>NW_024609883.1:47754543-48072404 GCF_016920785.2 Ixodes scapularis | reverse complement strand
CGTTTGGCGTAATTTATAGTGGGAGGTCACGGCGCGCTCGTAGCGCCGCACACATATTCTGTGACCCCGCCCATTGCTACTGGCTTGGCTGCTCGGCAGAACACGCTCGCAAGCTATAGTGTCTCCCTATCGCGACGTCTAGAGTCACATAATGTTCCCAGAGTATCGAAACTGCCAGGCTTCGTATTAGAACCGAGCCGAGGCGCAGCAGTCGCGCTCCGCCTCCAACCCATCGTTGCCCTGTGTGGCCGAAGCGAAGCGCGTTAAAGGGGTACTCCGGCGATTTTTGAGCTACCTCAACTAACTATATTTTCTGACTCCCCGGCCTTTACCCTTTCTGGTATGCTATTTCGTATCGTGAAATTCATAATAGTTATTGCGAAATCGGCAAATGAAAATGATGCAAAAACCAACATTCAAATATACCCGCCCTTTTCAGTGCCATGACGTCAGTGGAAGGGAAGCTTGCCAGTCGGGCGAGCAGTCTAAAAAATAGAATATGCCAATCATTTGTTCCGTGCTGGAGCGCGGGGACTGGAGCGAGCTTCCAAAGCATTCATTTGACACCATGAAACTGCTTCGAATCAGTTGGGAACAAGTTCTACAGTCCAAAGAGTGAACCCCTGCACTTCCACTGACGTCACTTTTTCGTTGTTGCAGTAGAGACTTTCAGTTTGAAAAACACGGTGAGGACCGAAATTGTAAATTCAATAACTTCGTGAAACAAAATTATTTTGACCTAATATTTAGGATACTCTTTTGGCGATGTTGTTTGGCGAGTTTGGCAAACTTTCAAGCAAATCGGGGACCATGAAGAAATCGGCGGAGTACCCCTTTAAGTGTAGCGTTCGTTCTCGTGCTTGCTCTTCAATCCACTTTCCTGGTCTCTGGAGACACTTTTTGCGTTTATTAAAGTTATTCCCCTCGTTCGGAGCGGTGCATGACTTACTCCTCACTGCCTTGTCCCTCTTTATTGCCTCGAGAGAGAGAGAGAGAATCAATGTCTTTATTATGAGATAGCAATGGGGAGGAGTCCTTAGACCAGAACGCATTGAGCTTTCCCTGCTTCCACAGCTGGTCATTGAGGTTGAAGCTGGTCAGTGCTCTCTCCCAAAGCTCGTATGAAGAATGGGAGGGGTTAGCCGATTGGGGGGGGGGGGGGGGGGGGGGGGGGTGGTATGGTCGCATCCTCCTACCATATGAAAGAAGATTCCGGGGGCGCCGCAAAAGCGGCATAACGGGGAATAGAGGGTGGGGAAAACGATATGGCATTTAGTGCGATGGGGGACGGTGTCAGTCTGTAGGGCCAGATTTGTACGTAGTTCAACTACACTACTCAAGTTACTGTAGTTTAACCACTTTTCTGGGTACTTTAGTAACTTTCAATTTCATTTTTATTTCGGTAATTAGTAGTTAACTTAAATTACTTATTCCGAGTAACTTCTACTCAAATTACAAGTTACTTTCGAATTTTAGTGGCTGTTTTTCCTATCAACATACATTCCTGCACAAAAGAGAGAAGATGTTGGAAGAGCAGCTGATATTTTCAAAGAGGGGGTAGCATGTGGCTAGGAAAGGGGGGGGGGGGTGGAAGAAAATGGGTTGGAGAGTCCGCAATCCCCCAAAATGTTGCCAAGCCCCCCCCCCCCCCCCCCCCCCCCCCCCCCCCCCCCCCCCTCTGCAATGACACTGCCACGAAGCACGGGGAAGTGGACAGGCACGGCGCAATGGAAGCCGAGTTACTGCGGGATCATCGCCGAAGACTGGCGTTTCTCTGTGTCCCGAAGCTCAAAGAGACTTGACCCATTCGAAGAAAGGGCTAGTTCCCGCTTTTCCCCAACGTAGAAACTCTCGCCCACTACAGGAGGTGCACACACTGCATCCTCACTGAAAGGGGGCAACAAAATGCAGCACCTGCTCTGAAGCTCATCTGGTGCTCCCGTAGTTTGTACTCGAAGAATCGCGTGCTAAAGGGCAACGCAAAGGGGACCTTTTTGCGTTGCCTTTCCTCCCAAGACATAAAATATGCAGATCTTCAAAGATCTGAAGATCGTTCAAGAAACCTTACTAATTTCCCCGACGTTTTTATATAAAAACTAATAAACAAGCAGTGTTGGGAAGTACTCTAAGCAGATGGTACTTGATGTACTACTCTTTAGAAAACTTGTATTTTACTTGAAGTAGATTCCCTGGGCACGCACTTGTACTTTCTGTGGAAAATAAAACTCCGTACTTCTATGTACATTCCCCGAACATGAAAAAAAAAAAGGTGTATCGTCGCGTTAACACGCTCTCTTTCAAGATGTCATCTGGTCATTTCCCTGAGTGAAGTAATGACGGCTATAAGACCCACACAAATAAGTTGCTTATAAGTTGATTGTGTCAAATAGCCAGTGTTGTGCCCGTTACCGAAAAAAAGTAATGAAATACCGTTACTCTTTAGTTTGGTAAAAAGTAACGCGTTATCGAGCTGCGTTACTCTTTTACAAATGTAAAGATTTACCGTTACCGTTACTTTTCAAAAATAACGAACGTTACTTTTACGTTACTTTTCTGTTCGAGTATTTATGTTTGGCAGAGATGCATGATAAGCCTCCTAACAAGCTTGGATAAAAATAAAAATTTACAGAGTGGTTTCATAGTGTTTTGATGCGCGAAGCAGCTTAATTTTCGGCATGCAGATTAGGTATTGAAACTGTAAGTTACCTGATTCTGTCTCCTTTAGTTGGTACATTTCATTCAGACCTGCTGGCCGTGGCGATGGACTTTCGTTATTCATGCCCATCTCACGCGCATAATGAGTCGGAGATGTTAGTCAATCGGCTTTTATAAACTACAGCATGCGAACGAGGACTGCTGGAACACTGCGAGTTAGTGGAGTTAGCGCCACTAACCCTGCTGACTCAAACTAACTCTATCTCTAACAAACATTGACTAACACAAACTCTAACTAAATAACTCAAACTAACTCTAACTCCAATTAAAAGTTTAACAGACTCTCACTCGAATTCTAACACTACCTCATCGCTAACTTCACTAACTCCACTAAACACTTGGTTTAGCGCAAGTAGTTTAACACAACTTGCGCTAAACCAAGAACGTTTCACGTAGCAACACAAGTGCAGGACGAATCGCGACCACATTTGTTTTGTTACCCTGTTTTATAACGTAGGATTATCTCTTTGTGCTTCACTATCGTAAGGTCCCTTTTGATTGGTGCAACAGTTTATCTTTTTAGAAACATAATTCCTGTATTTCTTTGCTTATCCAGCAATTTTTTTAATGAATTTTGCTTTAAGGTTACTTTTCTTCAGTACTCACTGCATCTGCTCCTGAACATTTTACCGCATGTTGCTGGAGATTGGAACCAATCATGAGGTCCAGGTTCGAACCCTGGGCCTGCGTGTGGCGGTGCCGTGCGCTGCCAACTCGGTCACGCACGCGGTAATATTCTCAATTCTAAGTCCGGTCTTAGAGATAAGGATATATTGACGCTGGTATCCTGGCAATAGTAAAATAGAGTGACGAAAAACGCCATTAAGAAGGTTGTTTTTTCAAAGCAACTCTCACTCACAATCGAGCGCAGCGCTCTAGTTATAGTGGCGCCATCTTCCGATACAAATGGAAGTTAGGCTTTCTCTTCTTGCAAGAACCGGTCTCGAGGGGGCTGTTAGACTCCGCCGCCGTCAATGCTGGGCTCTTCGAGCGTTTTACCTGTTTTTGTCTGTTGACGTAAGTTAATCGATAACTTAAGTTTGCGGGTCGCTGGGCGTGCGCCAAGCACGAAGGTTTTCCAAATAGTTTCCAAACTAGCTTTTCCAGGATTTGCCTCCAGAGCAGATTGTTGGGCGAGTTGGTGCTGAGCATTCAAAAAACATGGCAGCGCTTGAGACCAGGACAATGTAGAATACTAGATAACACAGAGTGCTGACTTCATCTGATTAATCATTGTAAATTGTAAAATATATCCACAGCGATAATCGCACTTTCATCCAGTGCCAGGCCTCGCCACCGCTCGCCAGAACTACTGTACCAGAACGCTACCTCCGTATCAATCATGTCAATGGAGGCAAAGCCTCAGCATGCACCAGATCTTTTGATCATATCTGCCCCGATTTTCTCTCGAAAGCCGAGGTCACACTTGTTGCACGTCATACAATGGACAGTCTGCATACAGATTCAAACGCGAGTCACCGCGAGATCCGCGCTTTGAATGCAGCATGGCAATGCGTTCTAAAAGAACACTTGGCACGCGGCATTCGAACCCCGCATATTGCAGTGACTTGTGTTTGCAGACTGTCTTTTGTATGATGTATGAGCAGTCTGACACCGGCTTTAAGGTCTCATCCTTATATCTTGAGAGAGCAGTGTGTTGAAAAGAGGCTCACCGCCGCAGTCTTGACAGCCTATACTGAGACGTGGGTATCTCGATAGCTGTTAACGTTTAGATCGTGCTCGCTTAACCTATTATTTAAATATCTACCAGTGTGTCCAACTCCTTCAGCATGAATACGGAATCCGATACACGATCCCTTCTGCGCAGGCAACAAACGGGCTTCTGTGTTTCTTCACGCAGCACAGCGAGGCTTTCTGGGAAGGGTTCGTCGAATTATCACAACTTGGCAAACTTTTCCGGCGCAGAAAAAAAAAAAAAGATTTTTTATACGATTAGTTATTTTCTTAAGGTAGTGCGCAGTCTTGTGCACATACGGCACAACTGCTTTTTTTTTTTTTTGGTTTTATTTCACTAGGGTTCACTTCTGCTTGCAGCCTCTTGAGAAGTTGTTCCGCAACCGATACCAGCGCAGCCTTTGGGAACCCGGCCGATAACAGACGTTCAGGCTGCTCCAACAGAATCGAATGTATCACATGGTGGCATGAACTTCGAAGGGCGTTCATGAAGCACACATTTACAATCCCACTATTAACAAGTTTAGAACAAGATGAGTAACAGGGTCTTATTGGCTCTAGGCTGGTAAGTCCAACATACATGATGTTTAGGGAGGGTGAGCTTGATGTCGAGAACCTCCATGACACCATATTCTAGTACTTCATACGTAAGTTGGAGAGGAAGAAGGGCATCTCCAAAAAAACGGGCTAGGGACTGTTCACAGCCGAGTGGAAGTGGGGCGTATCCTTGTCAGGAAAGACTAAAAAATTATCGATAAACCTAAAAACCCTTCTTTCATTAAAAGCGCACAGGCGGTCTGACAGGACTCTTTCTTGATGGGCTAAAGATATATTACTTAAAATTGGCGCTAAACACGAGAGGATACAACCCCCCCCCCCTTTTTTTTTCTCTTTGAAGGATATATTCTGTTGTTCCATTCCGCAAAGGTTGAGTTAATATAAAAAGAAAGCAATTCTTAAAAGGCATTCACTGTCATCCCAGCTGCATTTTGAAATGCTACAACCCCGTAACTATCTTTACATTCCTCCACACAGCTTAGTAGTTTGTCAGGTGTCGAGAAATCGTACAAATCCATTATGTCAAATGAGCAGGCTAAAGGAACTATGTTGGTGTTCGTCTCTAGAAAGTTTACAACTTCCTCAGAGCTCTGGGCCAGAATCAAAACAAAAATAATTAAAGATTTTTTTTTTTTTTTTAGCTGAAAGTGTGCAATTGATTTCTGCTATGGGATGAAAAAAATCAAACCAGACAAAAAGAAGAGAAAAATAGATCTACAGGGGAAGCAATTTTATTTAGGGCATGAAGATTGTGAAGGTTAAATCCGGCTGAACGAAATTGAGCCACAAAAATTTAACGAAACTATTAATTTTTTAAAATGTTTTCTGTGTTTTGGTGGTATTAAAGTGCTTTAAGTTTTGTGGGAACCACGGGTTCCCCGCATCCCTATCTAGGCCTAGCTCAGGCAGGCCGTGGGACGTCGCCACGTGGGGGCGCGTCCCGGATGCGAGGGCGAAGCCGTATTCCCTGGTGGGCGGCTTTCCCTCGTCCTTCTCGGGTGATTTGCCCAGGACCAACTTAAATCAAGTTGGTCCTGGATTTGCCTAAGGCACACCCCTCGGGATCATGACTTGGACGCGTCCGCCCCTCCGGGGAGCCACCTACATCCGACCCACCCCGGGCACGTCCATTCCCGCAGGCTATATAAGACGGCCCTAATCCAACGGGCGCGACTAAGGGAGGAAGTGGCCGAGTGGGCTAACGCGTCTCAGCTCGGAGCGTGGAGCGAAAGCTTGCGCTGGGAACCTCCTGGGTTCGATCCCTGCCGCCCCCGCCCGTTTCGATCTGGATGAGTTTCGTACCGGCACGCGTTCGTGTGATCACTACTGCGTGATGCACGTTAAAAATCCCAGGTTAGCGGTTGTACCGCACTGGCTAAATTTCTCATCTACAGCTAAGAGACCGATTACCCGTTGAGGCGCATCTCCATCTAGGCTGTATAAACATAAAGAGCAAGCCAATTTTTTTGGGCGCGACTCTCGCTGGGGGAGGCTCTGCTCGACGGAGCCTTCATATCCTTATCTGATCCTCCCCCTCCGTGATACTGTCAATAGCGGCAGCGCGGACTCCGACTGGCGATCCTGTCAAAAGAGACAGCGCCGTCATCTCCAACATTGTTGGCCTTCGGGCAAGCGTGTGGCATCTAAGTCAAATAAACACGTCTTTATCCGGACCCAAGGAACCTTCTGTGTTTCTAAGTGGTACCCCCATAAAAGGGGAATCCCACAGTTTTTAACACCTTCGCCTCTAATATATTTCTCCTTTTTATGAGTACTTGTAATTAAAAATCATATTCTTATCTTTGGATAGGTAATCATTGTTTAGTGCTCTAATTTTACAATAAACCGATCTCGCCAAGCGTTCGGCGCATGCGTGAAGCCGCCATAACTTTAGTTCACACAAGTACAGTGTTCTAACACAAGGCACGCAGCAGTTCCCGAGGCGTCTCGTGCTCCACACGCGCAGAGCTCTAGCGAGGTTGTGGCCCGCGCAGATATACTAAAGTTCCCTCGATGAGAGAGAGAGAGAAAACATCTTTATTGACCCTCAGTTCAGGGTGTCAAAGTGGTGTCCAGGAGGACGCCATTCAGAAGGGTGAGGATAGGTGGATCATGGGGGATTGGTGGCGTCTTTCGATGCCCTCAGCTTCTCTTCGATGGTTGTGATGTGGTGAAGAAGGGCGTCAAAGATGGCGGGCACGTTTTGATGATTTGTGGGAGAGAGCCACTCTTTCCATGTCGTGGGCCTAAGCCCGGGAGGGAGCTTGGAAAGTGTAGAGCGGATGGATCGTTGTGCGTGGAGGCATTGCCAGTAGGTGTGCGTGTTGTTTGGGTAGCCAGTGCAGAAGGGACACTTAGCTGTGCCCTGAGCGCCTTGGAAGAGATGAGTATAGTGTGGGGAGGATAGCGTGTGGGTCTGTGCTCGGCGTATAGTGCTGGCCTGTTGTCGAGAGAGTGTGGAAGGCGGTGGTACGAGGGCGAGTCTGGATTCGCGGAGTTGTCGGAGTGTGTCAGAGCGCTGTTGATGGTATTCATTGCGCTGGAGTTGGGGGTCATAGGACGTAGGCCAGTCAATCGCAGGTCCCGGAGTGGAAGTGACTCGGGAAAGTGAATGTGCTCGTTCATTTCCTGGGATTAAAGCGTGGCCAGGGATCCAGTAGATGTAGAAGCGAAGGGTGGGGGTGGTGTTCAGGGCGGCTCGAACCTCACGCGACATGTAGTTGGGGAGTTGGTTGTACTGAAATGTGCGAATTGCTTTTTGGGAATCTGTCAGGACAGTGATGGAGGTGTGTCCCTCGTGGGGGTTGGCGATGGCATGGAGAATGGCGGAGCACAGCGCCTGAGTCTCCAGGAGGTCTGCCGAAGGCGCTTCGGTGTATGTTTGCCTAAGCGTTGTGTTGGTCTGGGGACAGTGAATTGCGGTGCGGCCGAGTTTGGTGCCACGGTCGTAGCTGGCGTCTGTGTAGTAGATGAGGTGCTGCTGTGCCTGAAGTGTGGCGAGTTTTAGGGATATGAGTTTGGCTCTGTGCTTGCGGCGTTCCGGGTTGCTGTCGGGATTCATATGTTTGGGTATGGGGAGTGCGGTGATTTGGGGTATGGCATCCCAGGGAGGTGTGGTTGTTTCGATGGGAGGGAGGTGCAGGGTGTGGTAACCGAGAGAATTGAGAATGTAGCGACCCTGCAGAGACGTGGTTAGGCGTTGCTGTTGACCCAGTCGGTGCAAGTCGACTCGCTCCTCGAGTGTGTTGAAGGGGTCCATCTGTTGTAAGTGCTCTAGGGGAGCGTACTGTGGCACGCCGAGAGCAAGGCGGGTGGGTTTGCGGAGCTGTGTCTGGAGGTGTTTGAGTTGACGGGCAGTGAGTGGGGTGTAGGGGATATGGTAGATTACGAGAGAGTAGATGAGAGCTTCGATGGCTCGTCTCATGTCGCTCTCTTTGAGGCCTCTGTGGCGCCGGGAAACGCGGCCGAGGATGTGTGTGATTTGATTTATTTGTTTGGAGAGGGTGGAGACGGTGATATCGCTTGCACCGTTGTTTTGGATGGTGAGGCCTAAGAGCTTGATGTGCGGGCGTTGGGGTATGGGAGTGCCGTCGAGGTGTACGGTGATCAGCTGCCTGTCGGGATTGTTTTTGCGGTTGGAGATGACGAGGAGTTCCGATTTGGATGGAGAACAGGCCAGACCTATACTAATGGCATAGCGTGCGACAGTGTCGCAAGCGTGTTGCAGTGTCTCTTCCTGCTGGCCGGGGGAGCCAGTGTTGGTCCATAAGGTAACGTCATCGGCGTAAATGGAGAATTTGAGGTGGGGGATGGTGTCGAGTTGTGCGGGAAGTTTGCTCATGGCAAGATTGAAAAGGGTGGGAGAGAGGATGGAGCCTTGTGGTACTCCTTGGTGTAACGGAAAAGGTGTGGAGATGTGTCCAGGAATTTTAAAGGCGGCCGTGCGGTTCGATAGAAAGTTGCGGATGTAGTTATACATTCGAGGGCCGCACTGCGTTTCTCTGAGAGTACTGAGTATGGAGTCATGTGAGACGTTATCAAAGGCTTTGTAGATGTCCAGGCTTAGGAGTGAGCGGAGTTGTGTGGTACTTTTGTCTTGGAGGAGGTCATTGTATAGCCGAAGGAGACAGTCTTGTGTGGAGATATTCTTGCGGTAGCCAATGAGTGTAAAGGGTAGGGCTTTCACGTGCTCGAGATGCCATTCGAGGCGTGTGAGAACAAGCTTCTCAAGAAGTTTGCCGGTGCACGAGGTGAGAGAAATGGGTCGTAGGTTCTTGACTTCGGAGGTTTTGTTTGGTTTGGGGATCATGGTGATGATGGCGTGTTTCCATTCTGCTGGTATGTCGCCAGTTTGCCAAACACTATTGAAGTAGTTTAGGAGTTGTTGGAGTTGTGTGTCGTCGAGATTGCGGAGAAGTTGATATGTGATTTGATCTTCGCCAGGTGATGTGTTTCGTTTGAGAGAGTCAAGTGCCCGCTTTAGTTCGTTGAGTGGGAAGGGGGCGTCCATGTCGCATGGGTCGAGGGGAGGAGTTGGAGGTTCTGGTGTGTGTGATGTGTCGGTTGGTGGTGGAAAGAAGGTGTCGCGGAGTTGCTGCTCGAGGTCGTGCGAGGTAATTTTGCTGGCGAGTATAATGCGTGTGAGGGGGTCACGAGGTTGAGAGGGTGTGAGGAGTGTGCGTAGGATGCGCCACGTTTTTTTGGTGCCGAGTTGGCCGTTGAAGGAGTCGCAAAGTTGGAGCCAGTTTTCGGTGGTGAGTTGCTCTGCGTAGGTTTCGGCTTCTTTGGTGATGTTGTGAATTTTGTGTTTTAGGTGTTTGGAGTGCTTGGTTTTCTTCCATTTTTTCACCAATTTACGCCTAGTTTTCCAGAGGTTGAGAAGATGGTTGTCAATGTATGGGGTAGCGGTTGTGGTTTGGGCTTCTTTGGTGCATTTGTTCTGTGCCTGGAGGAGATGGTTGGCCCAGGCTCTGGGATCAGCGTCCGTCGGTGGGGGGTTGTTGGAGGTATGGTAGCGAAAGTGATCCCAGTTTGTGATGCGAGCAGTATTGCGACGTACTTTCTGTTTGACGTTGGTGATCAGTGTGAGGTGGATGAGGCGATGATCGCTGCCTAGCTGTTCGTCAGATGCGGACCATTCAGCAACGGATGGGCCGTGATGGAAGGCCAGGTCGGGATTGGTATCGCGCTCTACACTGTTACCGGTGCGGGTGGGTTGTGTAGTGTCGTTGGCCAGTGTCATCGACGCTTGGGCGGTTGCTTGTGCGAGGAGGCGCCCATTGTGTTGAGTGTTTGGGTAACCCCAGGACACATTGGGGCTGTTGAAGTCTCCGACTAAGAGGATGTCGTGGTCTGAGTTGTTTGCCACGAGTTTCGTGAGCCAGGGAGTGGGATTTGCGACCTTGCGGCCCGGTCGCCAGTACGCGTTGACGATTGTGATGGGATTGGGGCAGTTGCGGGGTTGAAGGGTGATGATGACGTGCTCTTGGTGAGCGGTGTTGATGTCTGTTGTGTTGAGTTGTATTGACGGGTGTTCCTTAGAGATGTATGTCGTGACGAGTGTGGGGGTATATGTGTTTTGCCTGCGGTCGGTTTGAGTGATGCTGGGTTGGGTGTAGGGTGTGTATTGTGGACGGTTGTGAGTGCCCTGCGTGTCCTGAAGAAGGATGACGTCAGGTTTGCGATCTAGCGTGTTGAGGTATTGGGTGAGACTGGCTCGTTTACGTTGTAGGCTGCGGCAGTTCCATTGTAGGATGTGTATAGATTGTTTAGATATTGGTTTCGTCATCAGTTGATGAGGTGTCGATATTTTGACGGGGGATTTTGCTTTCAGGGTTGTAGGGGTCGTCTGCTTTTCGTTTTGGGTGCTGAGGGCCCTGTGCTTTCAGTTCTGCTACATCCTGCTCGAGAGCGGCCAGGCGCTCCTGAATGTTTTTCAGAACGAGCATGATTTGCTTGAGTTCGATGGAGACCTGGGGAGTGACGGGTTGAGAGGGGGGAGGTAAAGTGTCCATGTGTTGATTTTCTGGTGCTACGTTTATCGCTTGTACTGTGTTTGGGGTGGTTGGTGTGCGCTTGGCAGCGAGAAGCGCTTGTTTGTACGTGTCGGATGCAGTAATGGCTTGGGGTATGGATTTGGGTCGGGATGCGTGTGTCGGGTGTAATGTGGAACGGAGTGGCTCTCTCACCTTGTTGTTGCGGCTGAGACTCCGGGTCCTGCGATGTTGCTGAGTTGAGCCTCGTGGGATGGGCGGTAGTCGATAATTCTCCTGTCTGGAGTTGGTAGTGGGCACCTTGTCGGAAGGAGGTGCTGGTTGGTGGGGCGGGTTGGGAGTGGTCAAGGCTTTCCCACCCTTCGGTCTTGGTGGTGGAGGAGGGGTGCGCAGTGTGTTGGGGATGGTTGTTGCCTTGGGACGCTGCTGTACTCGCCGTTTGTAGGCAGCGAGAGTGGCTTGCGCATCGGCTTGCTTTTTGGCGGGGCAGTTCGGGTCCTTGGAGGCGTGCTCTTCTTTACAATTGACGCAGTAAGGAACGCAGTTGTGAAGGGTGTCCGAGGTCATGTTTTCCTGGTAACAGATGTCGCATACTGTAAGCTTGCCTTTCTTGGGGCAGACTTCCGCGCGGTGGCCGAGTTGGAGGCAGTTTTGGCATTGTTGAGATTTTGGCTTGTGTGGGTGGCACCGGAATTGGAGGCGGCGGTAGTATATAGTATAGGGCACGTATGTGCCTTCGAAGGTGATGAGTACCGTTTCGGTCTTGCCCATCATGCGAGCGGTGAGTACTGGGACATTGGATTCGATGTTGGCGATGAGCTCGTCGGGGGCGGTGAGAGACGCGACGCCGTGGATGACGCCCTTGCAGGAGTTGGTGGGGGCCGAGGGGTAGCTGGTAACGGCGTAGTCGCGATTTGCAATGGTGAGTTTCGTGGTCTGCAGGAGCTTTTCCTGGGCCGAGGGTCGGTAGGTGTCGGCGATGAGGACGTTTTGCACGTCACGGATTTTGAAATACGTCTCTTTCGCTTCCGATGGCGTAAGGTGGGTGGCGGCGGTTACGGCATCGGTGAGGTGGGTAGACTGGAGTTCCGATAGGGAAACCCCGTCGGTCAGCTTTATGACGATGGTGAGGTGACTTTTCGTTGGTTTTGTAGAATAACGCACGGTAGTTCATGGTTCAGCGACGGGCGGAGTCATGGCGGGAGCTTCGGAGAAGCAGCGCGGTGCCGGAGATGCAGCTGGGCGGCCGGCCGGGGAGTGGGCCTCTCGATGTTTAGTCTCTCCCTCGATGCATTGCGACAGCGATGGCGAACCCAAACTGGCTGGCGACATGGGCCGATTTGGGAGATATTAAGCAAGATTAATACGATTTCTTAACACCCCCACCTGGATGTCAACATGTTTGGGACCAGGAACATTCAGTCACGGTTTTCTGCAATGTACTGGGACATTCTCTTAGCATTCTCTCCATCTGCGAGAGTAGTGAAGTAAAAAAAGAGAAATCTGCAACTACGGAAAGTGGTCAAGGTGTCGGCCGACACAACCAACCTAGAGTTTATTACAGGTTCTAAAGAGTTCAGCGGAAGTTCCTCCTACAAAACCCTTCACTCCATCTCCTTTAGCAGAGTGAATGTTGGAGAGGAGGCGAGGAGGGGTTCCCCTCCACTCCTGCGCTCACTCTGTTAAAGTGGAGAGGGTGGACGGTTTTGCTGGAGGAGCTTGCCCTGCACCATGATATGGCTGCACTCTTTGCCTGTAACAGACTGTAGATAGCAAGGGGAGGCCGTATTGCTAGATTTCTTGTCACCTTCCGTGTTCCAGCGTAGACATAGAATGGACACAAGTCTTATCTTCGGCTGGGGCTTGTGGCCGAACGATGAGGCAGCACTTGTGCTCCATGCTGATCTTCGGTGACGTCGAAAATGTAGCTCTATGCCTCATATTTAAATGCGTCGGCTTTCATTGCCCCGGTGCAAGCAGACGCTTTTCGTTTCGACGCTCGTGGTTTGGACTCAGGAGGGGACTGGCTTCGTGAGGCCACGGCACGGTTCCCGCGGTTGTCTTTCGACTCGTTCGTTCGATCGTTTCTTCCACTTTCGCTCGTTCCTGCAGGATACGCGACGGGTGCGACGACATATGAGGCAAGGTTCACGGTGCATGCGCCGTCATTCATCTCCCACATCACTCGGAAGCTAGCGTGCACACGGGCTTGGTCGTCCTGGCTGTCATGTCGTCTGCTAGCTCACGGCCACTTTGAAACTGCGTTTGCGTCATAAAATTAACGCAACTACACGCATCTAAGTGGTACACACAATGTCCGAAGGTCCGAGAAGCTTCCTGCTCGTCGTACTTCAGTGTACAATCTACGTTTTCGCTAACGCAGAGCGAACAGCATGCGGACCGTAGGCAGGTATCGAGGAAAGCTGCGGTGGCTGCATCCGAAACCACCGACGTCCGGCAGAACAGACTGGCTCTCCGAAGGCAACAGCAGGCGGAAAGTTGCGAGGTCGGAATTCCCACCCTTCGCTGGGTCGGATCCCCCGCGCTGAATGCTAACGCAGTTCGTCGAGAATCATTGTAGCGACAGCGGAGCAGCGATTTCGGCATAATTTTTACAGATAGTGTTACACGTGCTCTTTTTCGTACTCCGCTCCGATTAAGAAGGGTGGGGGCAAATTTCTCGGTAAGGAGAAAGGAAGAAAAGGGGATATAAGGAAAAAACGAAAGCTGCTTACAACTCCCTGCAACACCGAATTAGAGCCCAGCTCTTGAGGAGGAGGAGGGAAGGGTTCTGAGGGGAGCGTATACCCAACACTACCTAGAGCAAAGGCCGCAGCGCTCGGAGTTGTGACGTCACAGATTCACGACGAGTGGGCCGACCTGAGAGGAAAGCTTCTCCGCAACACACGCTTTCTTTTTCTTTTTCTTATACGTGTTTTCCCGAGGACGCCAAGCGGCGCATACTCTGGCCTTTTTTTGTTTTTATTTTAGCTTTCTCCAAGCCCAGAACGCCAGGGTTCTCCCGGGGCAGTTGCGCAGTGACAATTTTTGCCTCCTTTGCGCACGTCGGCTTGCACAAGCCTCGTGGCGGGAGTACACGAACTGCTCTATTTTGCGTTTGGTGTGCTTGGCGGGTAACGCGTGAGTACACGAACTGCTCTAACCGTCTCTTTTGTCTTTTGCGTTTGGCGTGCTTGGCGGTTAACGCGTGGTGGTTGTGAAGTTACGGGCGGCTTTCGCGCTAGCCATGCTTCATAAATGCTGTGTCCCTGGGTGCCATGGGAACTATGAAACGTCGTCGAAGAAAGTGTCTGTGCTGTGTTTAGCTCCCGGAGGATGAAGAACTACGAAAAGTATAGGTGCGGGCAATTCCTCGCAAAAAACCTGGTTCTATCAACGCATGGCAGGGTGAGAACTCTCATATCTTTTCACATATTTTTTTTAATTATTGCATTTATTTTGTTGAATTTTACACTGACGTGGCAGCGAAGGCGACAAGCACAAGCTAGCTCTCGCTTTTAATTCTAGAAACGTATCTTTGTAGCGCAAGCTCCCGTTTTCAAAACCACGGTCAGGAGCCTGTAGCCTTCTCTCTATGTCCCCCTCTTGTTCCTACATCTGTGGCGCATATTATTAAAGGAATCAATGAAATCGTCGAGGTCTCGAAATCTGAAGGAAATTTTAACATGGACGCCGAACAAAGGAACGTGACTCAGAGACGACTTTCAAGAACCAGTGACTTCTGCAGAGGACGATTCCAATGTTGTGCAGTCTTTTTGACTGGCTGGACGCCTGGCGTGACGTATGGGAGAGCGAGAACCTTACCAGTGGCACGCTAACCAAGGAGACGCACGGAGCACTCCGTCAAACAATCCGTGCATTTGTAGAGATCGCCGAATACTGCTTTACTGAACTTGGGTTGAAATATGTCCTCCTGAAAAGGATTCAGACTGATAGCTTGCAAGACTGTTTCGGGAAGTACAGGCAGCTAGCTGGCTGGCTCGCAATATCACATATCTATAAGGCAGCTTTATGAAGGTGAAAATAAGCTGAGACTGAAGAGTACGTTGCCGACAATCCCATGTGAAGGCAAACAATGGGAGGAGCTTGAAAAACAAGTAGACACGCCACGGCCAAGCTGAAACATAGTATAGTTACAGAAGAGGTTGTGTCACAAGCGATAAATTAGACCCTCCCAGTTTTAGTCTTCGTGGCAGGGTACGCAGTTTATGCCGCCTTGAAAAAGCCGAAATGTCATAAATGCAGGGCAGCGCTTACTGAAGAATATAAGACGGCAACAGGTTTTACCTGCGCAGGAGAACTACTCTCTTTTCAAGAAATTGGATCGAGGGGGCTCTTTAATCCAAATATGTTCGCCCTTAATGCCGCGCTACACGGTTGCGTTTTTGCTCAAGAACTCTCCAAGCAGGCCAATTTTCTGAAAATTCCGATCCAGCGTCAGTTCGTCACCGACCTTACAATGGAGCTGCTGTCTACCAACGAGACTTCTGACTTCGACGCATGTGAAGAAAGACACACAAGTGAGCTCGTGCTGAAGGACTTGTTCTGGTGCAGCACGAACATTGCGCTAAAAAACTATTGTGGAAGGGTGAACGAAAAGGTTATGAGGCTAGCTAATTCCAAGTCAAAGAAAAGAAAATGTGAAATCCTAAAATCTAAATAATTATTTTATGTTCATTGCAACAGTTGTCATAGCATTATTTTTGCGAAGCGGCATTAAAGTCTACATGCCGTACATGTGCTGTGTCTAGGTGTCTCGAAAGCTACAGAGCAGCATCTAAGTTGCTTGTATCTGAATTGTGTCAAGATGGATACAAGAAGAAAGTATGGATACACGAGGATATCCAATTTGAAGATTTCAAAGGTGAGAGAACTTATATTCACAGCATCTATTCGTAGTGTGAATGAACGCGGGTAGATGTGTGCATTAAGCTCCCACAGCTGCATCTGTCCCTTACTGAAAGTCATGCTTTAAGTTTGCTAAGTTTGCCTGCACTCGGTTAAATCAAAACTTGTGCACTTCGACTTAGGCGGCGTCTTTCCCCCTGTTTTGTGTCTTTTCTGCGTTTAATTTTTCGCCTTCGTGCCTGAGTCTCGGATTACTTACTTTATGATGAACATTCCCCAGTTCTAGTCCTAACGAGCGTGTTGGTAAGATGTACTAGATAACAGAAAGTATAAAACAGTATAAAACATAAAGCGGCTCGACCCCAACGGGTCCACGCACCCAGCCGCCTCTCCCAACCGCCCTTCCTTCCTGTTACTTCCCCCCCCCAGCCTCCGCCCTTTCCCCCTTTCCCTAACTCTGCGCAGAGGAACGTGCGTTCGCACTCCATGGAATAAACTTTGTTGTGAGTTGAAAGAATGTACTCGTCTGGGTGTTTCGTCCTCTCTCTGTTTTATACTTTCTGTTATCTAGTTCCCCAGTTCGCTTGCAGTTTTTTTTTTTTGTTATCATATGTTTACTTCTGGTAAAAAGTACATTTCAACTCTTTGCATTTTTTTCGTGCTCGAAAAGTCCACACTTTTTTTAATAATCTTTTCATTGGCTTCACATACGAATTCATTAACCACACATGTCATCACCAACTTGATTGTTGCTGTTATGCATTTTGGCGGGTCCCATCACTTACAATGAACTCTCAGGGCATTTATTTTTTGATTGTTTGTGTCTTCTCACTCCGAGAAATAATTAAAGCACCCAAGATTTGGATGCCTAAAGCGAAAACCCATCCCTCTCAAAACGTCGTTAACCGTGTTCTTTCATATCATAACAACAATATGGTACGTCCTAATATGCTGCCCGTGTAACAAATTATTTTTCCCAGTCATTTAGATATTTATAAATCCTGTTTGACCAATTAACAAACGTTTAGGTCAATAAAAAATGCCATCGACGTCGGTAAATCTATGCGCGACGCCTTCAGTGCAGCACTTTTCCGCGGCGCTCGCCAGCCGACTCGTGTGACGTCACCGGGGGAGCGCTGCGGCCTTCAGCTCTAGGGGGTGTTGTCATACCCCTCCTCCCTCCTCCTCGCCTTCTCACCCTGCCTGCTACTCCTCCCTCCGAGCGGTGTCGCCGTCGGCGTAACCGTAAGGTCACGTGACCCTCGTGACCTCACGGGGGTCACGTGACCTCATGTTTACGCCGACGCCGCTCAAGCCGGAAACGGGCGCCTAAGAGCTGCGCTCTAAAACAAAGTGAACCCATGCGGGAAGATCAACGTGTCACACGCGGATGACTGAAGCAAACAGAAAAGCAGCAGATCTGGCACTGCTTTCGTCGTGCATATACGTCCGTGCGTGCTCCAGCTGGAAGATGGAGCCGTGCGAGCCAACCTAGTCAAGACGGCAATTTCCCACTTTGCATTTCTCGTTACTGCGCTGCACTCCCCATCGACTAAAGATGAACGAAAGACAGTGCCTACACGACCGCGCACGCACGCTTCGGACCAGCGCGTGTACCCTTAGAGCTATCTGCAGGAGTGTGGTGGCACAGCACACCGTCAAAACACGACAGGTTGATTTGAATGGTAGCTTTTGCTTCGGTCCGTCGTTGAAGTCCAACGATGTGTACAAGTTACGGCTGCGGTCGGGCCTAATGTGAATCGAATTATGTCTCAAGGGCGTCGGCTTCCCCGACGCGCCATCTCGGCCCCCTCCGCTGGTGGACGGAGAAGATGAAGTGCTAATGACCCCCACGACTTTCCATGGACAAGAGCATTAGAACAGGGTCAGCCGTCGGAATCGATTCCCAGAGGGCCTGTTTATGTTGGGACGTTTATCGCGGCTGTTGTTTGCTTCTTTCGTTGTCTGCCCTACGCGGAAGAAAAGGTTCAGGTACGCGGGCAGGCGACTATATTCGGCAACGACGCGGTGGTTAGCAGAGACACCGCACTGCCATTGCTGCGTTGGTCAACGGCTGGCGCGAACAAACCTGTCTCGTTGGTACTGCGTTTTTCAGTTCCAAGTTTTTGTTGCGATGGCATGTTTATCGGTGTCCGTACCTCTCTTCGGTCTAATGTTCTAGTCCCGGTACGCAGAGAAACAACAAACACTATTTGTGGGCGTGCCTAATGTGTCCCGCACAGCAGCTCAGGCCACGAGGAGCGAAAGCTCGCGCTGCAGATACCACTGAGCCGGGGTTCAATCCCAACCTCTGCCCGTGTTTGTTCGGATGAGCATCGTACGCACCTCAGGCGTGTATCACTACTCCGTGTGATATACGTTATAAGTTCCCGACTAGCATTGATACTGCACTGGTGGTAATTTTTTTTTTCAGCGGAGTCACCTGCTGGCATTGTAAGAGGGAACAACACCTCACAGCCGTGCTGCAACGTTGATAAGCCAGCAATATCTTGTCGACGATCTTCATTAGATTTGAGCGGCGCATACTGGCGACAAGCAGTATACCGCTGAAATCTGCTCGAGTCGTCAAAGCGCTTCTTTGTTTTGTGCCGTAACGTAGCTATAGGCTATTCTAAGCTAACCTAGCCCCATTTACCATATTCTTATTTGACCTAACCTAGCAGACAATGTCTAATCTTAACGTAGCAGACTATGTGTAATCTAGAACTAACTTAGTAATATGCCTACCTCAGCTATTCGTAAACCAGATTTGCTTAGCCAGAACTACCATAACGGGACCGAAGATAACTGATAGAATCTTGTAACCTAAATTAACCTGTTCGAATCTGTAATCATATCTTACATTGCGCCCTGAATTAAACTGGCTCAGCTTCAGAAACATAACCTAGCATAGCATACTCGTAGAGAGATTACTAGACAAATCTACAAATAAGTGGAAGAAAATGCGCCAGCTTAGTGTGATAAGTGTATTTATGACCGACAGCTGACAAAAAGCGTTTCGACGCTTTTCTCACAAAGCAAAAAGCCAACATAAAGTGTCCCATTGACGTAATTGTTCATAGAAGAGTAGTCTACGCACAATTACTCACAAGGAATTGTGTTTGTGAAACCAGGGCCACTTGATTCCGGTTCGCTCAAGTGGCCGTATAGAACGTGCAGGGACGTCAAAGCGCCGTACTTAAATTGGAAGGATTAGTAGCTAGATGCGAAGGCTAGCTGCTCTGTACCTACCCACTGTCTCCCTCCAATCAAAGTGGACAAGAGCGTCGTCTGACCTTCGCGCATTTTCTCGCGTTCGAACGCTAGACGCCGGCGTTCGGCTTCTGAACGGTGAATTGGGATAACGATTGCTAGCCTTTGCGTTCGTCCCCTCCAATCAGAACTCGACGCTTTTACGTCAATGCGCGCCCTCATCCTCTCCTTCTCCTTATTTCGTCACCATATAGTATTCAACATGGCGATAAAAATGTGCCCCCGGCTCTTTGTAGAAGCAGCCGTCGGAAGGAATCTTCGTCATTAAGGGAGCAAAGCCAATTGGCGATATATTTTCTGTGTATACGCGTCTACAAGGTCAATGTACGCGAGAGGAACGGGCAGCCAGAAATACAAAGGTCATTAATGTCAAGAAGGAAACCACGATGTTTCGTTTTTACTGCCTTCGGGACTTTCTAAAATGACTGGACTGAGGACCACACAGGCCCATGATTCGTTTTTTTTTTTGTACGGTTTGATATTGTTGGCCCTACTGTTCCAGATCGTATGACGAAACATCTGTCGCCAATGATGGATGCGGTAGGCGAATCTAGAATCGCAAGATAAACGCATTTCTTTCTGCCTTCTTGGCTAACCAACGCAGAGAGCTAATGTAAGAGCTCCAACTGTCTTTGAAAATGATCAATCGTCGTGGGCAATTCTATTCTCCTAACTCCAGTCGGTTTTGCTTTCCATCAGTTTCGAAAAAAAAAAAAAAAACAGGTTCGGGGTGTTGCACTGCGGGGTGACCCGGAGTCACGGAGATGCCGTAGTGGAATTCAAGCAATGCGATAATTGGTATGCGAGGCAGCCTCGACGGCCTCGAGGCGAAGGGCCGGCCTACAGGTTTACAGGGGGCGGGTTCGAATCCCGTCCGAGGTACCCACAATCTGACTGATGCTTATTGCGGAAAACGATTAAGACATCCAATTAATACGAAATGGCATTCTAGCGGAAGCTAACTCGGCTTCTGCGTACGTTTCTGGTGTGGCATCGCTCTGGTCCCGAAGAGTGGTGAGGGTATACTCCGTTTCAAACTAATTCTGATCGCAGCCGACGCGATCCGATGAAGTCAATCAAGCAATGTCAAAAGTGCTTTGTCACAGTTCTTGTCCCGTCCTATTTGTGAATTCGGTGTCACCGGCGACTTTGAACACGTGCAGGGAATGCACCGTTCGTTTCTTTTTCTTTTTTTTTTTGCGTTGATGCATTTTTGGCGTTGCTTGATTGTGGCGGCACTCGGACTTAATGTGAAGCGAATTATAGCAACACTACCTAGATGAACTCGAAGCCTCACCGCTCGGAGCGCTCACGCTGATTACACGACGAACACAGGACGAAGAGGGAGCTCTTCCGATACACTGTCGCCGAGACCCGCCTCTCAATAGCAATGCCATCGCCGCTGCGTCGAAAATCAGTCAAGTCATTCTCCGTTTCGCTGGCTGCGGTCACGCAAACACGGGCAGTCTTTTCGTTTTGAACGTTCGTTGCGGCTGCATGAAAGCTTTTGGTGTTTTCGCGAAGCAGAGGAGTTTACGTCGGTACGTTTCTGTGTGCCTTTCATGCCCCAACGCCCGGCGGTGGATTACGCGGACACGTGCGCTGTTTCTGGATTATGTGCTAGTGTGTGTCACTGGCGCAGTGTACGAGCTGTCTGAGTCTGCAACGTCTATGCGTGTCAACCAGGATTATTGTGATGCGACTATAGTAATATCGACATGATGCGACAAACGTGTGGTGCGCCACGGTGCAAGTCAGGAACGAAAGTGCATTTGTTTTCGTTTGCCCGAGGCGAAGCGTTGCGGAAGGATTGGATACGTGCAATACCACGAGAAGATTTCGTTCTGTCCAAGAAAAAAAAGGTGAACCTCATTTTTGCGATTTGTGTGTTTTCCTCGCAATGCAAACCAAATAGCCGTGCAGACTGTGCAGTGAAGAGCGTAGTATAGTTGAGCGACGACGTAATTATAGGAGCAATCGCCTCGTGTTTTATCACACGTATCAAGTGACTGCTATCTACACAAAAACAAAATTATACTTCTGGGTGTGCGAGCGTCATTTCACGAATGACGACGTAGTTCGAGAGGCTTCATATGTGAACAATGCTACCGGGTGCTTGGTCACTGCCCCTTTTACACACTTCCGTCTTCGTGAAGACGCAATCCCATCTAAGTTCTCAGAGTGTCCATCTTGCTTATACAGAAAATGCAGCAGAAAGGAGGACCCAGAGTCGAAATGACAGCGTCTATATACTACCGCCATGTTAACAGCGGCTGTAAATGCCGTCACATAAAACTGCGTTGTTGTGGAGCAACTGTAAAAAAAAAAGAAGTCGGAGCTCCTAGAAAGGCCAAACCAGCGCCAGCTTGTAACGAATTGGAACTGCTAGCCAACGAGAAGTCATCCGACTTCGACGCCCGTGAAGACGGACACACGACTGAGCTGGTGCTGAAGCATGTGCTGAAGCATACACCACAAATATTTTGCTAAAAAGCGTTCGTTGTAGAATGAACGATAGGCTTGTTGAAGCGATCGACAAATCTAAGACACGAATAGCTGAAACTCTGCGAAGGATAAAAACTGTTTCATGACCGATTCTAGCTTGTATACACAACCATATTTAGTGTTTGGACATATATAGCGTTTGTGTATCGTCTAATGTGGATAATCATGTAATGCACATATTTTTACACATTATTTGTTCAGAAACCACGCTTAATTGGTGTTAAAAAGGGCAACGAGCTTGTTTCTCGACAGAATTCAAGCGCGATTCCCCCCCTGTCTTCCGCCAACGCTCCCACTCCTTCGACGTCACGGGGGAAGCGCTTAGGCCTTGAGTTAATTTAGGTGGTGTTGATTATAGTCTCATGTAAAAATACTCTAAAAGCCGGGAGACGTCATAATTAAAATAAGAACAGCGACTTGAAGTTGTTTTTTCTGTTATGTCAAGTCGGTGTTCTTATTTCAATTATAGTCTCATGTGGAGGGAAGGAGGAGGGGGATTTTTAATTAAAATAAATAAATAATTTAAATAAGAACACCGACTTGAAGTGGATTTTTCTGTTATGTCAAGTCGGTGTTCTTATTTTAATTATAGTCTCATGTGGAGGGAAGGAGGAGGGGGATTTTGTCCAATGGAGTGGAGAGAGTAGGAGAAGCGTAGAGGGGATAGAGTTCCTCCGTGCTTGGTTCCTCTTTCCACGTTTGCAGCCGTCGCTCTCTATGTGCTCCATTCGTTACTTACGCTACTTACGTCAGAGTCAAGTGATGAGCATGTCCTCGAGAAGTAGGAGAGGACGACGCGTGTGGGTCGCCTTTCCTTGCTTTCGTCATCACAAGGAAGAAGAGTTCGAGGACGAGGAGGCGACGCTTCGAAAAGACTCGGCGGCGCGTCCCAGGAAGGCCGAGATTGAACTTGAGCGTCGGTGGCGTTTCTCGTAAGTCTCCGACTGGTGTGCCTCCGACTGGTGTGCCTCCGACTGGTGTCTTTATCGTGTCCTAAAAAGGGGTTCTTCCATCTCCGCCTGATGACGTCATGGAAGTGTCATGCCGCCGGCTGCGCTCATGGCGGTGTCACTCACAGTGTAGGGATGGCGGATATGGCAAACCCCTGTTTTGCTGCAGGTCACTCTCTAGCTTGACGAGCCACAGAAGCTTCAGCAACTTCGGGACCACCTTTGATGTGTTGGCGCGATAGCGCGTTAAACACACCAGTCGAAGATGCGGTCAACAAAGGCACGTGAGATGAAGCATGGACTTGGACCGCAACCCGCCTTCACCACCATGTAGGCCTCACCCGCGGGCGACCGTCAAGCATGTCCGTATACGAAGTTGTCCGTATACAGGAGTTGTGGGTAAAACAGCGTATTGTTTACCAAAAAAAAAAGAAAACAACTTTGATGATTTGTGCTGACAGCGAGCGGCAAATATTCGCTGTCATCACGCGCTTATTACAGGCTATGGCAGGTAAAAAAAGACTCCCCACACAGCTTTCATCCAGCGCATATCACAGAGGCGAAAAATGAAAAGTCATTGGGCTATACGGACAGCAAGTCGTCTGCTTCTTGAGCGGGAGTTGCGATGACGTCAGAACGACGCCGAGCTCTAAATGGCTTTGAACTGAAAGGATAGTGGGTAGATCTCAATGTTAGGTGCCTTGATGACTACTCACTATTTTTTTTTTTTTTAATCAGCCTATACGAGCTAGGCATTTTGACGTCGTCGCAACCCCTGTGCAGAAAGCAGACGAACTTGCGCTCCACACAGACGCATGCGCGGCTCTGATATTTCGCAGAAAAGAGTTACCGCACATGCGCATATCGGGTTCCACGATTCGGTAGACAAAGATGGGAACTCGCAGTAGACGGTGAGCGGAATGGTCTAAATTTTTTCTGTGTAGTCGTCGCCGTTTGAATAATGGAACTTCCGGTATGGAGGAAAACATCGTTTTGCCCTCGTCACACAACTTGAAGAGCTAGGCTCACAATTTTAATCGCGACTGTCAATCCTAAGTGTAAAAACGCCTACAAAGTATATGAACTCGAGAAAGAACAAACAGGAAAAAGAGATATTTACAACTGAACGTTTATTGAAAAGACACACACAATTTATACATGCAATCAAGTTACCGACACGAAAACGCAAACTCTTTCTCGGTTAAGTGCACCGACGGTGCACTTACGCAGCTATCCTCGCCCTTCACCCTTATGCAGTAGGCTCTAAATAATCACCTCCCCGTTTTATTCATAAATTTCCTACAGTTTTTGTATCTTCATGTCTGGGCGCACAGGGGCATCTATCACAATGGATGGCCAGATTGCCCGAATCACATGGTCCCAACTTCACCCACCAAACCATGGCGTCTAAGTTGCTGCAGTTCTTAGAAATTAACTTGCCCTTCAACTAGCAATACGCACGCTGGAAGTACCAGTCACGCTCGAAGAAAGGAGTTTTGCCTTTGTCGTGTGCCCATTACAAATTAGTGAAACGGGGCATAAAGCTTCCCTAGATAAGTCACGCAGGGATACTGTGGCCGATAGATTTTTTGATCAGGAGGGCCGCCTTAAATTAGCGGGATATCCAAAACGTTACTTAGAAGAAGTTGCATAAACCCTTGCTTCAAAATAAAAGCGCGGAAAAGAAACAGCCGCCCAGAGAGAAAAGACAAGACAGGTGGTAATTCCATACGTCCATAGCTTGTCCCGCAACCTCAAGAGAGTTGCCGCACACTTTGACACGCATGTGATGTTCTCTGCCTCGTCTAAATTGTCAAGCGTGTGCTCAATAGTCAACAGCACACAAAACCAATAACAACAACAACAAAAACAGAATCATGCACTAAGAAACACGCAGCGCAATACGTTGATTGTGCAACGTCAGTTTTCTACGAAATACCCCTGACTTGCGGTAGATTGCACGTTGGGAGAAGCGGGAAGAGTATAAATGACAGGGCACTTGAGCATGCCCTATCTGTCAGAAGCTCCCCATCGGGCATCCTCGCCGTTCATTGTGATAGGTGCCCCACTGCGCCGCATCTTGAAGATACGTAAATTGTAGGAAAATATAAAGATAAAACTGGGAGAGAATTATTTGAGCCCTATTGCATGCATAAGAGTGAAGGGAGAGGACAGCTGCGTAAATACACCATCGGTACACTTAACCGAGAAAGAGTTTGCTCTTTTGTGTCAAGAGTCTGATTGCGTGTACAAATAGTGCGTGTGTTTTCAATAAACGTTCAGCTGTAAATAGCACTTGGGCCTGTTCCTTTCTCCTGTCCACGTATCTTTGAGAACACTAACCAACTAGCCCACCTGGCCATTTTCCTGTCAATCCTTCTTGTTTTGTCTCTTCTATATTTTGGTTTTTAATCGATTCAGGTTGTAATGTCTCGCTCGTTTACGTCGCCCATACCGGATGTGTGGACTCCCTGGTTGAAAAAGAGATAAGCAAAAGAAGGTCTTTAGACCAACACGCTAGTCTACGAGCAAGTCTGCGTGTGAGCGGAAACTAGAGTCGCGCGAAGTGACGCACCTGGGCATGCGCCGCGCCGACAGCATGCCGTATGTTGGTGTATAGACCCCGCACAATAATCTCCCGTGAGCTGCCATCTTAGTTGTCCGTGGGATCCCATTCTGAGCCTGCGGAGTAGCTCTCTTCTGCGGAAGAGCAAACGCCGGGTGTACATTGACGGCCCGGTGATTCAGCTCTTTCACCTGCATGATGAGCCAAAGACCACCTACAATCATTGAAACTTCCCTGCACTAGCGTTTTGACGTCGTGAGAGTGAGATAAAGCGAAGACGCAGATTGGGAACGCGAGTGCTGCCACAGCGTCCAACTAACACCACCTGGACAGGCAGAATGCCTCCTTACCGCCATCACAGTCAGGTCGATCGAGGCCCGAGATTGGGGACGAGTGCTGCGTCAGTGTTTGGCCGGGGCTCGTTGTTAATCAGCGCGTCGAAAGGACGCTCGGCACGAGGCTCGGGTTTGATTGCTTAGTCTGCACCATCCAACTGTGATTACGTTTCGTGTAAGAAGAGGGGGATGTTCGCAGGGCTTTGATTATTCTCCAGGTGGTGTAGGATTAGCGCTGCAAAGGTGTCTCTTCCGCAGAGGAGGACCCTTGCACGAGTGGGCGCACGTGCGACCGGCGTTCTCTCCTCGCGCCGCGACCGAGAGATAACGTTCGGCCCGTAACCCCCAATCGGAGTAGCGAGTCTGCCCCGCACGCATTTTCCTTCAGAGATGGGAGACACGCCGCCGCCGGTCGCTCCTTGCCTCTTGCTCCCGCCGCGACACGACCTGGCAGCGATGTTCTCGGTTTCCCCGACGCCCCAAAGGACACTGGCCCCTGCTTGGTACTTTTCTTTTTTTCGCGGCTCTTTCCCCCTTGACGCTCGCCGTCGCGCGTGCCTCTGCTGCTCCTTATCGAAGGGCGAGACACTGGTAGAAAATAAAAGGCACGCTTCCCCCGCCTCGTTCTAGCTGCTGCAACAAGTGCGGTGGCTGCTCTCTGGCTCCGATCGGCGCCCTGTTTCCGTGGCGGTTCCCTTTCGTAAGATTGCGCGCGTAACCGATCGCTGCTTCGGCCATGCGCTCGCCCGCGGTGGGGGGTGACCGCGGTAACTCTCTGACCTCGACGAGAGAGTGCGCGCGTTAGGCATCGTCGTCATCGGACGCATTACTCCATCCTGCGCCAGAAGATACCTTGTGGGAAAGTTGCCTCGTTGCGTTCCCCAACCCGAAGGAGCAGCCCGTAGCAGCCCAACCCGAGAAACATTTATTAGTCAGACACGAGCGAAATGTTAGTGTTAAAAGCAGCTGGTCGATACAGCCGCAGGGTTTCAGGAAGGGCTAACCGTAGCCCTCGAGGGGGGAGCGGGCGCTCTAAGGTTTTCCTTGGGCCGCACGATGCCCCCGCAGCTGCCGTACGCTTTTCTAACCCGAGTGACATCGCGATTGAAAATAGGGAGCAGTATCTCATCATGTAAATCACGCTTTAGGGTCCATTCTGCAGCGTTCACGCGGAATGAATGAACGTCACATTATTTACTTGAAGTTTTGCGGTGTAACGAGCCTCGTCAATTTCGCTCGGGCCATTGAAGTAGAAAGACATCGCTAGGAAGAATGGTATTCAACAATTTCAAAGCGAAAAAGAGCACGGGGACTCACGCCAACACCGATCCCACACCTCAAAGCGCATGCGCGGCGACGGTGGCGTGCCGCCAGGGGCGCTCCGGCTTGTTTGTAAACATGAGGTGATGTATCGGACAGATTTTCTTTAAAATTTCAGGACACAATTTATTTATCTTGCCTTTGAAAAAGCGGCGACCAGGTGGCTTCTTCGACGACGTTTCCTTCGACGAGTTGCTCTATGAAGAATGGTCCGCCCGCCGAAGAGTTGGCCGTCGACGAGTTGGCTTATAGACCCGTATCAGATGTATTCGCATGTTGTCATCAGCACGAGCTATGGGTGAAGCTACTTACGTCTGTCACGAACGACAGGTTTGTTCGTGCAAAAGGAATCGGGCGAAAGCTTGCTGTCAGCCCGGGCTCAACCGCAAAGCACACCGCGCCCCTCACTTCAGATTTCCGGGTTCTAGCACGCGCTGGTTGCCTCCCGCCGTGCTTGGATTGGGCACGTACGCTCAAAACTCACGAGATACTGAAGTGTTATCGAAGATAGAAATCTCGCGCTGGGGGCGAGTTAACTGAAATACCCTTCTTTCGCTTTCATTTTTAGCCGTGTCTATTGGCGATCTTCGTCGACCGTTTTAGAGCGCAGTTCTTAGGCGCCCGTTTCCGGCTAGAGCGGCGTCACCGTCGCCGTCGGTGTAACCGCGCGGTGCCATATGGGTAAATTTTCCCGCTAAATTTGGCGGAACATTCTCCCCGTCAAATTTAGCGGAAAAATTCCCCAGCTAAATTTAGCGCAAAAAGTTCCCTGCTAAATTTAGTGGGAACATTTTCACGCTAAATTTAGCGGAAGATATTTCCCTAAATGGGAGGCGAGCAGAAGAGGAGAAGGAGGAAGAGGAGGAAAGGTATGGAGAGGAGACTATGCCCCATAGTCTCCTCTCCATACCTTCCCTCCTCCTCCTCAACAGCTGCGCTCTGATTCGGCGTTACAGGGGATAGTAAACGTCTTTCACTTTTGAACCTAGTTCCACAAATTCGTCTTTTCACCACCGGCGCTGTGAATATCCGGTTCACCCGAGAAGGCTGGCGAGCGGTCCTGCCACCGCAGCTTTCTGTTTTAATCGCTACCGGCCAACGCGCTGTTGACAAACAGCTTGACCCATTTCAAGCCCCCCGAAAATGCATAAGGTGTAGTCGTGAAAATAGACGACTCAGTGGCTAGAGTCGAGCCTTTCCCAGAGTTTCCATGAAAATATCCTCGGGCGTAGAGGCCAGCGCGCTGTTTACAAGGAAGCCCACACGAGGTGTGGGCAAACTCGTGAAATGGACCGGCGTGACGTCAGGGCCGCTTGTTGGTGTAGAGTTATATCGTTTCTCTGGCGGCGCGTTTTCGAGACTAAAACACACTGATTAACCGTTATAACAGTTTTATGCACTGCTATATCTAATACATGCTTCATAAGCTCCCCATTAACTTAATTAGCAGCCCTAAAAGTTCTCTTGGGTACCGATGCGCGCTGATATGCACTATGTCACTGTCACTCTCCACGATCGAAAAAGAGGAAGCGGTTCGAAGAGAAGAATTTTGAGTTCCCACAATCATTCACGTTAGAGGGCCTCAATGCTGCGGGGTTGCGGCCCTCCCAGTTTGGGATCAAATCTGTCGTCTGCTGTAGCGGAGCCACCATCTCAATTTCCACTCTATGAAGAGGTTTGTGAGCTGTCCACGCACTTGTCTAGCATTTCTACTTGTGAAATGACGCGGGGCGAGTTTAGGAACACACAACGACGCTCTGTCAAGTGTGCGTTTGTTTTTGACGTCGGTAAGGAGGCATGTGCAAGATGGGGGTCGCGGTCAGGAAGAGGTGGCACTTGCGCTACCCAAGGACATCACCACTCTAACTGTGCGCAGCCAGAAAGCAACATTGATGCACTCTACAATTCTCGTGCTCAGTCAATCGCCACCTAGAATAATCGAAGCACGTGCACTAGCATTTTTACATAATCACAGGATGAATAAAGTTTCAACACAAACCAACGTTACTAGATTACCTCAGTTGTAAAACCAGACATGTACGGGTTATCCCACGAAATTTCCTAAATACCGTAGCTCGTTACTCGCTAAAAATGTAACTAAATACGTTACTCGTTACCGATTTTCCAAAGGAACGCGCTACTTTACCTCAGAAGTGTAGCAAATTTATTTTCTCGGTACTTTGACGACCGAATACAAAACTGCTCTTGTTTCATCGCTTATAGTTTTATTTTCATTACTCGTTGCACTTAAGCAGGCGCTGTCTCTCGAAGTTTTTTTTTTTTTTAATCATTTATGTTTCCCCGCTTCTCTGAGAATACATCTCCGGCGTCGCTGAAGAGTCGTTCTACTGACGCGCTTGAAGCAAAGGCAGTGTTGTGCTCTAGGAAGAGAAGATGAAGCTGAGATTCCCCTCCCTCTTTTGTTTCATCTGCTTCTAAAGTTCGAAGGTGACAATGCGTTCTGGGCCTTCACGTGTTGGCAACCTCCGGGTTTACGTTTGATCTGTACACAATTCGAACAGGATCAACCAACGAACTTTATTCTGCTCTCTGGGTGAGGGACATTACCAGCTGCAGGGTTCGACCGACGTGTTCAGCGATAATCATTCCTGTTCTGCCATACTGGATAGTTGTTTTTCGGGTTGTTCATCTGCCTTTGTCGCAATAGACGCATACTCGGGTTGGAATCAAAACGAGGCTATTTAAACAGTGTAGTACACGTTGCTTTTCAGATCTAACGAAATACCGTTACTCGTTACTTGGCCTTAAAAGTAACTGAGTGCGTTACTCGTTTCTTTTCTAAAAAAACGCAACTAAATAGGTTACTCGTTACCGAATAAAGTATGTAGGTATAAGTAACTCGTTGCTATAGTAACACGTTACGTGCATGTCTGTGTGGAAGTCCGGCGGAGGGAAGCAGCCTCCCGCCCCCCCCCTCCCCTCACTCCCTTTAGTCCTCCTCCTACCGTTTGAAGCGCCATCTAGATTGTCGTTTCAAAACTGTGTGTTCCATAGAGTCCGATGAAACGCAGTTTAGACACTGTGCTTCGAAACATACGTCCTAGAGCGCAGCTCTTAGGCGCCCCGTTTCCGGCTTGAGCGGCGTCGGCTTAACCGCGCGTTGCATAATGGGACGTTTCCCTGCTAAAGTTAGCGGGGAAAGTTCCCCGCTAAATTTAGCGGAAAAATTTCCCGCTAAATGGGAGGGGAGCAGGAGAGGAGGGGGAAGAGGGACGTATCCTCTCCTCCTCCTCTTCAAGAGCTGCGCTCTAATTTGACATTAGAGATAATTGTAAACGTCTTTCATTTTCCATAAAATACACGTACGCTACAATAGCAGCCGTCCCCCAAAAACGCTGGCGCGTTCAACGACGAGAGGCGAGCCGTGGGGGGGGGGGGGAGGGTACTGCTCGTGCAAGCAGCTTCCATGGGCAGCGTTCAGTATCAGATATGACTAATAATTAAAACGAGATATATTTTAACACTATGTACAGAGATATACGTCAACACGAATCCAGTACTTTGTTCTGACGCAGTGGCGATCTCAGACTTGTTCCGCTCTTTTCTTTGTCGTCGTCGTCCATGGCACCCATTCTTGAAAGCCCTTGGACTGGCACGCGCGTTATTAAACAAGAAGTTGGTTTGAATCTTCAATACATTATCCTCCCCCCCTTTCTCCCTTCAAATGGGTACAGCTCACTGCTTATTCACCTCCAAAGAATCTAGGAGCAGAATCTACCTTCCAGCAAATATGTGCTGCCACCTAGACACGCGACTGGGTTCGAGAGTAAGTGGTGAGAAAACAGCGCGCGCGCAAGGCCTCTCCCACCCGTTTAACACCCAAAACGTCAGCCACATCCTGTTCGCCCACTGAGCCGCTGTGACCTAGAAGCGGCTCCCTCAAACTCGCCTTTGTCCACATCGGGGGTTATCTTCTGCCCCGAAGTCGACACAAAATATTTGATGAAACCATCATCCCTCTCTGCTCGGCCAGAAGGAAGAGAGAGAGAGGGTACTTGAACCATTTACTCTCGAACCAGTGTTTCTACAAAAGGTCCATTGGCCGCCGAAGCCTGGTTCCACGGGGATGACAAACCACGCAGGACCGAATGTGTCCGTCACGTCCAGGAAAAGTCTCAGGACTGCGACAAGTCTTCCAGGTTTGTCACGGATGATGGTCATCATGTAACAACACCAAGTAATTGACCCGCAAGTTGCTCAAGGTTTTTGATGTAGAGTGGTGGTAGCATCTTAAGGCGAACAAGTGCAGACTCCAGACTTTTTGACATTATCGCCCGAGCGCCAACCGGCGGGTAGATCAGTGCCTTTCGCAGTGTGAAGCAGCAAGCCAGCGAGCCTAGGCGTGTGCCTTCTGCACAACGAGGTAGAGGGGCTCAGACCGATAAACTGGGGTTTCGGTCTGCACTCGAAAGTGACCCCATAAGGCCGCTGCCGTTGTACGCAAATTTGACCACTCGTCACGTGACCAAACCCAATACGTGACGTCACAGGAAAGATGGCAGCGCCCAGGCAGCGGCTGGCCTGACCTGGGCCGGAGCATTGGCCGAACCTGGGCCGGAGCATTTGCCGGAGCTTGTCGGATGCTTTGTTTGTTGTCGTTCGTCTCGGCGAGTTAATTTCAGACGCGGAAGTCGACATGTGAGGACGGTTGAAAGCGACTTCAGAGTTCAGCGTGGTGTCTGACGTAGATATAACGTGAAAACACGGAGGAACGGTGTGCATTTCGCTGGTGACCGACCGGGATATGGCCACGGAAGAGACAATTGGTCCGACGTTGCTCGGACCTCGAATGGATTCGGATACCGCTAGGATAAATTTTAAGGCGACTTTTTGCGCTCTCGTTGGCCATCGGAATCTTCGAGGTCTGCAGTGAGGCGTGTGCAATATATTTGGATACTCAGTTCTCCAACGGAAATTGCGTGAGTCGTGCTTGGCAATGTGCAATCGTGGTGCCGCATTGTTCAAATGACCGAAAGCTCACTTTGGTTGTGCGGTGCACCGGAGAACTGCCTTCAAGCTGGTAGTTCCTGTGCCGCGCTTTAGGTGACGCTGTGCTGCTTCCTGAATTTTTCTGGCATAGACGTGTACTTTCACGGAGCACACGTGTTCCGGTTGGTAATGATTCCGGTGGTCTGTCGCACGTTTCGCCGACACAAAAGTTTCATCAACATTCGTTACGCGAATTGCAGGCTGAAGGGCATTTCATCGCGCGTGTTACCTACACACTCCACCCGTTCACGCTGCTTTGCGACGACAGTCTGCAGCGGCTCATTACCAGAAAAGTGGTCCCATATCTATTTCAGTTCAGTTCGTCCACGGCAGCCGCCAAACCCCGAAGGAGAGGATTTATTCGGACAGAGTGCCACTATAGCATTGCAGCTCTAGTGGTCAGGATAGACTCTCTTCTGTCTGTTTTGTTATATTGTCACGGATGCTCGCTCCAGTCCTATTTTCTATAAATATTTACTATTCTGGAAAGTTCCAGGACATGCTCAGCTGTCATCGTATGTTCTGGTGGAGGTTCTGCGCGCTTTACTCATAGCCCTTCACTCTGTGTGGACACTGGCGGCTCCTCAGCCGAGTTGCCCGATAAGAAGGCACGGGTGGCGGATTACCCCGCGTCTTAAACCCCCGGCGAGCCGGGAACCAAGTCCTATCACGAGCCCGGTAGAAAAACCGCAAGACGAGCGAGTACCACAAGGACGAACCTCGGAAATACACCACGAAGAACCTAAAATCCGAGCCAGTCGCTGCTACCAGCAAGAACCACCGGAATTCGGGCTTTTGCCAGAAAAACCGAAGCTGACTAAGCCAACAACGACAAACCTGTAGCAGTAAACTGCGTCCGCTCCCACCATCGTATGCATGACCGTCGCACCTCGCACTCTGATGTCCTTTCACGCATGGCTTATGAAGACGTCGAGGGCTGGATTGAACAATATGACCGTGTCGCTCGCCGCAGTGGTTAGACGGACAACCAGCTGTTGCAGAACCTATACCTCACGTGGAAGAAACTACCAGGCACTGGTTTGAGAACCACGAATCCTCCTTAACGTCGTGGGAAGTTTGCAAGATCTAGCTGAAGTGCGCGTTCATCAGCCAACATTGACGAGAGAGAGCCGAATTCCTGATTATGCCCAGAACACGGCCCTACCGAGAGCGTCACCGCCTTCGTGGAGGATGTTTTGAGCCTGATCGAGCACCTACGCCGACCCTGATGCTAGAGAAGGCAAGAGGCTAAGAATCCCATGTCCCTCATGTGAGGGACAACACCTTCGGCAGCCTTGTCCGCAACCCCATGACAAAAGTCGAAGGGTTCATATCACCGAGGCTTCCAACATTGAATGTACACTGCAGGTCCGAGCCTGTCAATATCAAATAAATCCCCAGCGTCTTGACACTCGAGTCGTCCAGCCGCAACTTCGACGCCAGCCTCCCAGGCATCCGCGACATCATTCACAACGTTGTCCGGCAGGAGATCAGGAAGCTACTTCCTGCCATCGGTTGCCCAAATTTTATTTTGATTGCCGAGATTGTTTCGGAACAAGTTCGACAGGCATTTTAACTGGAGACTTCTTCGAGCGACGGGGCATCTGACGAATCGAGGGCGACTTATGCCAGGAAGTCACGACGACCGCCACCGGCTACCCGTTACTATTCAATGCCAATTCAACAAGACACCCCAACGCCGAAGCATTCCCTACATCGGGAAGAACCAGAGTAGGTCCGCGCTGAACAAAGTCCACCGAGGAAAACTGAGGTGCTGCGAACGGTCAACCGAAAACCACTCTGCTACCCTTTGCATGATGCCGACCATGTCTACTGGAGGTGCCCGTACCAATGAATTGGCCTGCAACAGTTCGTGCCCAACGACCCTCAATCACGTCTCGAGGAGCGTCCGCTGGACATTGAGGATTATCTTGAAGCTTTTTCCCTTATTCCTGCTTGAAGGTTTCACTGACGATGTTTCCCGCATGGAGGACGAAACGTTTGATTAAATTGTCAATCTTGTTGGGTAAAGTCGGAGCAGTTTTTTTTATCATTATGATTCCCGACTTTTGGAATATTTTTGCAGGATTATCTTCGGCGGCCTTTGTCCCTGGTGCCGACATTATCACGAAGCTCCTGATCCCCTTCATGTGAACGGGAGGTAAGCACGACAAAGCAGGTGAGTGGCGATGCAAGGACAGTTGATTTGGTGTCGGTTGTCGTCCAAGGACAATAGCTAATAATTGGCTGACAATAATTATCTGTGTCCACGCCACGAATCACACAATTTCCAACTTTGAGGGAGAATGCCGCTGAGTGACTTGAAAAAATAGAATGGTTGGTTGTTCTCAAAAGTGGACTCCAAGCATCACCAGACTTCACTTTGCCACATGAGACTTACACAAGTTGCAGTGGTCGCGGGATGCAGAAAAAATCGCCATTACGAAAATGGAAGTGAAATAACTTAGATAGCAAACAAACATTGTTGCCAGCTATCAAGACAACGGTACAACAAAATGCACAGCCACGTAAGCAATTCATGCCCGAGCTTACTGCATTGATGCCGGAAACTACTAGGAAAATTTGCGGATTAGAAGCCAGCCCTGCAGCTTCAGTGCATCAGATATCAGTGGCCGCACATGACGTATGATTACAAGACGGCATCATTCGGTCAAAGTTTCCACTCGACCAAACTGAACACCGACGTGCCAGGAGCGTCATCCGACAACAAAGAGCACAGGTACACCCATGAGCGATATGAAGGTGAACTGCCCTCTTCTTGTTTTTGACGCTCCTGCAAGTTTTGGAACAAGCTCTGTTCCAGAAGAGGGCTAGAAGGCCACTTTCGAACTTTCGGTTTATCACTCTAAGCCCCTCTACCTCGTAGCTTCTGCCACACGCGTGTAGTCTCATTGACCTTTTGTTTCGCGCCGCTATAAGGCGCTGATATACCGGGCGGTCGGCGTTCGCGCGATGTTGTTAAAAAATCTGGAGGCTGTACTCGTTACGCCAATCGATTCCAGAGTTCGACTGACAACTTCTCACGGTACTTTCAGCGCGATCCGTATAATTTTTGGCCACAGCCAGAGTGGTCTCTGCCTTCGTGTACAGGCCTTCAAATGTTTCATTCGAATACTCAAATGTAACACTAATGTATACAATATTTCCGAATCTTAAAAACGTAAGGGGAACGCGTACCTTTCGAAATAATGAGACTTGTAGCGGGAACTTGTTCCAAGATTGAGAGGGAACGAGGAAAGAGCTTTTTTTTCCTGTTTTTGGACGAACGTGTACAGCACTGCCCGAGGGACCCAGAGGTGGTCTCGGCAGCAGAGTTGGTCTAAGCAGCGACCCAAAGGGTCTCAAGGAAGAACTGAAACTCAAGGAAGAACTGAAAGAAGAAGTCGCCGGCGATCCGAGAAAGTGGGCTTCGTCTCAGCAGCCGCTCGAGAAATTCCTGAATTGTGCAAGACTAATCCGGCGGTTACCCAGGCGGCAGAAGCTTTAAGGCCGGTTCAGACACTTGCGTTTGAGTGCGCTTGACTGCGTTGCGTCGAGAACCAAAAGCGAGTCACCGGCACATCTGTGCTTCGTATGAAGCGTGGAGACTAATTCAAGGAATCATCGCGGCACGCGATATGAGCCGCAAGGATGTCCCGGTTTCTCGCAGCCGCAACGCAGTCAAACGCAACTGTCTGAACCAGGCCTAATTCTCCCGGGAACGACCCGAAGAGCTTCCGGAGACGATAGGAGCTCCTCTGGGCAGTCTTGGGTAGTATCCCGATACTGTAACTCGTCAATTTTTTTGGTAACTATTAACTGTAATTATACATCTTTTCTGAAGTAACTGTAACGATAACCTAAATACTTAAAAAAAAACTAAAAGTATCTGCGAAAATACAGATACTTTTCGCGAAACAAATTACCCTATTTTGTGAACACTAGAGCGGGTTGGACGATGTCCGGAGGTGGTGCCCCACGTTGGACGTAGCAAATTAAGACAAGAACTAAAACTTTTCTTGGCAAAGCGGAGGAAAAATATTTTCTACTTCTGTTTTCTTTTTTTCCCTTCAGTGCGCGGCTAAGCGCATTTGGTATTTGCTTTATTTCAGCCTTCTTGTGCCTGGCTCTCTCGCCCCGTCTTCACCCTCTCCGGCCTCATCGAACGCCCCCGCCTCTTCAGCCAAGCGACAGAGCCACCTCGCGGAAACTTCTGCTCCCCTCCCTAGTATTGTAATGGGCCCCTCGGTTCATCGGCATCTCCCTCTCCTGTCAGCTGGAAAAGGGGAATAAGATAACGTTTACAAGAAAAAGGAAGGTAATAAATATAAATTGTAGCCATTATGTGTTCGCATCAATGTGTCATAGTTAATTTTTTTTTAAGGAATGAAAGTGTGTTGAAAGTAATAAAGTTACTATGACGAAGTAACTAACTGTAACGCGTACTGTTTATAGTTAAGTAACTGTAACTCTAACTTAAATACATTTTTAACAGTCTGTAACTGTAACTAATTACTTTTTAAAAATAACATCCAAGACTGCCTCTCGGCAACGACCCAGGGGGGGCCACTACCGACGCTACCAGTCGCTGGCTGCGATTTTTCATTCAGGGACGATTCTACGATGATACGATGAATGCCAGTCAACTAAAATGCAAAAGCCAAGTTTTTTTTTTTTTTTTTTTTTTTTTTTTTTTTTTTTTTTTTTTGGGGGGGGGGGGGGGGGGTAAAGGTGCAGATACTGTGGTCGCTTTCAGGAACGATGTGGGACTGTTCCGAATTTGTGTACATTTATAAATATTGAACCAGTGCTCATCTTAACTCAGCCAGTGCTCACCATCGTGTAATATACCGTTTTCCATTTCCTCAATAGATTATTTTCATAAGTGCGCGCCATTTATGGTTACAGTGGCTGCTGCTGCAATGATCTGGGTTCTCTATGGTTTGGGCTCGCGCTCTGAGAATGTAGCGGATACGTGGACTGCTTCAGTGTTTGGCGTCAACTCGGTTCAGCTTGTATCAATGCAGCACGAGTTTTGCGTCCATCATTCGCCAAGGACTCAAATCCTATCGCATGTTTCGTTCCCAGTAAATGGCGACCGCCATTGTTGCTTAATGGGGTTTTAAGAAAGGTTGTATCGTACAAAATTTTTCCTCACTCAAACGTTGGGCTTAAACCACCAACAATCATCGACCGAGAGCGTACCCGTTTCGAAGCTGAGGTGGACCGTGGTGTCCCTAAGGTTTTTCTGACGCACCAAGACCTTCGGCTAACTATTGGCGGCTCCAACAGTGTGCATTTGATTCCCGTTATTCTGGTTCTCACTTTGACCGCCAGGCCGCGGAAGTTTTCTCCGCTCATTTCGACGGGCCAGTGCTCCCCGTTCTTAAAAGTCTCGTTTTTGCCGCTGGGTGGCGTCGCCTCCCGCAGAATTGCGAATGATGAATACTGGTTACCATATCAAGAACGTTCGTAGGAAATTGTTGGGCTCCTTGCGCTCTCCCCCTTTCCCGGCTATGTAGCCAATTGAGAAACGTGTATTAGCGTTCAAGACTACTTCTTTTTAACGCACAATGCCATTAAGGACTGTATATCATGCGGAGAGCGCTACGCTGGAGCGTAACATAAAACCGTTGCACGTAGGCCCAGGCTACCTAAAGCAGCTGATAGCAGTCTGTGCATAAGCGTTCACAATTTACAGATGTATACTTTCTTATAATAATTATTTTAATTATGATTAATCGTAATTACCTAGGTCTACCAAGCGGCATAATCCAGTCCCGCACCGTGGCATACGTCACCTGACGCCTTTGATTGGCGCCTCGGGAAGGAAGCGAACATTAGCGCAAGCGGCTGTACTATACTGCGTGTCACTAGTTGTGTGCAGTGCAGGCGAAGGCAACGGCCAGGCAAAAAGAGAAAGGGCGAGCACTAGGAAGGCGGGACGGGAGAGGAGGGAATTGGAGGACGAGGTGAGAAACGGAGAGCGCTAGGAACGTTAGATATGAGAGAAGGTTTCTCTCCTCCTCCCCAGCCTTTTTAGTGCTTGCCCTTTCTCCTCCCGCATGGCGCTGCCTTCGCCTGTACTGCACGCAACTAGTGACACGGAGTATAAGTATAACCGAGGGGGGCCTGCGGAATCAAGTGATCGTCGGATCGGACGGCTCCCCAGTAGCGAAGCGTAGCTCCCCACGTGATCCCACGGGTCTCAAATAAATTTGAACTTGTCTCGGTGAGTATGGTAAGCCCGGGGAGCGCATGTGTGTCGTGCGGGCAACGCATTGAAAACCATCCAAAGCTTATCCCATAGCCGAGCATAACACATCATAACACGCGCATAATACACGGACGGCGCTTTTCCGGGTTTTGTCAAAACGATCAGAATATTTATATCAAATTAATACGTTTTAAACGAAAAAAAAAATCATTGTGTTTTTTACTTGGGGATCAAATATCCTCAGAACTACTTCGTGCAACGCATAAACGATGCAAAAGCGGTGCCCCATTTTATTCTAGCCGAGAGAAGGACGTACAGCAAAAATGTATGAAGCTACCCATGGGTGCAGTTCCAGTATCGTCTAAACTTATCTGAGACAGTGGTAAATTGAAAAATGTTATCGGCAACACACAGCTTTGGTATTTTTCTTTCTGTTTGCTCCATTAAAGTACAAATATATTCAGCTCGAAGCAACGCACCGAGAAACGGAGGGAAAGCAGGAGACGCGATCACGTATTGACGTCAGAATACCGAGCTCTGGTTGGAAGAATAATGGGTATACTTACAGCTAGATGCCTTTGCTTCCGTTGCGCTCGTCGAATGCGTGCGAACGCGAAACGCCGGCGTCCGTCGTTTGGCTTTCGCATTCAAACGCGTTCGACGAGTGCAGTGGAGAAAAGGGTAGCTAGCTTTAGGTCTACCCACTATTCCGTCCAACCAGAGCTCGGCATTCTGCCGTCATTGCGAGCTCTCGTCTCCTCCTCACCCTCAGTTCCTCGGCGCATGGGCTTCTTGCACGTGACGTCACTTTCGGTTAGCCTCGAAAACGAAACCAATATTGCCGTCTGCCATCAGTGCATTTGCGCCGTGTTGGAGGCATTCGGCATCTTATTGCTGCAGGAGTGCCGTAGCAGACTTGTGCCTGTTACTCGAAAAATGCTGTGGATTGCAGTTACAAATTACCGAGCCTGAAATGTAAAGGATTACCGTTACAAATTACTTTCTCTGAAAAGTAACGAATTACTTTATTCGTTACGTTACAAATTGCTTTCACGTTACTTTTCCAGTGGACTCACCAAGAGAAAATAGAAACAATATTTCCACATGCGTCGCCGAGCGAGTTCGTGCGTGGCCGAGCGAGCGCGTGCGTGGCCGAGCGAGCGCGTGCGTGGCCGAGCGAGCGCGCGCGAAGGATCCGGGTTCGATTCCAGGGAGTGGAATCTTCTTTCATTTATTTTTTCTACTTGGCGTTCCTGTAAGTTCGAGAACCTTCTCGTCTGATCCAGTTACGAATGTTCTACGATCCGAACGTTCTAAGCCGAATGTTCCAGAGACACGCGCGGGTACAAAAGGCGCTCCGCGTGGCGAGCCGGGGTCAGTCTCGCCCCAGTGTTCGATCCTGCTGTTACGCCGCTATCGACGCCCGCGACGCTCTATTGTTTTCTGTTTCTTTTTTGTTTTGGGCACAAGTTCGCCCCATTAAACGTTTCAATTTCCTCAGTTGTTCTTCGCTTCCTCACCTTCTCATTCGTGACAATATTGACGTCTTCAAAATGTTCTAACACACAATGACAAATGGATAGTAGTGTGGTGCACACTACTATCCACTTGCCATATGCCCGCATTAGGGAAGTCCTTGTAAAAATAAAATATTGTATTTAAGAAAAAGAATGTAGGCGCACTCCGTTCACATGTAAGCTGACAAGGCAGTGAAAGCTGCAACCGCACCCACCATTCCACTAGCTTAACGGGGATCGAAAAGGATCCCTGGAGTTCTGCAGACAAAGCTAGCGGTGCGCATGCTCAGTAGCAGCGTCTACCTCCGCTGAGAAATCAAGAAGATAACACCCACTCGACGTTGCCTTCTTGATATTTGTTTTTCGCATACTTGTGTATATGCCTTGCACGCTTTTCTACCGGTTCTAGTGACCGGTCATACAAAAAAAATCATGTTTTCTTTTCGGTATTCGCCTCTTCACGACGTTTTATTTGATTTTGTTGAACTTGCTATTTTAATGCTGCTGAATTGCTTGCTCATATTGCTCCAGTTTCTGCATTATGTTAATATTTTTAAAAGTAACGAGTAATTGGAGTAATCCGTTACCAATATTTCTAACAGAATTACATTATAAATTACTGCCGCAAAAAGGTAGCGTCGTAATTACTAAGTTACTTGAAAAGTAACGGATTACTTCCCAATTATGTGTCATAGAGCCCTGGTGTTTGCCTCGCTCGCATTATGATAAAACAAATTGGTGGCGAGCAGCCGATGGAACACAGGTCAGAATAACCGTGGCTTTGGTTTAACATCTACGGACGGCACTTGAATTAGCACGTTTTGTGCAGTCGCTCGGTACCTGAACGCCTCGCAAAAGTGCCCGGCGAAAACTGCGCCGTCTGCTAATCATCTGCGGTGACTAACAAGAAAATTTGTGCCGCTCCCTATACGTGAAAAAATTGGGGGATATTGCGCAGAACTTGTGAGCACTCTGGCCGCTGTTTCAACGTTTTGACTGGCTACACCAATGAAGACTGTAGCTGCCCGCACTAGTAATTTCGTCTGCTTTACGGATCTGGAGCAAACTGGAAAACATTTCACCCGCGGATAGAAAGACAAAAGGCCAAAGTTCACGAACGTGGCGTTGGGCGGCGAGAGTACGAAGCGGAAGCGCAGCACACAAAACTGCCCGCAGACGTCATTCGTTTTTGGTCGAAACGATATAACGCAGCACGAATAAAAACCCGCGCAAAAACCTTCTTGCATCCCGGATGTAAGAATTTGATGGATCGTTTTTATAGTGAAACGGTATCTAGCGATACATACATGCCCCAACTTTAGACTGTAGATATATGCGTAGAAAAGCACGTTTACGGAAAAAAAGCTCCGCAATCGGGTCATTTGTATTTCGCAACGACGTTTTACAATTTCCTTTATTGGTGACCGGGGCACCGTAAGTATGCCCTCCGTCAATATCGGGAAATATTCTATCTTTTGCCTCTCGATTACGCGGCGGAATCGCAACATTTCGAAGAAAGGAGATGTATTTTCTGTCCTTCCTGACAAGATAAACAATGTCAAAAGTACAAGAAGCAAATTCTTTCATCATTAAAATCGTTGCACAGTGTTTTAAGGAGCAGTTACTTTTGTTGTATTCTGCCCCTCGAAGCTACTTATAAATCCCACAATGGGTGTCTTTTTTCCTCTCCCGCCCGTGGAGAGAATGGGCGTTTTTCCCTTTCCCGCTCAACTCACCCGTTATCGGTGCGCTGGCTGTTTCTATAGACCTTTTCATTTCAGTAGTTGCCTGACCGGCGGGTAGAGGGCGCTAGCGCACTCGCCGCCATTAGGTTGCTTCAATTTTGTCGGTTTCGGTTTCAACGTGTACGCGATTGTGATGCTGTTTCATGTCACTTTCGATTAATTTTGCGATATGAATTTCTTTCCAGTAGCCCGCAGCGAATGAAACAATAGTATTGAGCCACTTGGTAAACCACGAAGTGGTTTCGAGCCTAAATTGCGATCTTTTTTTACGAACACTATATGCGTCTGATTCCGTCCATCGTTAATTTCGACCAGGTTCGGCGGTGAAACAACTCTGCTGATGCACATGGAGGAGCACCATTGTCCACATCCGTACCCGGGGACACCAATTTTAAGAAAAGAAAAAAAGCAGGACAAGCTTCGCCTGAAGCGTGCGCTAGTTGCCTGCAGCCGTGCTTTGGCTGTGCGTGCACCGAGCGGTGCGGAAGATAGATAGCTCGCGCTCAAGTCAGATATCGAACTGATCATCTTATATTGCAACAGACTATATTGCATGAGTGCTTAGCGAAAAAGCTGGTCGACAACATGATTAACAATCTGCTGAATCACCAAGAACAGATGAACTGACAAGTTTACTGTTCGATGTTTGGTTTCCGTACACCAACCTTTTCTAACTTCGAGACTCGAAACGTCTTTTATAATAACTAGAAAAGTTTCATATAATCACGTACACAATATAAAAAAGTGATATTGTCTCGGCCTGTTTTATTTAAAGAAATTAAGCGCTCGAGACATATATTGATAGACCAGCCTAGGCTGACTGGAAAATTTCTTTAACTAAAGTACTCATTTACAGCATTTCAAGATATTGGCCTTATGAAATAAACTTTTTGTTATATGAACATTTGCTTACGACGTTCTCAAGGTATGAGAATCGTAAGATAAGTGAATGCCAGACTTCAAATAATGTCTGACATTCATCTTCCGTAAAATTTGCCGAATGAAATTGAAGAACGCAAAAGAAATGATCTCCGATAAGCTTGGCTCAAGTCGAATGCCAGGAGCCACTCAATGGACCTGTGTAGAAAGCTGTTCACTGATTTGAAGCGATGCGCTTTGCACATTCTGACGTAGCCAGCTGCTGAAAGTAAATCCCTATTCGCCGTCGACAACCGGCTGCACTCGGGTGATTTTCATGCAAAACGATTCTTTTCGGCTTAGCACTTTGTGAATCATAGGCACTATCAAGCTGTTTGTGACAGTTTCTTACGGGGGAAGTTCAAATATTTGTGGTGAAATAAATTAGTTGAAACTGCATAGTTATATTAAAAAAAATGACTCAAGCAACTGAAAGACTATGAACATGGGACCAAGCACGATATACAATTCCATGGAATTCCTAAATAAACCGATAAAGCGAATGCTTATATCACACATGCGATTAAGAACGTGAAACAGATATAGGTGTGATATTGCGAAAAAAACAAGTTGCCTAATGTTAAGGAGCCATTATTCCTAGCATAAAAAATAATTCAAACTAAATGTCTGTTCCCGCGTCTTGTCCACAAGTTCCCTAGTGTAATCAAAAGAAACTGTTTTCGATCTGTTGTAACTACAAAACACCATGTTTTGAGGAAAAACACGTGGCTAATTACGCTGAGTGTTTTTATTTCCTTCTTTGACGCCAATGCGCACTCATATATACAAGAACATTGGGTTTCCTATTGCAAATGTTCGGCCCTTATTGGTAACCAAACCTCAGTTCTCATAAGTTATTGGTATTTGAACCCTCGAGCCTCTCTTCAAGTCATATATGTATTCAATGTGCACAAGTGCTAACGCTGACTCCTGTACCTATAAAACCTTTTCACACGTATCCCGCACGCCGACGGTAAAAAGAAATATTCAAAACGTGTAACAAAATCAACTACAGAAGTTGCGCGGATAATGATGTAATGCAATTACATGGTACGTATAAGCATCGGAAGACACTTTACGGAGTAAGGCAACTTGCAAGAGACGCGGCGAAACGCGACGAAAAAGACGAATTTCACGCATCCGCCAAGGCGCGGACGGGAGAGCGGAGCAACAAGTTGAAGCAACCTAATGGCGGCCGCATCACGTGATTCCAAGATGGCAGCGCCCATGCGGCGGAGGGTGAAAAGGTCTATAGCAGGACCAGACGGTGCCGCACATATTCACCTTTCCCGACCTGGAGAAATTATAAAACAACATTGCGTGACGATCACACGACGTGGTGCGTTTGGACAGGGGACGCTTTGCTGCTTATTCGACGATATGGCGATGACAATCGATTGACATTGCGCCAATTGCGCGTCATACGGTTATCTGGCATTGAGATGACGTCGTGTTGATTTAGCGTCAATGTGTTCTTTATGGGTAAATTACTTAAGGTCCTGATGTGTTTTCCCGCCAAACATAGAGGGGAAACTGAAATCGCGCATACGTCAGAGGACATCATTTTTTTGTGTTAAATTTAGCGGAGAACTTGAATTTGTCTGCAGGCCCCGGAACGCCAGGTCATGTTACATCAATTTTTCGCCAAATTTAGCGGGGAAACTGAATTGATGCATACGTCGCGTGACATCATGAAATTTTTTTGCAAATGTAGCGAGGAAACTGATTTGGTGCATAGGTCAGGCGGCGTAAAATTTTCCGCTAAATTCAGCGGGGAACGTGAATTTGTCTCATAGAGGTATTATAATATACGCTAGAGGTTCAACTGCCACTAGTGTGCTGCTGCAAATTGAAGCAGATAGCAAACAGTCCCAATTTGACTTCCGGTAATGCACTTCTACGGAAAAAAGCGAGTGCCTTTCTTCTCTGCGTTCGATAATAAGAGCAAGTATCACGAATAATTCGCACCTACTAGGCACATTGGAACATTTCCCAGACACGCAGATGAAATAATTGGTCAGTTACGGCGTTTTTATTTTAAAATCGTGGCATGAAAAACGGTGCTAAAACCGCTTCGTACATGTATTTATGTGCACTGTCGGACACTCTTAGTGCGAACACGGCGTCGGCGCTTTCCAGCATGGGGGATATACGTGGCAAACGAACGAAGGACATGTGGAAAACCAAGAGAGACGGCAAGAACTACGCAGTAACACTGGATAAGTAGCTCCTTGTGCTTGCAGACGATCAAATAAATTGAAAGCCACGTAATATAGTCCGACTTTCAATAAATGAGTACTGCTTTATTCTTTCTGCTCATGAATATGTGCGAAGATGCTTGTTCTGTGTTCAAATCATCAGCCGCACGCTCCAAATCTTTGCAAGGGGGAAGCCAGAGAGCAGGTGCGCGATAAAAACTACCCAACATAGGAAATAATAAGAAAAACACGCCTTTCGTACCCACGTACTTTATTCTTTACGTTTCGAACGTTTTTTTTAACCACTCGTAAAGATGCACGACGGGGTCACTTTCATAGAGTGAGAGGACAGGTATATTATCAATATATAAGCACCAACGGAATGCTGGGGAACTTTGAACACACTCTACATTCCTTTCGATTGTTATTTTACTTAAAATCGTCGCTCGTTTCTACATACCTGACATGAACAGAGGTTTGGGCCTGAAATATAGCGAAGTTTAACATCGTTCACTGGTAAAGGAAAAATGCTCTAACTAAAGCAATTACATCTTCACAATATTAATAAAGGTACATACTATCCGGTACAATCGAAATAACAAAAGTTATTAAAGTTATTTTCCGGCGACGAGACAAAATTCACGCGCGTTTTCCCATAGGAATACACAGCAAGACTGGAAAAGTAGACTGCATGCTGTCTGCTTCAATTTGCAACCAGGAGTCCCGTAGACGCTAGCACCAGTTGAGCCTCTAGCGTTTATTATAATAACTCTATGATTTGTCTGTAGGTCCCGTCACGTCAAGTCACGTGACATCACTTTTCCCGCAAAATATAGGGGGAACTGAATTGGTGCATAACTTGCGTGACACAAATTTTTCCGCTAAATTTAGCAGGGAAAGTGAATTGGTGCATAGGTCACGTGATTTCAGGTCACGTGACATTACTTTTTTCGCCAAATTTTGCTTGGAAACTTGGCTTACACTTACGCCGTCGCAAAACGAGGGGACGGGCCACTAACATCTGCCGCTGGAAAACGGGGTCCGAATGATTTTTCGATAGAAAGGAACAACCCGAAGGACAGTTCAGTGAAACTGTGTTTCGGGACAACGAAAAAAAAAAAAAAAGTAGGGTAGACTTTTTCGGGTAAAGCTGTTTTTGTTTTTTGAAGGACAATTTAGATTTTTGGCTTTTCGGTTTTCACCGATTTAGAGAGAACCACCTCGACGGCTATTTTCAATGTAAAACGCAGAACCCTACTTATATGTCATATTTAAATAAAAACTTCGGCAAGCATAAGTACCCTGTCAGTGCCCCTATAAACAGCGCCGTGGTATCTTGTATGTTAGCGCCATCTGTCGACATTGTTTTGTAGACATTTTTTTTTACAGCTTTACAGCTTTATTTGGGGAACAGAATATTCGGCATGCCGTTGATTGCGTAGAACGGAGCAGGTGGGAGGAGGACGAGGAGGAAGAATTACATATGTAGAAAAAGGCGCGTTTCAGGGTCCATACGAGGCTTCGTGATGGATGATTAGCTTTTGGTCAGGAGCGCCTGGAGGATGAATAGAGTCTTCCATGGTTGACATACCGCCTGGTGTCTGTTTTCTCCTGATGTCTTGTATAGACCGTTCCACTAAGAATAGCGGAGGGCCGAAAAATTCCCTCCCCCTTTCACCCAGCGCGCCGTCTGCTCCGCCGAGTGGGCTGTACCTAACAATAGGCTGGCGTTCAAACTCAATTTAAAATCGCGTAATTTTGGGACTTTTAAGTGCAGATGCGCGGATTTTGATATGAGAGTTATCGTGTAATTTTATGCTGGATAAAAAGACAAACCTGGTTCAATTGTGCAGTTACCTGCGTGCAAATAAAAAAAAATTTGGGATAAACTGTGTCTGAGTGGACGGTCTCTCCGGCGAAAAGTAAATTCGGTTGCTGTAGTGTCTTTTTACTATATAAAGCTCGTACTGGTGCAGACCTTTAGCGACAATGAGTGGAAGTCTGGAAAAATAAATACAAACGGGCTCTCATGACGCAATACACGCAGTGGTTCAGGAGAGGACTGCCGGCAGGCTCCGCTGATATTGAAGTAACGGAACAAAGACAAGCTAGTTGATCATTTACTGAAATAAAACAACAGAGCGCTATGGACTGGTTTTGGAGTAGTCATACATATTCTAAGAACGCGAACCGCTTCACGACGGCAGCCACGAGCGAGAGTTCGATGTTCGGTACAGCCAGCCGGTACAGCCCAAACATGGAGAACGACAACGTCCCGGTTTATCGTCTGCTAGCAGATTCGGGCGCGTGCCATCTCTCTCGTTTCCCCCCCCCCCCCCCCCCCCTCCCCCCTTGAACCTGCTGAACTTCCCGGATGTGTGGAGAGGGCGCTGTGGTCGAAGAAAAAATGGTGCCGCCCTGGGAGCGCTAAATGGAATGGTCTATAGTCACTGCCAGAAACGCAGGGCAGGACTACTTTTGAGATTTCTATCATCGCTTCGGAGCCATTCGATGGCGGCATCAGCAAGAATACAGAAGAAGAAATTAAGAAGCAAGAAATGGGACTATAATTGATTATTCCCAGCGTATTTTGATCCCTTAGTGACTATAGTCCAAAACGTGCCCACCCCAAAAAAAAAGAGAAAAAAAAAGAAAGAAAAAGTGCTTTTGCTATAGCATCTTTAGGGCAGAAAGGGCAAGCGATATCTCGCCGACTGTGACATGCGTCCTAAGGTAGAAGTGATTCTAGCAGAGACACAATGCTGCTGCGATATTCTCAAGCTGTTAAGGGTTGTACAAACAGGACACAGCAAATGCGCTTGCGCGGCGTAAAAAGAAGAAAAACAAGCGTGCACGCTTCTAGAAAAGATTTGTACAATGCAGCGCGCGCGTGCGCTTTCAGTGAAGACATCAACTAGGCAAACAGCACGACTTTCCTCCTCGCCTACTCGATGCAGACTCCCACCGGCCCAATCCACCTAGAAAGACACCGGGAACGTGCCCAGCCAGCATGATTTGTCTATACAGAGCGCAAGTTCGTCTGCTTTTTTTGCAGGGGGTTGTGGTGACGTCAGAACGCCGAGTTGCGATTGGCCTTGATTGAAGGATAGTGGGCAGACCTCGAGGCAGCTTGCTTTGAGGTCTACCCACTATCCTTCTATGAGAGATAATCAGAGCTCGAAGTTCTGACGTTGCCGCAGCCCCCACAAAAGAAGCAGACGAACTTGCGCTCCGCATAGTTTCTAAAGTTTCTCAACGTAACGTAACTGATGTGTAGTGCATCTTTGGTCCTTGGAACTCCTTAGTGCTTTGCAGTGAGCAGAAGGGCGTTACGACTGGTTGCTTTCAGCGTGGCTGGTGGCAAGAAAAGGATAGTCTGAACGCTACCTATACCGCCGAATAATCTGACACGAACGCTGCGCCGCGGTGCATTCAACACCACATAGAATATTTGAAGTCTGTGCACTAGCATTTTGACGTTATTACAGTGAGCTTGAGAGAAGACAGAGAATGGACACGAGCCGGGCTGGGGCCTTGATGCAGAGCGCAACGCCATTAAAGGCGTTACGGTCTGCATCGGTCTCTGGTCGAACTGTTCACTTGCCGTCATCGGACTGTGATGACGATCTATAGAAAAAGACGAGAATGCTCAAAGGACTTCGTTACTTTAGGTGGTGTTGACTTAGTAGAGTACTTAAAAGCCCGAGCATAAGATTTTTTTTTAAGTGGAGCCGTGGCACTTTCTCTTACTGGTCGCAAAAATTCTGTACTAGATTGTCCTACTGCCATTCAAACTTTATCGCACGTCCCCTATTGAAAAATCCTTGACTCACCCGATTCAAAGAGCGTATATAAGACAAAAATATCTTGAGACTGGAGTTCGGAAGACAGAGATAAGGGAAACATGATTAAACTAGTACATCTTTCCTCTGCCTTTTGACCATCACTCCATCGAAGTTTTTTTTTTTTTTTCCTCGCATTTTATTTTTAGATTGATAATTTGTTTAGCTGCGAGGAAAGCCAGGTCGAAAGAAAGATAAGCCGATACACGAGAGGGCTTCGAGATCGTATCAAAGCGGTCACGTGATTCGATAACCCGCGCGACCTGGCCTCACTCCAAGGATGTCCCTGCCTCAAAAAATGTCGATCGCACGTGAGGGGACTGCGATTTTGACCAGCGAGCACCGTTTAGTCTTTCGCAAATGTTACTTTGGCGGGCATAAACCATAGGGATTCTTTGCAGACCAGCTTATCAAAGAAACTTATCTATGAAACATGCTCAGATCATTACCTGAGCAGGCGCCAGTCGTTGCTTTTCCTTGCCGTCTCCTAGAGCGAATACTTACTCGGCAAGGTGAACGTGTTCGGTGCCCACTTACCTTTACTCTGTTGCGGTGGTGCCTTTATGAATAGCAGTCTTCAGTGCAGTGATTTCAAGCATCGTTACATTCGTACTCTTATAATTACAACTGTTTGCTTTAGTTAGTTCTTCAAGGTTTTGTTCTGAATTCTGAGAATGTAAGATATTACAGTCTGTGTGCAGAATAGCAATTCCGGGTTTCTCTCTTATTTGGTCTCGCATAAATTTCGTGTAGATGTTCTTCTCTTTTTATTCGCTTCTATCGCAACTGAATTAAATCTTCCCGGCTTTGGAATTCGCCAGTAGCGCCAATAAACTTCTCTGGCCTGGACGCTGCTTGTGCCCTTTCGGCTTGTTTCACTTACGAAAGTGTCCGAAGGAAGGACATGTCCAATACGGGACATGTACTAAGTCAGGGGTCTGAGACACTGTCCCACTTAAGTTGTGTACAAGTCGTAGAGGTGTACGGCTAGGAAACCCAAATGTACGATTACTCAAAACCTCCCGAGGAGCACATATAGTATAAAGACGGTTGCTAGTCTACTCGATTGAACCCAAGAATGCAGTTAACCGTGTCATTCAACGCATTGTGAGGGGTCTCTTGCAGCGGACGAACAGAAAAACAAAAAACTTTTATTGTCTCTTTGCGGGCGGTTTTAAATACTTTCTTTGCGAAGCTGGAAGTGCGGCTGCATGCGAACGGTCAGCGCCGGGCCATCCTCTGGCTCGGACACCTTGTCCCAGCCGCTGGACGGAGGCACGACAGTCGCCAGGGCCGGACTTCTGCACCCGACTCTTGGTTAGTGTGCAACAACAGTGCACCTGACCCGACGACTGCAAGTTCAACGAAACAACGTGCTCTGGAGGACCTCTAAGGCCGGTATCACTCGGGCACTATGAGCGTCTTTATCACTCCCGATAACAACTGCTGAGAAGATCTTGAAGAACCCGCCTCCGGGCGGGATCTCAGTACTCCCTGGGAGCTACGGAGAATCCCCAAGAACTTCTCAAAATCCTTGAGGATTCCCGGTGTCCCCGATGTCTCCCGAAGACTCCTCAAGTCTCCCGCGGGACGCCCTGGGATCGTCAAGAACTCTTCGGGAGAACTCGAGCATCTCGATAACTCTGACAACTTAGGATGACTAATGAGGACCCCATGACGGCACCATGAAGACACCATGACCATGAAGACATCACGAAGACATCACAAAGACACTGACAACGCCAATGAGGACACTGCGATGACACCATGAGGGCCCCTGATGACGCTTGAAGATCAGTGGGGATGAACCACTGTGGTGGGACTGTCATCTGAAGGCACCGGGGCTTGTTGGTTCTTTGCCGCGAGGCCATGAGTCCTACGCGACCGACAATCCGGGCGTGTCGTGCACGTCCTCTCTCAGAGGTCGCTCGACCACACGCGCGGATCTATGAGCAGAAGACGCTCTGCGAGTAGCAGCAGTGCCTCTGGATGTAGGCGTGGGTACAGTAGCGGGTGCCGAACTGTTGCAGGAACTCGGCGCACGTCATGCGGCCCGCGATCAGTTCCGAGCTATCACCCGTGCACCCTGAAAATGAGACAAAGAGAAGTTAGTTGATTCTTCTGCTTTAGACTAGCCACGTCGTGTTTGAACAATATTACTTTGGCCTCCAAGATAGTTTGTGGGAGTTACCACCACGTTTGAAACCCTCGTGTATTCATCGCCAAGAAAAAAAAAAACTGTTATATTTCTATCTTGTGTTTATACATCACCAGCATACTGGTGTATATCTCGGTGCTTTTAGGTTCATAAGTCATTGCGCCATAATTAAAATACCGTTAGGTTTTTGTGAGCATAATAAAAAGCAATGATAATGACAATGATAAGACAAGTAAAATGTCCACACTTTGACATAGGAGTTTTATTAGCTGTATTGTTGTTATAACTTTGTTGGCCTGCCACGCCGAAAAGGGGCCAGACTTGAGCGATACACTTTTATTCTATACATCCACCCAATCATTCAATACAAATTTCAGGCCACTGTGTTCCAGCAGTGACTATCAATCCTGTAGGACATTAAAATGCCAAATTACTCAGGAGCGCGTTTAATTTTCAATGAAAAAGGAGAAGGGGCTTCATATTAATCCAATCGTGGTCTTGTAAATATAAATTACACTGATAGCGAACGTTAGTATGTGGCGTGGCTCACAAAAAAATTGAAAGAGAATACTTTCTCGAAGTTCAAAATATTACAGCGTTTTCAACAGTGAGACTACGTTGTTGCACAAGCCAGATGTGCAGGCACACCGCTTGCATAAATATAGTAGTTAATAAATGAGTTCATCAGCTTCTGTTCTGCATCTATCTTAAAGGGAAACTGATGTGGTTCTGTATTTGAGAAACTCCTTAAATCGTCTTCACTTTACTTTCAGCATCACAAACACAGGGATTATTGTTTGGACGGAGGTAGCAGAAAATAATTATTGAAGTACCGTTAAAGCCCCTCCTTCCCGAAACATAACATCACATAAAGAGTTTTCGTAATCTCCGCTCTTGCGCATCTTCAGCGCCTATCAAAGCACTCGCATTCTTGCTATTTTCAACAAAGGTCAAAAAAAGACGTCACGGCTGGTGTCAGTGCAAGGGAATATACCTGGCCAGCTTGCAATTGCACGCTCTGTCCACACGAGCAACACGAGCTTGGCGGCCGAAGAATGTGCGTATGACGTAGCCACTAGCCGGAGGTTTTTTTGTGTTTTCTCGCGTTTAGTTGCATCTTCGGGAAAAACGAGAGGGATATTCAAATTCACGGGATAGATATAGTATGGAATTACATCTCGAATTCGTTATTTTTTCGAGAACCTCTTTAGCTCCGCTTTAATGAATGACGGTGATATCTTGACTACCTCACCAGCGCGCACAGTCCACACGTTTTCTGTGATGCACGGTGATTGGTGTGCCTTCTCCTATTTATCACTAATTTGAAAGATTTTGAGCTGTCGTGCCCGTGCGCTAAATACCTGTTTGGAACACCCGAACCTATTCTCTCAGATGTTCCGCAAGGAAGTATACTTGGCCCCCTACTTTTTAATATTTATATTAATGATATAAATAGCATTAATTGGAACGCAAAGTTTGTTATATACACAAATGATACTAGCCTGTTTTCCCCTGGTGAAGAAGCCGATTATATTATAACTATAGAAAATCATACTTTGTTAAGCCTGCACGACTGGGCGTCGAGAAACTTCTTGAAGATTAATAGTGCAAAAACCAAGGCACTCCTCTTTGGCCAGAAAATAAAGTAATCTATATCTCGGAACAGGTTCTAGACGACTCATGCATTATTGAATTAACAAACTCGTTTAAAACCCTTGGAGTGTTGTTTGCTGAGGACATGACTTGGAATAAGCAGATAAATTCTGTTACATCTATAGATTATCGCAGACAGTCGGTCTAGTACGACGTCACAGCTCCATACCTCCTACGAAAGTTAAATTATTACTGTACAACTCTCTGTTTTACTCGCATATTAGTTATTTCTATCTTGTGTGGGGCACAACCACGATTACAAACCTAGAAAGAAATCATGTATTGCAGAAGATGTTGCGCTCTATTTCTAATACCTCTTACGCTGCCATGCTTCGCCGTTGTTTGCGAGACTTTCAATTATAAGCATTTTTGATTAGTTAAGTGAGAGCTTTCGATCAGAATTAAAACGTAACATGCAAAATCTAGAATCAATGTCTTCATTACCCAGAAACAATCCCGCTTACTCAACCCGTCATAGCGAATTCTGGATGGCGGATATATGTAGAACTAGTTACGGAACCAAAATGCTGGAATACTTCCATTCCAAAACTCTGAGCGATCATTATGATAACAAAATAGTTTTGAATAATACTACGTTATTCAATCTAAGGTCAATGTACTTGTAGTTCTATAGGGCTCTGCTTGCTAAGATGGTGTTTACATTTTTCAACATGAAAGAAGACTATTGTGTATTTCAAGTAGGAAAAATATTTTTGTTTTTGTTTACTTGCTTTTTTGGTGCTTAATGAAGCACGTTTGCGGTCGAGATTGCACTTGTATACATGTTTTTAGAAACTCTTCATAGATAGTTATATTCTTTGACAAAGCTGTCTTTGGAGTGTTCTCGTTCTCTTTCTGATATTGTTTCTTTATTACGTAAAGGAACTAAGTTCATGTTTTAGAAATCTCTGGATCTATTCATTTTGTAACATGCTTTCTCTGAGAAGTTTGTATGATTTTGAATACTGAAACTATAATGGGACCGAGGGCTCGTCAGTCTGCCTGTGGGTAGTTTTTTCCATCGGTCTCCGCCATAAATGAATGGATTTATCATTACCTTTAGGCAGTTGCATACGTAAGCGTTGCCACAGCCGACCTTCGCTTCTTGGTTTGCCTTTATTTCCTTCGCTTCGCTGCATGAGGACAGATTATTGCCCACAGTAACTACTAATTAGTAGATGGCGAAGTTAAAGTATCGATTTCCCTTCCTTTTGCCGCCAACTCCTCATTGACAGAGAAAGGGATACATGCACGAAATGATTCAAAGCGGGGTCTGGGTACATGCGCACGCGCTTCCGAAGGAGAGGGTTACAGCCGGTGCACCGCCATTGACCTAGGTCGGAAACCGCACGCCACTGTGTCTTCTGCAAGAGCGACGGTCGTTACCGCAATACTTGTGGGATCAAAACTGGGGAGTTTTGCGATACTCTACTCCATATACATATACAGAGCATATACATATACAGCATATACATAGCATATACAGAGTGTTTCACGAACGGTGGACAAATTCGATATTTCAAAAACTACTCGTCGCAATAAGAAAAGGCTTGTTTCGTTTTAGTCCTGGGCCAGGGGCCTATTTAGGAAAATTATTAAAGTCCGGGATAATTAGGTGGTTAATTATTTTCGCGTAATTATTTTTTTTTAATATTCTGTTTAAGGGTATGATTTCAATCAGAAATTTGCTCAGCATCACCGAAAAGCACTAGATCAACAAATTGCAGAACAATAGAAGGCACGCGAAGAATTTTACTGCTTTCTGAAAAACCGCAAATATTCGACGGGTTTTCAAGTTACGTTTCGCTATCGGAGCGCGTCTCCGCCCCGGCGGCACCGCGCCCCGTGGAGAGATAGTGCAACCAACCTCTGCTGCGTCGCGTGATGACAGCGCAGCAGAGGTTGGTTGCGCTATCTCTCCACGGGGTGCGGTGCCGCCGGGGCCGAGATGCGCTCCGATAGCAAACCGAAACTTAAAAACCCGTCGAATGGGTGCGGTTTTTCAGAAAGCAGTAAAATGCTTCGCGTGCCTTCTATTGTTCTGCAATTTGTTGGTTTAGTGTTTTTCGATGATGCTGAAAAATTTTCTAATTGAAACCACACCCTTAAATAATTAACTACTTAATTACCTCGAACTTTTATCATTTTCCTAAATAGGCACGTGGCCAGGATCAAAACGACACAAGCCTTTTTTTGTTGCGACGCGTAGTTTTCGAAATATCGAATTTGTCCACCTTTTGTGAAACACCCTGTATAGTTACTCTAGTTTCATCTACACGCCACATAGTCCTTGTGTCCCAGGCAGGCTACTCTGTATCATTGTGAAATTCGGAGCATATTATACCTTAGCCACACGGGCATTTGAAACGACATTTCAACCGCGTGTAGCTGAATTCGCAGAAGATTGCATGCTTAGTGAAACGTGTAGAGGGGGAATCGAGCGCTGATTGGCCACGTGCCAGACTGGCTATTGGTTAAAAGCCATTTGAGATGCCCGTTCGACAGCAGTGATATACACCACATCTTAGCTGCCTTTAAAGTGGCAGCATTCAGCAATGACTTGTGCCCCTGCAGCCGCCGAAGAAAAGAGTAGCGGAGGTGGCTTCCTTTTTGCGAAATGATTTCTTCCAAAAACGCTAGCTGAAAAAGAAGCACACTGTATATATAATTAACTCCTGATGTATAAATAGTTAAGAAGTCATGAACTCATTCAGGGTTTATTTTTTGCGGCTTTAAAGCTCCAGGCCAGGGAACATGAAGCGCTTTAATCGGCTACCATCCAGCGCGGCTGTTGGCGAAACAGGACACCTTTGAGCAGGTCATGCAATGGAACAATTGGGCACGAGCTGCGTGACAGTTCGACGGGTACTCCAACGTTCCAGCTCGAGATTGGGTCCAGTGATTGCGGTCGCGTACCGTCTCAGAATTCAGAACTAAACTTTGTCGCCCTCTCGGAATATCTGTGCTGTTACTCCGGATAATTGATTCGGAATACATTTAAATTTGAATTTAGCGCAACCTTCAGAATGATGTTGACCAACAGCTCAGCTTTGTGGTCGACTGTTTGAGCATACTTAATCGCAATGTCTCCCAAAGAGTATTTTACCTTAGACTCCGTATGGCTCCGAGGGAAACGTGGTTTGAGCTAATACAAATTATGAAGAAAGGGGGAATGGAAGAAGCCGCAACGTGATGGCAGAGACAAGGTTTCAACGTGTTCACGAAATTGCTACAAATTGTAAACTGTCTTTGTGTTATAAAGTTCGGTTCAAGAGTTACAAAGATATTGATTTGCTTCGCATTAAAACGATGGACCATTGTTCTTTTTTTGCTACTGCTGGTGGGTTTTGCTCTTGCTGGTGGGGTTTTCTTGCAACTGCTGGTTTCCTAACTCCCTCTACCCTCTGCACCGAAGGAAAGAATACTGTCGAAGGTTCAAAGAGTTGAAGTCGGGTGCGTCTCAGAAGTATCTGACTATTTTGCAGAAATCAATTTGTAGTATGTCCACGGACACACATGTTCGACTCGACCAATGCATGTTTTGAATCATAATGTACCTTCGACTCCAATATTTGAGGCCAGAAGCACACAATTATTTTGTTTTGCGTTTCTCGTTCTCTCAAATCAACAAATCTGACATATTCTCTAATTCTTTTGGTAACGCCTTGATCCGTGTTTTTTTGCTTTTTGCTTTTTCTTTGCAGTCGAGGAGAAACGACGTATGATATATGTTTCTATAAACCAAAATAAAAGCCGGCCACGTAAGGTCGTCCCGATTTCTAGTCCATTGTACATTTTCATTTTTACCAGTCGACACATAAACAACTTTGACAGGAATTCTGAGGCTGTCCGAATGAGTGGCTTATCTCGAGTTGCAATAGACCCTTAAAGAGATTCAGTACCATACAGTGGCTCAGATATCAGTAAAGTGTTATATGCTAATGGCGGTTAAGATCAAGTACACATTCGTCAACGGCAGACGATCAAAATCTACAGCGTTCTTCGCCGTATCGTTCTTTCTTTTTCTATTTCTTAAATGTTTAATGGTGTGAAAAGCTATCACCCCAGACGAGGCGCTTACTTGTTAACATTTATTTATAATTTTCACCGCACTTTATTGTTATGAGCTGTCTGGAGCGTGTCAAATTGCAGCATTATAAGTATTAACATGACACCCTCAACTGCGTAAAGCGCAGAAGCTTATGTCTCGTCTCGCTGGCATCGAACAACAATACAGCAAACTAACGTCTGGAATGTTCAAGCTCCGCATCCATATGCTCTCCCTAAAGGGGAGCAGAGTTGAGCATTGGTTTTCCCCGTGCCGCCACACCGCTATTCGCAAAGGTCGATCACGTGAGGAGCAAAGCATACAGCGCCGCGCAGAAAAGCCACCGCTACGGTCGCCGCCGACGTTGCACGCGCCCCGGCGTATGTTCCCCTGCTTCCGCCTCCTTCGTCTCCTTCTCTGCTTTCCGTGCGCGGCGGCGCTATTCGCTGAATTCAGTCACGTGACGAGCAAAGCATCCAGGGCCATGCAGAAAAGCCGGCGCCGCGGCCGCCCGCCGAGTCTGAATTCACAACTCTGTTACCTTTGGTAGCCATAGACAAGAACTCCAATAAGGTATATTTCTTTTTCCTCAGCCACCAAAAGGCAGCCATTAGCATATACAGGTGATATACACTTAGGTGATGGTAGTTACTGAGGTGGACAAAGAGAATATCGGAAGTGCCGGGTGGTGATGGCGCAATTTTGATTTTTTGTAACTTAGTCAAATAGACCCGCAGTCCCATAAAAGGTGGTCTCCAGTATTATACAAATAAAATATAAGAAAACGTTTTTACCCAAACTTACGGGCCGCAGGTCAACGCTACAGAACGAACGCCAAATATTCAATTCAAAGGCTTATCTGGCATTTATTCATTTAAACTTAGTATTCCTCCCTCTTCTAAGTCCCCATCATCAACCAATGAGAACACGCGAGCGGGATTACTTTTGGTTATTTTTATGGTATACATAGTGGACGTAGTTGTCCTGTAGGAGGCGAGGAAGTTCTGTTAGAGATTGATGCAATACGAAGGGTGGTGAAAAAGTTTCAGACCCTTTTGTATTGCGCGCCAACGGAGCGTCGGAGACCCGTTCGGTTGGCAACATTAGTCGTGACTCTTCCTGAGCTCCGCTGTTTCTGTAGATTGTCTATCATTTCATTTGCTGTGAAATAGCAGACGCGTTTGCGAAACAAGATTTTCATGTTTGGCTATTTTGTGATCTTCTGTCAAATGAATCAATAGAAAGCAACGCGTTTCAGTCAAGTTTTGTGTGAAGTTGGCTAAACCTTTTACAGAAACTTTTCAAGTGTTGCAAGTGGCTTTGGTTGATGAATTTCTGCGTTGATCACGGTGTCATGAGTGGTAAAGGAGGTTCAAAAGAGGCCGGACATCGTCAGAAAACAGCCCTCGTCAAGGACGCCCACCAACTTCGAGTGACGACGATCATGTTGCCAGAGTGAACATTCTAGTGCGATCAAATCGGCGACTAACCATTTGTGAAATGGCAGAGGAATGCAACATTTCATATGGCTTATGTCAATAAATTTTAACTGAAGAACTGCAGATCCGCCTAGTGGTGGCAAACTCTTGTCCTGAGACTTTTAAGCGAGCAGCAAGAACAATACCGAGTTCAGGTTTGTGAGAAACTTCTTGAAATGGCAAATGATAATGAAAACATTTTGAAACGTATCATTACTGGGGATGAGACGTGGTATTATGGGCACGACGTGGAAACGAAGGTCCAATCATCGCAATGATAGACTAAATCCTATCCAACACCCAAAAAATCTCTTCAAGTGAAATGAAATGTCCAGGTCATGGTCACAGTTTTCTTCGATTGGAAGAATGTTGTCTACAACAAATTTCTTACACGAGGTGAGACAATTATTTCCGTTGCCTTGAAACACTGAGGCATTTCCGCCCGAGGCTGTCAGGAGGAAGCAACCTGAGCTACGGCGAAGTGGGGAGTGGGTGGTGCACCATGGATGAAAACGTGCCTGTTCATTCTGGCTTGCTCATTCGCGATTATTACACAAAAAACGCCATTACGTCATCCCCCAGCACCCCGTACTTATCAGACCTGGCCCCTGCGAACTTTTGCTTGCTTCCAAAATTAAAGATAGTTTTGAAAGGGAAAAAATTTGACTTAATTGACGAAAAAAAAAAAATCTCTGGAGGAGATGTACTTTGTCCCGTTTTTCGAGAGGACCGCAAGAAGCTTGCCGGGTTTATCTCCCATTGTCTGTATACCGTTCGTATACTTTTATTTACCAGCTGCAGTTGCTTCATCGCGTAATAGCCGGGGTGGAATACGCACATCACGACAGGAAAGTAGTACCGGCGACCATTGACGTCACATCTCCATCGACCACGCGGAACAAGCGCAGACTCCGAATCATTGGCATTGCATCTGCAACGACTCCGTCGAGAGACGATACTTCCGTTAAGTTTCACCCGAAGCCCGTGTTTTTCGGCCTTTTGGGCCACCTCATGAAAGTCAGAAGAGGTCAATTGCTTAACCTACCAGGAGACCGCCATGAAACCAAACACACACAAAAAAAGCGAAATAAATGTTTGTGCACGACTGTGCAGACCACGTCTTCTAGGTGGGATTGGTTTCGTCCACTTGCGGTCTGATCGATGGATTAGCACCAATCGATGAAAAAGAAGACCACGCGGCTGGAGGCGGAAGTCTGGTAAAGTTACGATCTATCGTGTTCTTTCGTGTTTTTTGCTTTGTTCTGTTTTGTTTTTTGTTGGGCGAGCATCGCGGAGCAATCGGAGAGAGTCTTCTGAGGTCAGCGGCTGAGAGAAACAAAGACCACGGGCGTCCTCGTATGCAAAGCGGCCGGCCTTGGGGCGTTTCAGCGGCTCACGCGTCGCCGACGAAACTCGGTCACCGAGAGAAGCGCGATATGGCGGACCAATAGAGATACTCTCGTCTATTTTTTCTCTTTCTTATTTTTCCGTCGTGGGCGAAGTCTCTCTAGCATCGAGTGCCGATCTCCTTTCCGGGGTGTCGCGCGACTGGCTAATACAACCCACCTTCTTGAAGGGTTTTTTAATATGCTTTATGGGCACCTTACGCCGTAATCACACTGATACTTCATCGTGCAAAAGACAGCCTGCAGACGCTGTCTGGGGTCTTCAATGTATGACGTCACATTGGTCGTACAAAAGCTTTTTGAAGCGTGCGTACGCACGGGAAGCAAACATGTGCTTGGACCATGCTTCAGACGTGTCCACGGGAAATTTTGTCATCGCGTCTGCTGCGAACAGCATGTGTTTTGTATGACGTATTAGCAGTGGGACATCGGCTTCGAAAGCAGGAAGAGGTGGATCCCCAATAGCGACTAGGGGACCACTCGTAGGCATGTCCACAGCGACTGCACGAAAATCAATCTACGGAGTTCTTTTTTTTTTTTTTTTTCACTATAACTTTAAAGTGCTACGCATCGCCGGACGCCAACTATCCACACAAATGCAGCGCTAGGTGTCCGGACCATATGCAAAAGTCATTAAGCTTTCCGTTCTCCGGTTCAAAAGTTGTAAATTGAAGGTTCCGTGTGTTCGGTAAGTACCGATAAATCCCCAAAAATTGACACCCGGTTATGTCTGAAATTCAGACATAACCGAAAAACCCCAAATTGTAGCTGTCCTTGAATAATACAAAAAAAAAAAAAAAAAGACTGGGAATAAATATTTATTTTTGCAGCTTTATTTCGTGCTTTTCTTGAAACATAGTCCTTACTCAACTCCGCGCGAGGCTAGTTCTTTCTTCGGGAACCATGCCGCACATCCCGTTTCCTGTCCTTATCGCTACTGAAACTATGGTGCCTGGAACGCGTCTTCTACTGGTATGTTTAGCGTCCTATGCTGGCCATACATCTAAAATGGCCCCGAAGTGGCAACAAATGACGTCACAGAAGCCTGAGTGTCATGCTGTTGCATGACGCGATCCTGGTGGTTGGTCGTAGAAATGCTAATGCCCGTGTCCCACTAGAACGACAAACAGAGACAAAAGACAGCGACAAGCCTCAAACCCATGCACCATGCTCGCAATGGTACCTTCGGCAGGCGTTTAGTCGTTCGGTGCTCGTGAAGTAAGCACGAGCGATTGCAAGCGTGCCAAAGATACCCTCGCGTGCATGATGCTCGTGTTTGAGCTTAGCCTCCTATATTCTACAAAGCCTCTCAAATCGCGAAAGACTCTGGTTTGAGGCTTGTCGTGGTCTCTTGTTTCCGTATGTCGCTTTAGTAGGACACGGGCATAACGAGAAGCTGCGGGTAGCACGAACGAACGCGAGTGTCACTGTCGTGACGTGCGTTTGAACATCTGGCTGTCCAAGCTTCCGTGGATTGCAACACTGGAGAGCGACCTGCAGCAGAGCAGGCGTCTGCCACATACCCCACAGCTTTTGGGACGCCGCCAGGATCGCGACCGGCGACAGCATGATATTTCCATGATGTCATCAGGTGGAAGTCAATGGACCACTTTCTTGGACGCGGTAAACACACCAGTCGGAGACGCGTTCCAGGCATCACACCGGAACGTTATCGCAGAATGGATGGATGGATGGATGGATGCTAATCGCTGTGCCCTTTATACACGCCGGTAGTTTGCGTCACCTAGCCAGTATCTGGGTCACAGGTATGTTGCCTGGAGGTTGGCAAATTCCACGTACTCCTCGAGTTTTCTTCAACATAAGCCCCGACTAGCACCGATGGGTCATGGCATAAAAGCAAAAGCTGGTTTTGAATCAGTAGTACTTCAACAGCCCGCATTCTTGATCTACACAATATGCAGTTCCTGCACACATACAGTATTTACTGACAGTTAAACAAATAAGTCCAATTCAACTGCTGCAGTTTTCGTGCCAAGCAAAAAACAAAGCTGAACATTAAGTTATCTTACCGAGCGTCGTCAACGGTTGCAGAACAAACGGGGATTTGCGAAACACTGAAGTATATAAATGCACGAAGCCTTGACAATGTGGGTTATCTTTACGGACTCAAAAGCAGCTTTACAAGCCTTCCAATCAATATTAAAACGTGGTGTGTATTTTGTACTTGTCTATGCAATCACATCACTCGCAAACACCATCCTGAATGCCGGTCACATTCTTCTATTTCAGTGGATTCCAGGTCACTGTGGTGTCATCGGTAACGAGGGTGCTGACAAAGCCGCAAGAAATGCCCACCGAAACATTATGAGCGTTGACATCTCTTACTTCCAAACAGATGCTGCATCGGCGTTTCGTCAATCAGCCATAAGATTAGCAATCGAATACTCGGGGTTGTTTTGATTTCTTTCACGCCCACCTGGACTCCCTGCATCCTAACGTATTTAATTTGACATCTGGTCTTTCTCGTCAAATAGAGACTACTATCCCCAGTTACGTCCTGGAGTAGCTTTCACAAGAAAGTTTCTTTACAGAATCAAGAAAGCCACCAGTCCCAACTTTCCAACATGCAACACACCAGAACACGCAGAAAAACTTTTCGTTGTATGCCCGCTTCACGCCACCGACGGATAAGTACTTGACACGACAGTCTCAAACCTGGATGATACACAATTTACCGCTGAGAATGTGCTGGGTGGCTGGGGCTCTATTTAATGATCCTTTAAGGCAACCGACACACTGACTGTCCTTTTACGTGACACAGGAGTGGCGCGGACCCTCTGGGACGGGAGGTAACATCAACCTAATCAACTCACCATCGTCCGTACTTACTTCCTCATTTCATCTGGCCAACCATTTCCTCCCTATCCCTTTGCCCCAGTGTCGAGTAGACTTTTAGAGCCATGCGCTCAGGCTTACCACTACGCATTTCAATCATCTTCTCATGCTCTCTGTTTCTCTCTCGCTCCTCCTAGCAGGCATCATACGAAGTAACCCATTTGAAATGAGAATGGAAGCTTTTTTGTAAAGACCTATTTCAGAACAAAAAAACCCGAGAGCATGACTGGATGATCTTCATTTACTCTTTTGAACCAGGAATTAGTTTAAACATATATTCTACTTCTTCCTGCCTCTTTTTTGAAAATTGTTCAATACCTATTAACTACAATATTTACTAGAAAAATCTGTTTTTAGAAAGAGTAAAAACATAAAAAAAAAACACGCAATGGCTTGAAGTGTTATGTGGAATGAGAACTTAAATCACCAGTAAGTTGCGTCATGATCTTTCTACTTGCCAGGAGACTGGAGAACGAAGCTATTCAAGCTCAGTCATAAATGTCGATGACTGCTCCGGTTGCCAATAACGCTGATTTACTATTAAATAAAGATAGTGTCTGTGTCTATTTAATCAGTAAAATATACGAGCCAACGTTTGCCTTAATTTAAAGGGGACTTCATTCGATTTTTTAAATACATTAGCATTACAACGCTCCTTTTCACGAAAACCCGCCGGTGTCAGTCCGTGCGTTCGTTTGTCAATACTATGCATAACGTCGAGAGTGCGGAGGTAAGGAGGTATCGTGTTTACACTTTCAATGTCTCACCACAGTGGCGGAAAAGAAGGAGAGGGTGACGCGTGCTGACGTCAGCGATTCGGACCAATACGAGCGTCGCACAGCTGGCGTGGAGCCAGAGGTGAGCAGGCGCCGCGCCGCTTGGGAATGCGGTCCAGCTCAGTTGCCGCTCCGGCGATGGATGTGGTTCTTTCCGCGAGTGATAAAGTGAATGAAAAACGATTGAAGACGGGTCATAAACGATTCGAAAGGTGTCATAAATGAAGAGAAAGAGGTAATAAACGACAGGAAAGCGGCGATAAACGAATGGCAAGGGATCCCAAACGAATGGAAAGGGGTGGAAAGGAGGTGAGAAAGTACAATTGCCAGAGCATTTCCATCGAATGAATCCCATGGATCGTCGAATAATTTTTTTAGCTTCCTGCACGAAATACATATTTATAAAACCCAGGCTTTACTACTCCCGGCATGCTTTCATTATCTCTGAATTTAAATGAGATAGAAACCGGCAACAAAGCGTTATGCCAAATCCAACATTCAAAGTTCCCCGCGAACTCCAGTGAGGTAACGTCCCATGTCCTATAACTGGAAAATTTAACAGGCAACCTAAAAAAGCATTATTTCGCGCATTTTATTTTGTTTTGCTGGCGGGAGCTTCCGCGGCATTTACTTCTCACCAACAAACTTCTTGTAGCCCATCAGAAACAAGCTGTACTTCCCCCACATTACTCCATCTGACACCATGTTTTTATCGTTGCCGGTAGAATCCTTCAGCCTCTCGGACCAAATTTAAATATGCAATAATTTCGAAAAAAAATTATTAAGTCGTAATTTTGGTTGCTAGTACAGATATTTCTATTAGTGCGTTGGACCAATTTTGAGGGAAATGTTCGAGGGGAATGGTTATCCAAATTTCGCCTGCAATCCTTCACTCTTAGTCTCTTAAGGTCTAGTCTTCAGGTCTAGGACTCCAAAGAATCGAAATATCAGCTGCCCCTTTAAAGATTTAAGAAATATTTTTTTAAGTATCTAGACCAGGCTTCGATTACCCTCGTATTTTTTCCAGTGTTAATAGATGACTGCACCCGAGTTTGCTATTGCCGAAATTTACTCGTGCCCCAAAGACGCATGTACGAATCTTTCCTGTGCTATTTTTCTGCGCCCGATTGGCTTATCCAGTTGCATCACTTGGACTTAGGGTTAAACAAAGTACGGGGCGAAAACTGTCGAGCTCTCGAAACAGACCTTCGGGCTTATGGGACCAGTCCAGACTGCGCCAAAAGCGCACCGTCATGGTGTTCGTGACGTTTCTGTACTTGTTCTCTGAAGCAGTCATAAACAAAACGGGCGTAGAGACTTGCGCCTTTAACGCTGCTTGATCGGTTTCATTACCTCGTAGCGTCAGTCGCGTCAAAACTTAAGCTGAAACGAAGCATGTATTGCCGCGTGCATGATCCAGAAGATAATCTTCGTTAAGATTCGTGTATACTCTTAAGCCGAGCGTCAAAAAGGAGGAGGCTAGATGACCTTGCCTAGTCAGCCTCCTCCTAGCTCTTTCCCAAACATTCTAGGTATAAGATTCGAGATAACGAGCGTATTAGATAAAAAACCAAGCGCCGTATTGCCGATTCATTCGCCGATTCTCTCTCGCGACAGCCACTAGCTGTTACACCGACGCACCGTCGCTTGCTGCTGCCACCGTCGACGCTCGCTGCTGCTTTCTCGACGTGTGTATTCTCCTTTTCGTCCCTGGGACAAGTTCGCCCCCATTAAATTTTTAGATCATTCCGTTTTCTCCTGCTTCATCACCTGGCATTCGTAACAATAATCGTCCGGCAGAAAGTTGGAGCCCGAATGTCGCGGAGTGCGTCGATTGGACTTCGGCGACCGATAACCCGGCGTCATCGTCGCAAGAGTGCAGTCGGCGCGCTCCGTAAATATCAGACCTGCAGATTTGTGTTAGACGAGTGTAGGTTCCCGATAAGTAGGGCTGTGGGCCATTCGTCAAAAGACAATTCGTAAATGGGCAACTCGTAGCAGGGAAATTGGTCACATAGGGCGATTCGTAATACACAAGTCGCCAACGGGTGAACTGGTCCAAAACTGAAAAGGGGGTGACATGGAACATGCGTGTGTAGAAGATAAAGTTTCGAATGCCTCTTTGCTGTATGCTTAGTTTTTGGTTTCGGAGGGAGCAGTCGCTTTTGTTTCCTAGATTTCGTGTTCACCTTTTGTTTGGAAGTTCACGATGCTTTGTTACGTTGAAAAACGCTACAGACTTTGTTAAAAAAAAAGAAAAAGAAACGCAGGCGAGCTGGTGATTGACATTCATAGTAAACAAGAGACATAGGGATAATAAAATAACGAACAGAACAATGAAATGCTAAATACAGTTTTCAAGATTTTACACAAATGTATATATATATATATATGTACTTTCGTTACATAAACTTGAAAACTCTGTTTGAGACTTCGTTGTCGTATCCGTGTTTTTTTCATTTACCTTCTGTTTGCTGGCATCCTTTTGGTTTTTGCCTGCGGCCGTGCGAAGTTTCTTTTTTTCTTTTTTGTTAAAATACTTTATGGGATGGATACGACTGCTTAGATTCGGAGTTCACATTGGTAAATGTTATTATTTTTTATTCATTTTCATCCTGCAGCGCCACCGCCAGGCATAATCCCGGGGGCGATCAAAAAAGCAGGTTTCCGATTTTTCGGTACAAACAATCTCACTAGGCAGAGCAGTCCATTCCTTAACGGTTAAAAAAAGAAAAAAAAAAAGAAAAGAGACTCTTACGCGATTTTCTCTTGGTACGGAGCTCGCGTATTTTCGTGGATGTGATCTTTACTTTGTGAAATATCATTGGGAGCAATCCAGACAGCCCTTCTACATACGATACAAAAAATGTGCCGGTAAAAAAAGACCTGGCTGATGGTTATTTATCTGGGAGCAATATGCCTGATAAATTACAACAATAAAAAAATCATAACTTCGCTCATTGGTGTGAGGAACTGTCATCGGAAGAAATTGCCCTACGACGAACTGCCCCATGTGACCAATTGCCCTGCTACCACTTCACCTGCTACGAAGTGACTTTCAGCGAGCAGTCCTAGAATCCAATAAGATATACAACACTCAGTTCCATCGGATCGTAGAGTCTGTTGCGCTCGGACTTATTGTGAAACTGCGTATACGGAGAGCAAGTCGTCTGTTTCTTGCGTTGAGGTGACATCAGAAAGATGCCGAGCTCTGATTGGTTCTGATTGTAGGATAGTGGGAAGACTCAAAGCAAGCTGCCTTCTTGAGGTCTACCCACTATCCTTCATTCAGAACCAATCAGAGCTCGGCATCTTTCTGACGTCAGCACAGCCCATAAAAAAAAGAAAAAAGCAGACGAACTTCTCCGCGCAGGGCGGTATCCGCGGCGATAGTTTCCAGGAAAGTAAGTAGTAATACCTAAAGATCATGATAGAATACCGAGAGCATCCCGGAACCGGGAGAATGCCGGCGGAGCGGCGTGAGAATGCCGTCCACCCCGATCACAATGGCCGGGAGTGTTGCCAGGGCGCGCGTGGGACGTTAAGTGCGAGCGCCTGCCAGCATCGCGAGACATCCAGTTCAAGGACGGAGGCCGAGTAGTGATCACGCCCGCGCTCAGCGGCCCTTCCAGCCACCGTGCTCTGCGGCCGAGGAGATGCCGAGACTCGCGCATGCCCGTCATAGCCGGGCTCACGTCCAACCCTATCTTGTTTTGCTTTGTTTTGTTGTTGTGCTGCTAAGACAGCCATCCTGTAGTCTCTGGTTTCCCACGGATTCTTGAAATGCTTGGAGAGGGAGTAATTATAATTGTGTTATGTGTTTGCTTGTTTAAACACCGGGAAGTTCGTGGGCGTCTGATGTCTCCGACGTAGACGAGAAATGTAGACAGTGCAGTACATTTCCTAACCAGGGGTCTTTAACCTGCATCATGCACAAGTGATACTCGCCCGCACGTTGGTATGACGCTCCTTCAGATCGAAACTGTCAGGGGGTGGTGAAGGGGGTGGGTTAATCTAAAATATCCGAGTTCTGTAACCCGAGCTTGCGTTCCGCGCGGTCCGAGGTGTGGTGTGCTAAGACATTCGATCACCGATCCTCCCTCAAAAGTGAGTGGACGAAGTGTACAAAGCTGAGGCAGCGCACTGCACAGCCTGTCGAGGAGTGCGCGAGAAAATAGAAAGGGTTTCACCAAGATATATTTTAAAAGAAACGCCGTTTTGTTTTTCTGTGCACTTTGGAAAATTCCAGCGCATCCCTTCAGGCATCTACGAGTGCATGCAAGTTGAGAGGTTATTTCTGTTTAAGCGAAGACATAATGAACGTGTTGATTGAAATATTTATGTAGGCGGGACTCGAAAAGAACCCTTTGAGAAACACAGGCAGCAAACGCTTCGATAGAGTCCCTGGGGCGCGTCTCCGACTGGTCTTTTTACCTTGTCCTACAAACCCGTCCCTCGATGTCCGCCTGATGACGCCATAAAAGTGTCATGTTGTCACGGACCGCGATCCTAGTGGCGACAGAGGAGCGGTGACGAACGTGGCAGACGCCTGTACTGCTACAGGTCGCCCTCCTGCTTGGCACTCTACGGAAGCATCGGCAGTCGGGACTTGGGACACCGGGACGGCAGCAACAGTCGCGTTCACACGTACTTACTGATGGGACTTCTAGCGCCAAATACGAGGGTCGCAACATCCGACAACATGACACTCAGGCATCTGCAACGTCATTGATTGCCATTTCGGGACCACTTCCGATGTCTGGGCGGGATGGGACGCTATACACACCAGTCGAAGACGCGTTTCAGGCATCGTTGTTTTGCCAAAAACATTAGACATCCTCACATATTAAAATAAAAACTTTTTTGCCCGTCTCATTATCCAGAGCGCACGTAGAGTGAGTGTGCCGGTTCACGAGGCCTGAGCAGCTATTTGAACTGAAAGCGTCATCTGCGGAAAGGTGTGCGCAGAAACACCATGGGCAAGTAAATCGTCATGTTCGTAGTCGGCGTGGAGATAGCATTTACACAAAAATCAGTGATCTACGCCTTGTCCTTCGCTGGGTGCATTCATTAAATGGCAGCAACTGCCTGACTGCGTGTTTTCTGGGAAACTATGCTTCGTTTCACTTTAAGTCATAGCGCAGCCAACTCTCCAAGCTAATGGGGTAACTCAAGCAGCCACAGAGCTGGTGTGTCGAGACATTCGTCATCGTTCAGTGCGTGTGTGCGTGTTTTATATCATAGGCTAAACCAATAAATTGCAGTGACTGCACCGTGACCTTGCGCTTTTAGCGAGCGTGTGGATTTACTTGTATGCCATCTATGGTCTCTGACAGCTTAACCCTTTGACGGTCGAGTGTTTTTCCCAGAAAATGTTTCCCACTGGTCGGGGTTCGTTTTCATGAAAATAGTAGAAAGGAAGGGTCACTGCACAGTTTTTCTTTCTTTTTCTAAATGACCTCACAAGACCATATATATTCCTCCCAAGCTCTTGGGGTTTAGATGCATCGAGAGAAAATATTGAAAGCGAGAAATTGTCTCCTTCCTTTCATTCGGTTTCATTGGCGCGCCGCTCGCGCACGACAATCCGAAAGTCTCTGATTCTGAACCGGAAGCATTTTACAGAGTTTTTCCATCGAACTGTAATTCCTTATCCTCTGAATTCAATTCTGAGAGGCGTTACAAGTCTGGTTCGAAAGATGCAGCGCTCGATTTGACACCATTCCCAGAACAGCCGACGTGCGAAGCGACCATTTTGCGTGTGTCACCTGCGTGGACCGTCTAATTTCAGAACTACAAATAGCCCAAGAAAAGCGAAACATCGTGCTAACATAACGTTGATGGTTGACCAAAGACAAAATAAATAGTAATACCTCCCGTGGTGTGCGCGGTTTCACGTTTAGGCGAGTACTTCTAAATGTAATCGCCGCCGTAAACATGCACAACGTCCAACGTTAAAGGGCTAAGAAACGCAGGGTAGTCCAGGTGGCGCGATCTACCATCCGTTACAAAGGGTATAGCCAGTAACATCCATCCATCCAGTCATCCGTAAGACGAGACTCAAGCGTCTCATCCCTTTTTAGTCAAAGGCTACGTTTACATGGATGAGACCGTAGCGCATCGAATCGAGTTAGCGCATTGAATTCACTTTAACCACTGCGTTCACGTGGATTCGAATCGAACGGTGGTGACACATGGCGTCGGATGATTACAGCGCACCCTGCGTAACCTGTTCGGGGGGGGGGGGGGGGGGGAGAGATTAGTGGAGTCTTTTGGCTACTACGCGGTCTGGACGGTGGCACAAAACGGAAATGGGGAGGCGAGTAAAGTTTGAAGGTTATCTTAGCCTTTCTCCCCTTCCTCCTTTTCCCCCTTCCCCTGTCCTTCAGACAACCGATTCGACTCGTTAGAGTTTACATGGCCGTCTCTATTCGGCTGGAAAATCTCAAATCAACCTCTTGAAACGGATCGGATCAAACTCGATTCGATGCGCTTGGCTAGCGAATCGAGGTGTTTACATAGGACAATTGGATATGCTAACCCAATTCGATGCGTTACTGTCGTATCCATGTAAACGCAGCCAATGAGAGTGCGGCATCGGCCGATAAGAACGCCAAAGAGCCAATCATAAAGCAAGAAGCCTAAACAGAACGAGCCACACCCTGCGTTTGGTTTAGTAATTAGTGGCCATAGGTTACGGTTACATGGGTGCGACACGAGCGTATCGAATCAGACGAAACGAATCACACGCGCCCACTCCCCTCTGCGTTTTTCTTTCCTACCCAATCACAATCAATAAATCGATGTGCTATGGTCGTATACATGTTTCCGCGGCTTGTGTCTTGGGTACGCTCATACGTATACAATAAAATAAGGCACAGAAGGCGAGATTTTTTTTTTTTTTTCAGAGTGCTGTCTGCGGTTCAAGGAGTTTGCAAGAGTTCTTTCTGCAAATATTTGTCTTACTTCCCCGATTTTTTTTTTCTTTCAAAGCAGTAAGTTTGTCGGCCTTGACGTGTTGCCAGCTATGACTTTACTATAAAGAGGCCATTTGGCCGGTTCAGTACAGGGGGTCGCATCTCTAACGAGCGTAAGGTACTTTTCAAAACCCCATCAAGCAACATTGGCCGTCGCTATATCTTGGAAATGAGGAGTGTGATTGGATGTGACACCTGGTTTTTATACCCTAGCCCTAGTTTTTTATGCCCTAGTTTTATATAGGCCTAGTTTCTTATACCAGCCGAGCAGAGTTTACGCCAAACGCTGACACAGCCCTCCTGTCCAATACAAGTTTAGAGTACGTGGCCAAACGACGGGAATTCGGATAACTGGGGCAACATCAACCAGATGGCGCGAAATTTCGAAAAGGGTCCATGACATGCACGGTAACGACGTGCATTTAACGATGCAGAAAGGCGCATGTTGTGTATTCTCTGTAGCAGGACAATTATGGGCATTCGCTACGTCGGCGACCTGTCGCTTTTTAGGTCGTACAGTTGGAAGAACGATCGTTCTTAGGCCTGTGCGATGAGAAGTAAGAAGCGAACTGTTGCGTCTAAGCCTACCACCGAGGAAATATTGCATGATGAGTACCTTTCTCAGGCGTCGATGTGTACGCCGTCTGCTTGGAGCTCGTCCTGGTGAACAAACACAGTTTTCAGTAGCGTGCCCGGCGCAAGGCTAAAAAACTGTTTTAAATTTTGTTCTTTCGTGGGCGCTCCTCTTTCACTGTGATGCGCAATAGCTTGCTAGCTCTAGAATAGAATATGAGTCAGTGACAAGTTTTCCGAGTTAACTAAGTAAAACGAAGCCAGCGTGACTGCCGAACACTGTGTATTCAGTTCACATCTCTTGTGCTGCGACAATGCGGGAAGATCGCGCGTCGGCTTCGAGATTTCGACTTCCGCCTGATAAGGCTGGCACACATACACACAACCCCGTTTTTCGCTTTAAGTTGCGAAAGCTTATGTGCAAGTCCCCAGAGCATCGGAACATCTGTGCTTTATAATAAACGTGGTTACGAGTTCAAGAAGATACCCTGGGCGCGCGACATTCGAGACACGACACGAACGTTTCGGTGACTTAAACGTAACGTAAGAAAACGAAAGAAAAGCGGTGCCGTGGAAACCAGCTTTTACTTTAGAGAAAACAATGTCGATCGGTTGTATGCTGGTTTGCCGACCAGAAAAATGGTATACGGGCGCAATGTCAATGCCTTGGAATGCGATCATTCGGCGTGCCTTGTTACGTGGTGAAATCAACTTCTAAATCCAAGAGCTCGTGCTCTTCGCGCTCCATATATGCTTTAACACCTGGGGCCTCACATCCACACTTAACAGGCCTGGACCACACCGGTTAACGAGGCACGGGCCAGGGAGACGCTACCCTCCCTATCGGAGGTCGGGCTCGACAGGAGTGCACCGCCGAATATAAATTTTTCTCCCTATATTCCCCTTCCCCCAATGAGGCCATGGCGCCATTCTCACTAAAATAAAGTTATTCATCATCATCACACAAATAATGCTGTGGCTGGCCTCTGCTTCATGTACGGTGTCTGGAATGTGTCTTCGACTGGTGTTACGGCATCCTGGACTGCCTATGCATCAAACGAGGTTCAAAAGTGGCAACGAATTACGTCGAAAGATCCGGCGTGTTATGCTGCCAGATGTCGCGATCCTGGCACTTGGTATTACAAGCTCCGGCAAAAACGTTCGAGCGAACGAAATTGCCACTGCCGCTGCCGCGTCACCCTCTCTGGATAGAGACGCTAACATGAACTGACAAGCTGGAGAGCGACCCACAGCAGAGCGGTCGTCCGCCGTATCCACCTCCGCTGCTTTTTGCCACAGTCAGGATCGCGACAGGCGTGCCACCTTTTTGTGACGTCATCAGTCGGAAATCGAGGGACCACACAAAATGACGCGTTGGGTCTTCATGCGGAGCGCAGGTTCGTCTCCTTCTTGGCAGGTGTTGCGGTAACGTCAAAACGCCGAGCTCTGATTAGCTCTAATGAGAAAGATAGTGGGTAGACCTCAATGATGTAGCTGCCTTGAGGTCTACCCACTATCTTTTCAATCGGAGCCAATCAAACCTCGGCGTTTTGACGTCACCGCAACCCCTGCCAGAAAGCAGACGAACTTGCGCTCCGAACTGTCTCTGACAGCTTAAGAATCGCAGGGCTTGGCTTAATGGCTCACGCTATTGGCTCCGTGATTGGGCCCTTGGCATTCTTACGGGCTAATGCTGCAATCTGATTGAATGAAGCTGTGAGTGGCTAGAGTCGGAGACGCGTTCCAGGCTCCTTCTGTGAAAGTGTGAATGAATTACCATTGGGCTTATGTGAACCCTTATGCGACCGCATAAAGATAGGAATGTCTCGAAAGCCCGAAAGAGTAGCAACCGATGCTTCGCTATTGAAACTCTATTGGATCCAGAAGTTTTCTCTTCAAGTTACTCCAACCAGCTTTGACAAATTCCGTGTTTTGCACGATCGGTCGAAAACAATCGGTAAGTGAACACACCGTGAATGTGGCACTTCAGGCCAATAAAACCCGGGGAAGGCTACGAGCGCAAGCTTTTTTTCCTATAGGGAGAAAAGGAGATTAGTGCGGCGAGGAGATGTCAGAGCTTCCAGCTCTGATTGGACGGATTAGTGGGTGGGCGCAAAGGATGGCTGCTTTTGTCCTTTCCCACTGTCCCCCTCCAGTCATAGCGAACAAGAGTGTTGTGTTCCTAAAGCAGTGTCTCGTGCTCGAACTCCGGATACCGGCGTTCAGTGCTGGAACGCGCTCAAACGCGTTCGAACAGCGAGCAGAGACAAAGGCAGATCGTCTCTGCGTCTACCTGCAGTATCCTTCCAATCAGAGCTCGGCGCTCTGATGTCCCTGCGGACCTCCATATCCTCCTCTCCCTCAGTTTCCCTCCTTGCAAAGTTGCTTCAACATTACCGCTTACATAATAGAGGTGATGGGACTTTCGACAGCCTCGATCTAGCGAACGTGGCCTACACTGTACTTAGGTCAATGCTCTCCTAGTGCGAAAGAGAATACCCATACCAGACGCAGCCGACGTTACAAGCTGATGGGACCATATCAGACAGCGTCAAAAGTGCACCATCATGGTGTTCGTCATGTTCGTGCACGCGTTCTATCATCGCTGAATTAATCGTAAACAAAAGGGGTTCAGTGACTTGCGCTTTTGACACTGCTTGATTTGTACCATTAGCTCGTAGCGCCGGCTGCGTCTAGACATGAGCTGAAAGGAAGTATAGTTGTGACCATCACATACAACACTTTGTCGGATGCCTCAGCCAATAAACTCAAATAGATGTGTAGCTGCCAAGGTATAAGGGAGTTAGTTCAAATTACAAAGTTCGTACGATTAATCCTGACCAGTCAGGCTGCCGTATATTCTAACCGGATGAGAGTGTTTCCTGGAAAATGTTGCCGAGCAAACGTCCCGCTCCTTTAAACAAGATATCCCTCTCGGTGCCTATGAGCAAAGAAAGCTAAGTAACACTTAATATCTGTACGGTTACCCTAATATTTTTGTCTTAATATTTGAAGTTTTCTGTATTTTTCATTATATTTCTCTTTTTCGCTGCGTTGAAGATAAACATATATAGTAATACATTTAAAATATTCTTCGTTTTTAATCCGACCTGGTACAATATCCTTAATTTGAAAGAAACACCTCATGTTTTGCTAACAAATACTGCGCAGTGCGCGTTTATCGCCTCAAGAAAAAAATGAACTAGCCGTTTTCTCGCATATTGCAGGACACAAATGAAACATATTTCTTGTAATAATACCTAGAGGTGGTTTCATGGAGAACAAATATAAGCTCTTTTTAAATTATTCAGGCTAGTTTTATGCGCAAACGCTCAAAGAGAACGTAAAAGATTTTGTGTTGTATTTCATTCATTTCTCAAAGCTTCAACCTGTTGGAACAGGTTGAAGCCTTGAGGATAGACACTTCAAGTTCATAAACTGTCGCTCAGATATTGAACCTCGTTTGGATATGCTAGGTGCATTTCTTTACGAAAAACATTTGCGATGTACTTTATTTTCTTTCTGTAATAACTGAGAATAGACAAATAAAAATACATTTATGTACTTTTTTTGTTTGTTATTTAAACAAAACTCGTCCTTTTCCTCGAGAGAAAAAAAAAATCAGGTCTGAGCAACAGGTCGAGTTTCATTCAGTTGAACTAGCCGGAAGTGGTACCAGAGACTCCACGCAATGGTACCACAAAGCTTAAGAGCCAGATAAATGGATGGAAAAACATAAAGGTAAATCTACAGCCAAGAGCCATAATCTTTTTACCTCTTAAGGAAGAGATGGAAAATTGTATTACCCACTGCCAGCTCTTGTTTTGCTGCCCATTCAAGTGTTTTTCACTAATCCTTATGTGCGACTCTTTTTCCCTATCCGAGGAAAAGATGATGTCAACCGAGGCGTGAGCCTCGTTTACGGGGAAAGTCTCTACTCAGCTTGCGGGAGGTGGAAACCGATGAAGGTTGATGTAGGGATGTAGGGTACATTTGGAGATAGTCTAGGTTAAGAAAAAAGAGAGGGTCTGGTGAAAAGAACATTGACACCAATTAGGGACTAATGTTTTTAGCCCTTCAGAAATGGCCTAAGAGTCCTGTTCGTCTAACAAATGTCGAAGATGTCTCACTTTCCCGGATTTTCATCCTGGAATGTGAAAGGAACAGGGCCTCAAGTAGAGAACATTGCCTACAACCTTCTCTGCATGATCTTTCAGAAAACGTTCTGTGAGCCCTGTTATCTCCGGAAGTCCAGAAGGTCTTCGTAAGCTTTCCCAACTTTTGCACGGGGGTTACGAATGGAAAAGGTCATGAAGCAGACCATATCTCCTCTAAGGAGACACTAATGCCCACAACCTTCTCTGCATGTCCATTCACAGTTCTCTGAGTCCTTTATTCTCCAGAAGTCGAAAAAGTCTTCGTAAGCGTTCCCGATTTCTACATGGGAGCTACGAAGAGGATACGAAGGTATTGACTCCAACGAGGCACTAATGCTTTCCACCTTCTCTGCATGATATTTCGCAGACAGTCCCTAACATATTTCTGTAAGTCGCGTTTATCTACGGAACTCCAGAAACTTTTGTAAGTTTTCACTGCTCTTGCTCAGAGTTTTCCAGCCTGCTCAAACCAAGACTCACCTTTGTCCGAGAAAGCCGTCCGGGGCTTTCTTGTCGTCCGGGGCCGAACCTGCTGCCTCCGGTGAGCCGTGTCCGGCGCCCGAGGCGGCGGGAGCGGTGGTGGCGGCGGCAGGCCGGCCATCACCTCTTCGGACACGTCGGCCCTCCGACGGACACCGCTGTCCCTGCCGGACACCGAGCGACTGGCGAAGGACGGCGTCACGTGCGTGTAGTCCGGGATGATGTTCTCGATCTCGGCGATGCACCGTCCGTTCTTGCACGTCTGCGAGACACGTGAAGTGGGCCGGAGGCCCCATCGGGTGAGAACTCCGAAAAGGGGCGGCACAATTCGATTCGGCGTTGCCGGTGTCCTTTGTTTGCTTTAAGCACTGATAGACAGACTAGTGCATGATTCCAAGACTTGGCCACGCCTATCTAGGAGGAGGTGACATTTGCTGGTACGCCTATACGCATCGGAGTCCAAAGGCTGACCCTAGATAAATAAATGGGGCAGAATCTTCAGCTGAATCACTAATAAAACTATGTCAAGTGGTGATGAGTCTGGCATTTAGTACCGTAGATTCATTACAGAGTTGTAAGGTAACCATAATCATTGACAAAAAAAAAAAGGCAAGGCGTAGCGAGTATATAATTACGCCCTCATAGTCAATGGGATCGCTTGACAATAAGGACTCCAAAGTAAAAATTACGAAGAGAGGAGTGTTAACATATTAAATCACATCCTTCGCTTCTTCAGCTGTACGTGATTACAATTACTTAAGTTACCGTAATTAGTTACTTTTCTGTTTTGCTAAATGCTTTTCACCCCGCAAAGTAGCATCCGGGTGAGATGCAGTTTTTATGCGTCGTACCCAGATTTGTACATGTTATTCTAAATAAAGATAATCGATTACCATTGCATGTACTCTTGGTTAAAAAAGTATTCAATTAGATTACCGCAATATTTGATAAGGAATGTAATTGGACGTTACTTGAAAAAGTGACCGCTACCTTTCTGATCACTAAACTTTTTCAAACATCTCCAACGTTCTTGGACGTCATCACCTCGGCGCAAGCACTAAAGTGAGCATTTCAGATGAAGAACAACCAACATGACAATGCTCCCCGGGTATATTTTTGATGAGCCATGACATATCAATAGGCAGTAATTAAATCTCTTTACGCGTATAGTTTTTATTCCAAGGCTCTACAAATTGTTTTCCATTGAATTCGCTGAGCCACATTCACAGAATTATCTTCTTTTTTTTGACAAAATATTGTATCGCCCTTGAGAAATTTATTTTCCAGGGAATTTGATACTTCCTGGAAAACTTCTTATTCCACGGATTGTCCCAGAAAGTTAGCTATGACGAAAGAATTTTCTACCAAACGGGTCTTTCGTACTGCCCATATAATTGATATAAATCAGCTCACTATAAACTACTTATTATCTTAATATGCCAATTTTGGTAAACCATACTTCTCTCGGAGACTTGGATCGATGACTCCTTGGTAGGGAAGTTGTACAAACAATGGGTCGGCATGCAGTAGCGTCCTTGATAGTATAGGTTGGTGCTTGACACCAACCTGAATAAGTACCATAAGAAAAACGTCCATGTTGCGTGTGTGCGAACTGCGTCGCACGGTGTACTCATCCATTAAATATTCGGTCCAAGAATGATAGGCCATTCGAGATATTGTCATAATTAAAAGAATAATGCCCACGAATTTTTTTTAAATATGACATATAATTTTTTATGAGTCGTAGGCACAAAATATTAGAAAATTATTTCAAGCAAGATAGGGAAAAATTCAAAATTGTTAATTACTTTCAGCACCAAAAACTAGCAGGAAATAAAAAGAAACAAATAATAAAAATAAAAATCACCCTTCATTGACATCCACAGATTTTAATTGAAGTCGCCTATTAGGCGATAACTATGAGAGCACTGTCCACCAGCGAGTGTTCCATAAGGGTGGGGTAAACGTACTTTGAATATGTGGCTTCAATGCCTTTTTTCAGCGCTGCAATTAACCAGATGGCTAATATCATTACATTGTAAAGGCGCGTAAGGACAGAATCCTCCGAATGACTGATGCTTCGATATGAATGATAAAAGTAACGCAATTTAACTGTAGCGTAATCCTGCGTATGCGCAGCATATTTCCAGCCGCAAAAAGATAATTGTCGCCGTGGATAAAAAAAAAAAAAAGTTGGATGTTTGTGTTTAGACAGCGTAAGGTCGAACTTCATTTCAGGAGCAACGACGCTAGTTTACGCTGTAGACGAGAAATTTAACCAGCGCAGTAAACGACTCTCAGCTTGGTGTCTTTAACGTGGATCACGAGTAGCAATACACGACCGCACGCCGGTACGATGCTTACCCAGATCGGAACGTTGAGGGGTACTGATTGAGTTCAACACTAGCATATCCAGGACTTTTTTTTTTTTTTGTGGGGAGGAGGGGGGGGGGGGGGTGTACATTTGTATATTAAAGGGTCAAATGGCATAAGCCTGGACCTGGTGGCTACGCCACCGAGCCCAGGTTTCGCCTCACGTGCTCCAAGCCGCGGTGCGCAAACCCGTTCGACCACCGACTCTCCTGCGAGGCCGGCCGCAGTCACACTGATCATGAAAACGACAATTTTCAAACACTGTCTGAGTGCTATCCTTCCTTGTATAACGGTCCTGTGTCATTGGTCATACATAACTTGATTGAAGACAGGCTCGAAGCATACAGATATATGAAGCAAACATGCTCGGAACACGCGGGAGGGGTTCAGCAGATATCCTCTCATTATATCTGCAGGGAACAACCTGTCTTTCGTATGATGTACGAGTAGTGTGTCTTCGGCTTAACGCTCATCGCATGGAAACAAAGCCCTACAACACTTTATGCGTTAAAGATAAGACGTGCCACTTCAAACCAGAAGCCCTCGTAAAATTACCTTTCGCCGGCAGGGTATCGCCGCTAGTACCCTTTACCGCCACTTACGTTGGACGGCGACGCTTCGCCCTCGAGCCGTCAGCAGAGCTGTCTCAACTCGGGGCAGATCGGACAAGCGCTAAGGGGCTGACTGCGGATGACGTTGTTTCACCTGTCCGTCACCGCAGGGCGATCCCTCGGCGGCTGGCCGGTACGACACGCAGTAGCCGGACGAACTGTCGTAGCAGAACAGCTGCGCGCACACCCGGGAGTCCTTCTGCAAAGGCGCAACATGTTGCGGGACAAGCCCGTCAGGAAGCTTTCGCAGCACAAATGCACTTCTCACAAAAGAACCAACTGGAGCATGCACGTTTGCAAGAACGGCTTCTGGAAGCCGCTGTTCTTGAGGTTTGTGAGTGTAGTTGTCCGAGGTCTTGCCAATGTTATTAGAACAACTCAGTTGTGGAACTAGCGCGAAAAGTGGTATCCCCTTTGTTCATCGCAAATCGGACACCTGTCGTTTGAAACGCCATCTGTACTCCGAGCGCGGCCGACGGTACGAGCTTAGTGGCCAATCAAGCCGAGCCGAAAACGCAACGTCACGGCTTTCGCCGTCTTTCTGCGCATGTTCGTCCGCCCGCTTATCCAATTAAACGGAGAGGGTGCGCCGTGACTTTACGGTTTTTGTCTGTATGCGCTTCTTCGCTTCTTTGTCTTCTAGGCTCTGACCGCGCATGGACTTGAGATAAACCGAAGTAGGGAGGCTGCGTTTCAAAACTGTATTCTTTGGAGACGCTGAGATGAAGCGACATCTGTACTCTGTTCACGCATGAGCTGAGAGTTCGTTGGAAGCGACATGTTCGCCGCACCAATCTACCGCTTCCCCTTCCATCACCTGATCCCGCTCTGTCTCCGTGCTGGCATTTGCGGGAGCAGGAGAAACATGGTGAAAGACGGATACATTACTGGTCCCACGAGCACGTAGCATTCACCGCACTGTCAGCTTAGGGGTGAACGGAGTATAGATGCCGTGCTTCAAAATCTGTGTATTCCATACAGTATACACTGTATAGTTACCATTGCCGCCATCCCTGAAACGGTGGAGCGTCGAAGGACGACAGGCAAACCTATGGGGGAGAGAGGGGTGAGTGGTAATCACTGCACGCAGGAGCAGCAGCGTCCACGGGCTTTTCCCTAACTGAGTTGATCCGGTAACTTTACGCCTTGCTAAAGCGAGCCCACGGTTCCCAGGCCGGCGCCTCAACAAAGCGTGTTTCGACACACTGTGGCCAGATTGTGTTTTAACGCCCGGTAGCTTGCAAACGTGTATGTCTAGACGCGGGGGCTGCATATTCGAAAGAGCTTGTGCAGTAAATCAACAGGCCGATTTCAGCTCTGGTTAGTGCGTTGGCATAGACATCACATCGTCTAGTTTACATGGAGGATAAAAATCTGGGAGCGCTGGCTAAAGGCTAGCGCGGCAGTCACTGAGGCGTGTTTATCTAAACCGCGCTCCTCCCCCTCTCTCGCCCCGTAAACCAAACGATGTGACGCCCATCCAAGCGCGCCAACTACGGAGTACCGAATTTCGGCCTGTTGACTTACTCTACAAGATTTTTTTATTACGCGAACTGGCTGGCCTTTCTCACTCTTCCGCCGCGCTCTCTCTCCTACGAGTGCACCATTTATTTCTGTATAAATAGGTGCAGCCAGGAGCAATGCATTATTCGAGATCCTACATGACAACACTCCCGCTATCGCAGAAATATTGCGACTGCACTATCCCGCCGAGTCAAAGTTTGGCACCAAAATCAACTACAGTCGGGGACAGCTTAAAAAGCGCGAGGCGTAGTGCACCCCTCGTATGCTGATCATTGGTCCTTCAGTGAGTGAATCTGGTGTTAACCCAATACGACAACTTGTAGCCATATACAACAAGTTGTAGTTTGATACGACAAGTTGTAGCCCGATGCGACAAGTTGTAGCCCGATGCGACAAGTTGTAGCCCTACACGACATGTTGTAGTCCAATACGACAAGTTGTAGCCCGATGCGACAAGTTGTAGCCCAATACGACAAGTTGTAGCCCGATACGACAAGTTGTAGTCCGATACCGGGAGTTGTAGTTCGACCCGATAAGTTCTAGTCTGATACGAGAAGTAGTCCTATACGAAAAGTATCGGATACGAGAAGTATCCGATATCCCCTCCCCCCCCCCCCCCCCATAAAAAAAAAGAATAATTTTTTCTTTGGGGGGGTGTCAGTGTCCCTTTAACGACTTTATTGTCTAAATGAGCTCTTAACACGTTTTACTTACATTTTTTATGATGTTTCGTACAACTTAAAAAAAAAGTAGTTATAAGTCACGTTGCAGGTTTCCTTTTCGCCTTGTGATGGACTATTCTCGAGCACTGCTAGAAAGTATAAGTAAAGAATTTTTTTTTGTGTATCATAGAAATTATGCGGCGATGCAGCGAACACAATCAGTGTTGCCGGTAACGCGTTAAAAATAACGGCGTTACCGGCATCGCGTTATTTTTTCGGTAACGTTGTAAGGTACTCGTTTATTTTTAGACAGTAACGAATATCGTACTTAAGTTACTTATTTCGAGTTATGGGTTGCGGAGTAACGTTACCCTTACTTTGCTCCTTCTTACTGTTCCTTCTTACTACTTGCTTTGGGAAAGATATCAGCACTCTAGACGTTCATAGTACACAGAATTAATAACACAAAAAAGGCTCTTTTTGCTTTGTTTTTGTAAAGTCAAATATTAGAAATATTATATGGATCCCAATTGAATTGTCGTCGCAATATTGCTGCCAAATGTTCCACTAAAAGAAATAACACTGCATGAAAGATGCTAAAAATACATTACTCCATAGTCACGTATGGAGTCATGTATGGAGGCGAGTTCGGAGCGTCTAATCATTTTCGCACAGCAAGTGAGATCGGGAAATTGGGCGATAAAAATGCCGAAAAGCGAATCAAGAGGAAAAAAAAAACTGTATATACTATTTTATGCCATGCTTTTCTTCAGCTGCCAGCAACCATAGAGCAAAAGGCAACTAGAGTCACTGAGACCTTCAGAAACTCAGGGCATGGCAAATCATCGTCCCGCTTTAATTGCGCTGTTATTGGTCCTTGGGCGTTTTCATTGGTTGATACATCAGTCTTATTAGCTGCGGGGCGATCACAAGGCACTCGGGACTCGCCACACCCTGCGCTTGCTACGGCGTCAGCGACACTGAAAGGTTCTGACCGCTACGAGTAGAAGTCACTCACGAAACAGGCCGTGGTGCCCCGATCCCTCCGGCACTGGTCGTCCAGACTGAGCATGGAGCCCGGCAGCATGCGCGCCAGCAGCTGGTTTTCGTGCGGATAGTTGTAGAGACAGGTGGCCGTCTCGCCCAGCAGGAAGTGCCGGAACTGCTGGACGCTGCAGGGCGACCAGCGGAACCCGCGCTCGGTGTGCCGCAGGTCGCTCATGATGAAACCGTCCTCCCAGGGACAACGCTGGGCCCCGGGGCCACCCAGGTAACCGGGCGCCGGAGAACCGTCGTGTACGCATCCCAGCAGATGTCCAACTTCGTGCGCGGCCACTATGATGCCTGAAAAGCCCCCGCTGTCTTCGATTATGGCCACACTGTTCACCTTCTCGAGCCGCTTGTTGACCACGCAGGCGCCGCCCACGTACGCGAAGCCCGCCGTGCCGCGGTTGCAACGGCCGCCTTCCAGGTGCCGACGGCACATGTCCAGCTTGGTCACCACAACGGCGAGGTCGTAGGTCGGGAGCCGGTCTTCCCGGAACAGGTACTTGCCCATGTCCGTGAGGGCACCCGCTACGTCGATGGCGTCCTCATTGGGAGACCGGAGTCTGTTGCGCTCCAGGTACGGCGTCGCGTCGCGGTCCTTAGCGACGATCATCCCGGCCAGACTGATGCGTACCCGGGGCCCGTTCAAGAGCCTGTAGCGCAGGTCCACGCCGTTCCAGAAGCTCACCAGGTACCGCTTGATATCGGTGTGACTCCGGCCGTGTAGCAGGTACGTGTCGTAGTCGACGATGAGGAGGACCTCCGGCCACACGGTGTCGGGTCCACCGCCAACGCCGCGACGTCGTCGGCGCCCGCGAGATCGCGACGTTGAGGAACTGGCGTTGATGTGCCGTAACTGGATGTCCTCCAGGTGGGCGTAGTCGCTAATTTGTGATTCGTGAGGGACGCTGGAGCTGCTTGGGCGTTTGAAGACGACGTGACGTGGTTCAGGGCCGTCCTCGTCGAGGAAGCCTTCGTCGTCGGCGCTTCCCCGAACGTCGTAGTAGGTCTCGTCGCGGCTCACGTTGAGGCTGACGGGCAGCGGAGAGATGACGAGGTCGTGTCCTAAGGTTCCCTCCTGCGAAATGGCTGGCCGTTGAGAACTGAGAGGTACAGTCAGCGGCAATATGAGCTGGCCCAGACAAGTGCTTGCTGAAAGGGCTCTAATGCCGCATGCTCAGCTATAAAAACGACTGTGACATTGTGACAACACGTAATGTGGCTGTCCATTCCAGCCCCTTTTGTTACCAGTTTAACGCATACTTTGTGTGCAGCCCCGGCCGGAACACCGCTGGGCCAGCTCATAATGCACCACCCTGTTCCTAGCGCTTTCCTTTTCCCCCACTGTAATATGACTTAAAGGTGCATTTGTTGTAACCCAAGTGAAGCGTGATGAAAAATGCCTAGGCAAACCTACGTGGTTTTTAATCGGAATATGCAATCAAAAAACTGTTCTACCGTATTTTCCAGAGTCCACGTACTATATGCTTTTTAAAAGTGTTTACGCAGTGATGACTATCCATCGGAGAGGACTATACCTGAATTTGTTTCTTCGAGATCGTTCATTATGAGAGTCTGACGCAGCATGTGAATGACAGATGATGTTAATGATAATTTCAGTATGATACAAGGTTCTTTCTGCTTTATAACATCAGGCATTTTCCAGGTGTGCTATGTATGTGCATGTTTTGCATTCGAAGTATGCACTAGCTGGACTAAATACCGGGTAAAGTCTATAATCCGGAAAATAGAGTATGCACTAAAATTAAGGGCTATATTCCCGTTTTCGCTTCAGGTAGAAGGAAACATCGAAACATTGTCAGTAAAGTTCTACGAGTTGGCTCGAGTTAGTTGAAGCGTCGTAGAAACCGGCTTCCAGAGAACAGCCTGGTACCCTCACCATACGGAGACGTCCCTGGCTGTCCGTGCTGAGCACCAGAGCAGCCATGTTTGCCTTGTCGTGGTAGGCGCCTCCGTCCCAGCCTTTTCCCGGGGCGGTTTCATCCTGCGCAAATGAGGACATACGAGTGACGGACTGAAGATGGTGCGATAAGCGAAACCTTAGAAGATTACCCAAGAATGGGTGTCTCTACACTATGGTGCCTGGAACAGGTTTCCGACTGTCGTGTTTACCGGGTACTAAAAAGTGGACACTCAATGTTCTCCTGATGACGTCATTCAAGTGTCGTTTTGTCGACGGCTGCGATTCTGGCGGTGTCACAGAAGTAGAGGTAGTGCGTGTGTAAGACGCCTTTTCAGCTGCAGGTACTCTTTCTCCAGCATGACAGTTCAGGGGAAAGTTTCGGCATTCATGAGTTTGGGACGCTGCGACGAAAGTGACACTCGAACTCGTTCGTTGATTTTAGCCCGGGAGACTTCCAGCCCCGACCGCCAGGGTCGTGACATCCAACAACATAACACTCCGGCTTCTGTGATGTAATTTGTTGCCACTTTGGAACCACTTGTGATGGATGGGAGGGATCGGACGCTAAAACACACCTGTCGAAGACACGTTCCAGGCACCTCACTTTACACACAACCGTGGGGTCATAAATAAATGCAAGGAATCTGTGAATGGACAGCCCGAGAAAGACGCGTACGCGTATTAAGAAACAGACATGTACAAGTTACTGAAAAAAAGTGATTGAGTTAAGTGACTGAGTAGTGGCCCCAAAAGTAATTTGTGTAGAGTAGAAATTAGTCAGGTGGAAAGTAATTCAGTAAATGATTAACTACCGTAAAAACGTAGCAAATTACATTGAAAGTTATATATATATATATATATATATATATATATATATATATATATATATATATATATATATATATATATATATATATATATATATATATATATATATATATATATATCAGGGATGGGCAAAATACATGCAAATATGTATCGAAATACAAATACAAAATACTTCGTCAAAAATGTATTTATTTACAAATCTAATTACATTTCCAAAAAAGCATTTAAGTACAAGATACAAATACAACCAAACGTATTTGGTCTCCTCCAAATACTTTTCCAAATACATTCCTCAAAATTTGCGTCAGCGACTTCAGGGCACCTGCAACGGGTTTCTGGGTATCTCATTTTAATTTTGCATCGCACACTCGGGAGTTAATGTGCGATAGTAACGTAATAGAAATATAATCACAAAAAATGTAATCAGCTTGGACGTAATAGGTGAAAAGAGTACAGAGCTTCAAGCAGCTTTTTTTGTCGAGTACATTTTGGTATAGACCAACAAAGAACCGAGACGACCAAGACGCGCAGCACTAGCTAGAGAATGTTTTATTGTTGCAACTCGCACCAGTTACAGAAGTCTGGACGACCCGCACATTTAGAATGTTCCAGGCAAAAATATGGATGGAAATCAGGCTGGAAAACATCACAAGTTGTCACAGGCACTTATTTAGCCAGTCTGCCTGTGAACGTCGATTTCGTCATTGTTCTTGCCCTAGACTAGCACCGTAATCACAAAGTCACTAAACGCTTGTGCTTGATTGAGAGAGACTGAATTCGGTGCAAAACGTAGTTTTCTTCCTGCTCTGGACAGTCACAATAAATTTGAGGGCTGTATTTTCGCCCACAAAACTGTATTTAATTATAATAGTATTTGAAATACCTTCATTTTAGTATTTAAATACACACGTCAAATACATTACCGAATTTGTAATTAAATACAAATTCAAAATACACAAAGTATTTGAAATACGTATTTCAAATACTTGTATTTGAAATACTGCCCATCCCATATATATATATATATATATATATATATATATATATATCAAAGTTTTCAGAAACCCGCCGAAAGCCAAAAATTGGCGGAGCCAATTTTTGGCTTTCGGCGCGTTCCTGGAAACTTTGATTCTTTGATTCATTGGATTAAGTACGGTTCATTCATCTGCACATATTTGTTCATATCCTCCTCGGAGACCACGTACGATGGTGTGAAGTGCCCGTGTTGTGTATATATATATATTACGGTAACAAGAAAGCTCATGGGTTTTCATCCGTTAGATAAATTCTACTAGACAAGTATAAAGCTGCTTGTGTTTTTACAGAAATTATTTAATAGCTGGTTCTCCTTCTGCGTGCCTAGTTGTTTTACACTTTTTGTGTTTTTCGGTATATGATGTACTGCGGATGAATGATTTCTACTTTGAGGTTTAGCACTGCCTGAGCTTGATTTTTCAGACAGTGTTTGCTTGTTGCGTAAAGTACATCTTTACACAACAAGTATTGCGTAAAGTACATCTAAAAGTGCTTGAGGTAAAGTACAAAGTAAGTGAGAGCTTGTGCACTCCAAGTAAAGTAGTAAGTACACCGGGAGTGCAATGTACTTGAAGTAAAGTACTATAAATACAATGTACTTTCAAGGTAATGCACAGGTACTTTTAACACAATATTTCATAATACGCTTTCATCTCCTAGACAGCTTGTTTTTAGTGGTATTCCTTGCTTCAACTTAAGGCGTATTCGGAGGTGCATTAGTGTTTTCAGAAATGGCGGCGAATATTGGATAAAGTCCAGTCGCCACAGTGTAGTTGTTTTACTCTCGCTGACAAAGAATTTAACACAATCAACTTATAAGGCACTTATAAGTATAAGTCTTATAGCCGATACAAATAAATTTGTATCGGTCTTATAGCCGAAAGACGCTACGTCATTTCTTATTTTCCAACTTAGGAAATATTCTTTGCAGTTGGGAGTTGTACTTTTCTCGGAAAGTACCAGAATAAAATACTGTAATAAAGTACAAGTACATGCTCAGAGAATGCACTTCAAGTAAGTACGTTTTTTTTTTAAAACGACCATGCACTTAAATTACTTCCTAACACTGCGTGTCTAACATATAAAAAAAAAAAAAAAAAGAACCGAGACGGATAAGGACAAAACAACTCAATTGAGATGTCTTGTGTTTGTCCCTTTTTTCGTCCGTTCTTTTCGTTTTTTCTTTGTTCAAATGTGTGTAACATCAACCTGCTCACCTCTTTACTTACTCTTTCTTTAAACTGCCTGCTCACTATTTCTTATGTAAAAACGTTGGGGGAACTTCTAAGGTTTCTCGAACGATCTTCAGATCTCTAAAGGTCTGCATATTCTTAATTTTCGGAGAAAATGCAACGCAAAGGGGTCACCCTTGTGTTGCCTTTTAGCACACGATTCTTCAAACAGAGCACAAACTAAGGAAGCACCAGATGAGCTTCAGAGTGGGTGCTGCCTTTTGTTGCCTCCCTTGAGTGTGGATTCAGTGTGTACACCTGTTGTAGTGGGCGAGAGATCCTACGTTGGGAAGAAGCGGGTACAAGCACTTTCTTCAAATGCGTCAAGTCTCCTTGAGCTTCGGGATACAAAGAACCGCCGGTCTCCGGCTCTGATCCCGCAGTTACTCGGCATCACTTGCGACATGTCTGTCCGCTTCTCGCTCCTCGTAGCAGGCTTGTTGAGGTGGGGAGAGAGAGAGGGGGGGGGTCGTGAAAAGTTTAAGGGGTTTAGGACCCTCCAAGCCCCACCTGCCTACGTCACACGCTTCTTTCTATGCAAATATCAGCTGATCTTCCAGCATCTTATCTCTTTTTTTGCAGGAATGTTTGTTGATATGCGAAAATGCCAATAAAATTTCGAAAGAGAACTGTAAATTGAGTAGAATTTAGAGAGAAAAAGTAATTGAAGTGAACTAATAATTACCGATATGAAAATATAATTGAAAGTTACTAAACTACTCAGAAACGTAGTTAAACTGCAGAAACTAAAGTAAAGTAGTTTAAATACGTACAAGTCTGTAAGAAACACACTCAGGATACTGTAACTATCGACAGGGGAGATGAGTGGATGCTTTAACGGTCACGAAATGATATACAGGGTGTTTCACGAAAAGTGGACAAATTTTATATTGCGAAAACTACCCATCGCAACGAAAAAAGGCTCGTGTCGTTTTGGTCCAGAGCCAGGGCCCTATTTAGGAAAATTATTAAAGTCGGAGGTAATCAGATTGTTAATTATTTTAGTGTAATTAAGTTTTTTTCAATTTTGTGTTTAAAGGCATGGTTTCAATCAGAAAATTGCTCACCAACATCGAAGGACACTAAATCAACAAATTGCGAAACAATAGAAAGTACGCGCGGCATTTTACGGCTTTCTGAAAAACAGCACAAATTCGACGGGTTATTAAGTTTCGGTTTGCAATCGGAGCGCATGTCGGCCCCGACGGCGCCGCGCCTCGCGGAGAAATAGTGCAACCAACCTCTGCTGCGCTGTCGTTGCGCAACGCAGCAGGGGGTGGTTGCACTATTTCTCCAAGGGGCGCGGTGCCGTCGGGGCCGAGATGCGCTCCAATTGCAAACCGAAACTTAAAAACCCGTCAAATTTATGCGGTTTTTCAGACAACCGTAAAATGCCGCGCGTGCTTTCTATCGTACTGCAATTTGTTGATTTAGTGTATTTCGATGATGGTGAGCAAGTTTCTAATTGAAACCATGCCCTTAAACACAATATTGAAAAAGTTAATTACGCGAAAATAACTAACAATCTAATCATCCCGGAGTTTAATAATTTTCCTAAATAGGCCCCTGACCCAGGATTAAAACGACACAAGCCTTTTTTTGTTGCGACGCGTAGTCTTTGCAGTATCGAATTTGTCCACCTTTTGTGAAGCACCCTGTATACATTGTGTAATAAGACGGCGAAACACGTTTCAGTAACATCCGGGTATGTGCGGTTATCGGATCGCTGCATGTGACCACAAATGTTCTTTATGTGGCTAATATCAGTCGCAAAACAAAAACTAAAAAGGCCTTGTTCCACACCCAATTTTCTGGTGCTTAGGACCTACTCATATTTACTCCAGCTGACACTAAAACATCTAGACAGCCCGAGCGTGTACATGACTCTCCTGGCTTAGGTTTTTTTACTTCCATTTTATTAAAAAGCTGGCGTATGAAAGCGAATGTAGCTTCCGCAATTCAAACTTAACAGTGCCTTAATGTTATCCCTTTAAAGTAAAGCTGTGCGAATACCGGCTCGAATCGAAGAGCACTGTGTCATTCATAACCTTCACATTGGAGAGGAAAGCAGCGGCAGCCGGTTTCCTCTCCAATGGTTCTTAGAAGTGTGAAAACTATGGTTGGTACTGCACAATTCGGTTAGAACAGGTATTCGCACACCTCTACTTTAAATGAGAGTTCCAGCTGAGTTTTGCTAGTTACTAATTTGCCTCCAACCTGAATCAACACAGTAATAGACACATATAAACTAGTAACCCAAATTACAATTGCCAATAATTATTTTTGCCAGTGAATTTATTTTTAACTTTGGTTTAAGAGGCTGAAAGGCTGTACTGTCAAAACTTAAAAAGGGAACGTCAAATGTTTTAAAAGGGGGACAGCACTTCATGTTGCCGACAAATTACAAAAAAAGCTTGATGATGAAAAAAAAAAGCTGGTTAAGCCACCAAAAAAACAGCAACAAAGAAACAAAATGCTCGAAATACTGTCTTTTTAGACTCACTGCTCGACTTACCAGTTATACAACTTATGACGTCAACTCAATGAAGAGCTTGGGAAAAAATTAAGTGATGGTTTTGGCATAACCTTCACTTGTAGTTTTTTCAATAACTACTTTAAAGACAATAAACATCAGGCCGGGAAGAGTAAAGCCCGGAAATTAAATGTTTAGCGGGGATAGCAAACCACTGGGCATAAACGTATTTTAGAAATGCTTGAACTTCAAAAGATTATCCGCTGCAAAGAAAACACAATATATTTAAGTTCGTCTTTTGAGGCCTAGGCTAGGTGGCGCAAGTTACCATCCGTTACAAAGGGTATAACCATTAACATCCATCTATCCATCCGTCCCTCCATTCATAATGTGTATGTAGGGGTTTTGTTCAATGCAGTACCTTTTTAGATCTGTTGTCCTTAACGTGCATAACGCACTCATGATGATGCAAATGGACTCAGATGCATTACGTGTTAATGTTGAAACCTACTGGACAGGGAAGGCATTCGGGTCACCACGCCGGAGCCTGGAGTGCTTTCGCTTCATATACTGTCAAGCCGCGTTGCGGTGGTACACCGAGAGCCCAACGCGCAGACTTGCGAAAATCGCTAACTAAACATTGGGTGCAAGCAGACGGGACTTTCGCAGTCACGGCACATGTAATAGGAGAAAAAACGGCACGATGTTTACACGCCTAAACATTAAGGTGTGTGTGTTACCGAAGACGTCAACTATGCCTGCTCTAGTGTTGCTTTCTTTTATTCTTTTTTTCCCTCGGTGTACGTTAGAGACGCCTCTTAGGATCGTTAGGCGCCTCCCGCGTGTTCTGGTGACGATCAGCTGGCTTTTCCTCTAGAGACTGACAGTGCAAGAACGGCAGGACGACAGGGTGAAAGCGGCAGGGAAGAGATCCCTTTGTTCCTCCACCAGCGCGAGCTTCCCACCTTGGACAACGCCTCGGCTTCTGCTCCTCCAGCGTGTGCTATGGAGGCCGGGCGTTCTGAGCGCACGCCCTGTCGTTCTAATTCTGCCAGTGACTATCGCGGACGTATGGACATAAATGTAGATGACACAAAAAGCTTTAATTTTTTTAAATTTTTCTTACAGTTCTTTCTTATTTTGGTCATACTGTTAAAGCGGTCATGAAATTGATTTTCAACTTGTCCCTCCTTAGCTTTAATCCTCAACTCAAAAGTAAAAATAGAAAACACATGGTCGTGACGTGCTTGGGCACCGGAGTCGATGACTTCCAAGTTCCCACCGTACTTTTTAGGAACGCCGTAGAATTCGTCATTCCCGAGTTGCGATAGGTTCCGTCAGGGCACTCATTGGCCACGAACGCGAGTAGAAATATTCGTCGACGGGTTGAATGGTGACGAGAGCGTGCGCCTGAGGGATGCAGTGATCGTGTTCAATGCGCGAGCTGGGGTCGGCTGACATGCTTTGCGTACCGCAGATGAATCACAGTCGTAACGCGGAGAGCTTTTGAAGAAAAAAGAAAGGCGCGAAATAATCCGGTATATTTTCAAATTTTCGTACCGAAAAGTAGGTTTTTTACTTTCTACCCTCATTTTTTTGACCCACTAGACGATATTCGACTAGTAAAATCCTTATCTAAAATCATATATCCCAGGCCGGAACTTGCCGCAGCGTGTGAACGATGGCTTCCACTAATGGCTGGGAAATCCCCGGCAAAGAACGCTTTCCGGGGCGTGATAGTTTTGTATCCCCTTTGGGGCGTCGAGGTCCCAGGGTTCTTGACTAATACTAAAAGTCAGTGACGAAATAAGAACTGCAGGGAGGTTTTTCAGTCGCCCCGTCTCTAGCAGAAGCTTCATACCTTCAATTAAAAAAAAAAAGCAAAAAAACTTCGGCATTGTGTGGTTTTTAAGCGTGCACGTACACGCAATAATGCACGGTGGATGGAAACGAGCGCGTGTGGAGGCATCTAAAAGAGACGTCCCGACTCCGTCTCGGGTTTTAGTATGTCCAATAACGAACAACTTGCCTGCCTAGTAAGGTACTGTTTCTATTTTAAGATTTTGGGAAAATAATATTTTCCAATCATATCTAGGCGTAGCGATTGATCGCACTCAGTAGAGTAGTTTTGGTAGATCGTTCCGATCGCTCTGATAAAGATACCCGACACTCCGCCGGTGCCTTTGCGCACGCATCCCATCGTAATAGGACATCGTTCTCGAAGTTAACAGAAAATCGTATATATGTATATATATAAAAAAAATAAAAACCAAATATTAGCTCATGCAGACCGTTTGTAAATTTTTCCGGGTTTTAGATGTTCGTTTTCTACATCACGTTTTTTAGTACTCTGCAGGCAAGTTTGTGCGTGTGCGCGCTTGAATGCCGGCGTTTGTTTCCTTGTAAAACGGCGTTAGATGTGGTTTCATAGTCATCCTAAATCTCGCAACCTTCCGTGAGCCTCCTGGACCATCGTCGGTCTTGTATCCAACTGGGCAAAAGGTTCACCCAGCTGCTAGCTATGAACTCACAGGTAATAGTGTTACGACAGTTGCTATCGAGTCGTTTCTTAAGATAACAGATGCAGCGGCAATTGTGTCACTGACATCTTAAAAAACACAGGAGGTAGCTTATTACGTTGACGCCTTTCGCTTCGTAAGTCATTTTTCAGTGCTCTTGTCAGCTAATGCCGGCGTATTATTGGCTTCGGAACGGTAACAAGACGCCCGTGGCTCGCCTATGGACATGTGAGTATATAAACTAATCTATAAACTCATAAATCAATTTTGTCATTCACGTTAATAGGACTAGATAACCGAGTGCTTGGAAAGCATATGACAGCCTTCAGGCAGACATAGCTTTCCCGTCAGTCGCCAGCTAGCTTTTGTCCCGACAAGCGAGGCAAATACGTGGAAACCTTCTGGTTCCAGTCGTGCCCGGCTGCGCGTCCTGCCCCGGCGGCGTATTCGAAAAGGTTCGTGGGAGTGGTGAGTCCACAGGCCGATTTCTGCCCTCTGATTGGCGTGTTTTCGTGGACGTCAGAGTTCCTGGTTACAGGGGGGACAGACAGGTCAGGAGGAGGACGGGTGAGGGGGTCGAGGCTTGCATAAACACGTCTCAATGATTTACATGTTAGCCTTTGCCCGGCTCCCAGATTTGCTCACGATTATCGGGGAAGCAAATCTGGGAGCCGGTGGCTCAAGGCTAGCGCTCGACTCATTGAGGTGTGTTTGCCTAAGCCTTGTTCCCCCCCCCCCCTCCCCTTTTCTTTTTATCCCCTCGTAAACCAGGTGATGTGACGTTCACAAAAACGCGCCCATCATGTGCCAGAATATACCTTGTGCAAACATTCTAAACATCTGCATCAAGCAGCATATGCCACGTGACACTAAAGAGAGCGAGAGTAAAAGAGGGCAGTCGCTTGCGTGCTCTCGCCCATGTTTTCTGCGTCGCCTCAGTCGTCTGCTCGAACTTGTTCTTTACCTAGACTTCCCGGCAATCCTTTCGTCGCGGCCTAGGGAGCTGCACGTTTTGCAACGGATCTACTGGCCTGTTTGCTTACTCCACACGGTTCTCCGTATACGCGCCAGGGCTGCCAGCGTACCTTGAGGTTGACGGGCGTGTAGGCGAGTCCGTTGGGCGTCGTCTCGGCGGCGAACATCTTGAGCCTGGCGGCCCTGCGGTCGAAGTCCTTGTTGCGGTGCAGCCTGAGCGCGTAGCGTCTGCCGAACGCCGTCAGGGAGACGTCCTTGCGCGTGCTGGCCGCGTGTTCCGTGGCGGCCCTGACCGCGCGCCGTGCCGGGGCGCGGAGCTGGACGAGCTCGTAGCTGGGCACGTGGTCCCGGGACGCCACCCGGAACACCCGACGGATCTCGGCCTCCGACATGCGCTCGTGTACCTGCGTGTGAAGATGGGCGACCAACGGTTAAACCGACTCTGGTCACGGGGTAACTAAAGCTGCGGTAACACTGTTAAGGCACCATGAAGTGTTTGACTGTTATGGGCAGGTTCAATGCTTATATACCCATTTTGGCAGAGAGGAATGGACGCAGCAACAGAATTACGTAATCGTGGCTGCTCCACTTCGTAATTACGGTCACAGAATAGATTACAACCTTTTCATGGACCACTGTAACCAGCTCCCGTAGAGTGCCTCAATACCACTCTGTTTAGAGTGATTCCAATCTTTGTAGTACCCGATGCCGAGAGCACGCGCTCACAGAGAAAATACAAAGAAATCGTCGAAAACAATCCGCCGCCGTACCACAGTCAGCGCCAAGGGCGCGTGCAGGGATACACTCTTTCACGCACTTGCAGAACAAAACAAAAAAAACAAAAAAAAGATTTCGGAGCACAATGGCCAGATGTCATCACTATAAGCAAAGCGAACATGAAGGCACCCTACAGCTCCCCAAACATTTCCTTTGAGCTAATCTGTTCGATTGGCTTGCATTCAATGAGACGCTCAGTGCTGACTTAATTTAGTGCACGCTAAAAGCCTTCACGCTCGTAGTTGACAGTCTATGTAACAAATTTGTGAACAATCCGTCACATCCAACACTGAACTGCAGCCAAGGCAGGAGTCCACTGCAGGGTGTGACGAGCCAGTTAAAGAGCCCACGCTATATTCTTCCGACAAGCGTTAATCACGTGACTTCTAACTGACTCATGATTGGACCTGCCGACCCGTAGCGGACAGTTTCTATTGGCCAACAAAGAGCGTAATCATGTTCAGAAACATAATACTTCAGGCATTTATTGGCTCGAGCAACGTTACAAACTGACGCTTGTTCTCCAGGGCCCCTAAACTCGTCAAACACAAAGTTGGGGCGAAAGTTGACGGAGCACACCGATTGGTCTATCATGACGATGACTTCGCGCTTTTTTCGCCAACGTCCAATCAGCGCGTTCTGTGAACTTTTGGCTGCAACTTTGTGTTTGACGAGTTTAGGGCCCCAGCGCGTTATTTTGTCGTCAGTTGAGGGTGCTCAAAAGTAAGACAGATAGCGATCTTTTAGTATACGATAAACCTGCCGACAGAGTCTGTTCTTCCTTCACTGAGTGGGACAATCTCGTAAGTGTTCCCTTCTTCTTCCGTTTGGATGTCGCCTTATTGAAAGCTTAGGGACGATTTTAAGCACATTAGCACCACTATCAGCATTGGAGAGTCAGTGCACACGGACGGCAAACACGAACAAGACCCGCAACGTTCGCTCTCTTCCGCGAAGGTGCTAACGACACCCAACAACCGCTCGAAATAGCGGTTCGATCGCGATTAAAGGCACATTGGAGCCCGAGCGCATAGCCATGACGGGTAGACAAGCCTTCGCGACCGCTAAGCACCGCGCGCTGGGGGAGCCGATTACGAGACGCCATTAAGCGAAACCGATTGCGCAGCCCACGAGAATCGACGCCGCCAAGGTTTCTCCAAGAAAGTCGAACGCCGGAACCGATCGTTACCGTTCCTCTATAGAACACTTCATCCCCCTCCGGCCACTTCGCTACGCCCCCACAAATCCGCAGCAAAGGAGCGTGTGAATCGTTACCGCACACCATCGAGAGCGATCGATTGCGTAAAGCACCTCTCTCGCGCAGCGAAAAGCGCGGCCGCGGGCCCCACTTAGACTTCCTGCTTACCGGGCTGTATCAGGCGGAACACTTAGCGTATCGGCGAAGGTACCGTTTCCCGCCTCTCAAATATATACGGTGTATACGCGAACTGCGTCGGGTATTATAGGTGTCCACCAATAGGCCGGTTTAGGATAGCGAGGGGGGGGGGGGGGGGGGGGGGGGCGCACAGGCGTGCAACGGTGGTCAACTTCCCGAAGGCGTTGTCGGCTCGAACGCTGCCGCCGCGTGCTCGCCGCGGGGCGCGGTCGACTCGGCATGCGAGGCGGTGTCCGAGGCTGCCTGCCTGCCTGCCGGACCTCGAAGCCCCTTCCGTGACTGGGCGGCTCGAAAGCGAACGCTGGGGCGCCGGGGGTTAATGGCGGGGGGGCCCCCGCTGGCCATTGTGCAGCGCTCGAACAATGGCCACTTTGCCGGGGAGACTGGTCGCGGCCGATGTCGACGCCGAGTTGCCCAGTCTTTGCCGGGCTCGGCGTGGTTTCGTCGAGGTCTCAGGGCCGACGGGTCCGTCGGTCCTGGGCAGTCGGTCGGTGGGACAGTCGTGGTGGACGTCACACGCCGGTGCGTGCCTTCGACTGGGCAGTCGTCGGAATATGATTCGCCTCGAAATGGGCCCCATTCGGCGTTGATCGAGGGTCCCCGCAGTATACTTATGTAGATCTGCTTCCCTCGTCGTCTATCATCTATGTAATGTAGTCTGCTTCGCTTCTTCGCACTACGCCCAGTTACTTAATGAGTGTTCATGTTTGTCAAGTAACTCTCCCTCACCTCCACGGCTAAGTAGGATAGAAGTTGCCTCCGTAGACAACAAAGACCCACATTCGTTTTGCGGCCTATGCCTGTTTCCTTGCACGTGATTGCTCGTAAGTTACGCATAGAGATACTAACTTAGCAACGCCTAGGGTACTGTCTCTTCATTCCCAAATTTTCTTGAGGGCGCCGCCATTTTGTTGCTCAGTGCATAACGGGCGCAATAGGCCCATCTCCCTGCCAAATTCATTTTGCCACCGCTACCCCCATGTATCGTTGGAAGTGCAGACTTCCCGCACGAGCGGCAACACCGCTGAATGTCTGCGAGGGCAGAGCACGAAGCGGCAAGGGCTGTTTCGTGAACTGGCACCTACCTTTTATGAACTACAGTTATGACGGCGTCACGCATGCGTGGAACGCTTAGTGCGATCGGTTTATTGGCGATCGTTACAATTTAGAAATTCCGCTTCCTGAACTTTAAATACGCGATGAGAAAGTTCAGGCGCTATCGTCTTGCTCCATTCCGGTCTGTTTTAATCTTTCTGGTGGACAGAAAACCGCCTCCTCCGATTTCTGATAAAGCTTCAGATAACCTGCAGCAATTATTTTAAAGACTAAGATGGCTTAAAAGTCGTTACTTTGAAGTGCAGCTTAATGAGTGGCTGCAATCTCACACAGGATTTTTACTGCTTATCAAATATGTTGCACCTCAATTCTACATAATTTTTTATCTCACCATCTCCTCTATAACTCAAGTTTCAAAACAATGCGGCGCTTCTCCCAGGGCAAGCCTTGTTTTCGTATGAACCCAGAAACCCCACCACCTGAATAGGTGAGCGGCGTTTGGCAACTTCCGGTTCCTTAGGAAATTTTGTTTCACTGTTGACAAACGACGACTATGAGCTGCCATCCTGTGCAAGCATAATCCTGAAACTTTCAGGCTGTAGTTTTCAGAACCATATGCTTAGACAGGCTTCCAGATGATTGTCGTTGTTCGTCAATAACTAAACAACATATCTTAAGGAACCGGAAGTTGCCAAACGCCGCTCACCTATTGCTGTCTTCCTTTTAGTTTTCTTCGCATGAATAGAGGTGCTAACGTGACTCACTGCCAGTGCGGAGCGCTTCTAAATCGCTTAATAAGTTTGCCGGTGAATTGCGCCGTCGTCTATGGTATCTCCTAGTGTCACTAGTATCTACACTTAAAATATCCGCGGCTTAAACACTCCAGTGATGCTCCTCCCCTAGTGAAAAAGCCATTTGTATGAGAAATTTGTTGTGTCCAATAAACACATATGAATCATACAAGATATATAAGAACATATAAAAACTATATAAGAACGGTGTAATAACATATACGAACTATATAAGAAATTTATAAGAATGTTATCACAAGTATTTTTTTTTTATTTGGTTCTTATATGTTCTACTATATCTTAAATATAGGGTGACCCAAGTCACCAGGCTTGATCTAAAATGGACCGTAAAAATCGACGCCTGCACGTAGCAATCCAAACTTTTCGCTAAAGGTGTATTTCACAGGTCGATTTTTTCTTGAAAAATTACAAAAGCGTAGTTCTCTTTCCGTAAAAAAATAGGGTCAAGAATCTTGTCAGGTGAACGGCGGGCGGCGACGCAGACGACCAAGTAGAGTAGCGGAGCGAAATTGGCGCGTGTATTGATAGATGGCGCTACCGCCTTATCGCGACGGCTGGCGACCACTTTAGTTTATTAAAATGAATATAATCTTCTGGAAATGTACGTTTCGTTAAGAAATAAATGCGGACAGTAAAAATAAAACTTAAAGTAAAAAAAAAAAAGCGTCTGCATAACGACGGCTCTTTTGCTGCCAACGAATTTCATCTGCGTGTCGTCTGCTTTCTTTCCCTGGTCGGCTGCACCTTCCGACGCTGCTACCGACGCCAAACACCAAACCCACCCCGCTACCCAACTTGGTCTTCTGCGTCGCCGCCTGCCGTAGACCCTGGCAAGTTTCTCGGCAATATTTTATTACGGAAAGAGAGCTAAGCTTTGTAATTTTATAAAAAAAAAAAAAAGGAAAGCCGTTTACAACTGCCTGTAAGGCCGAATTAGAGCGCAGCTCTTGAGGAGGAGGAGGCAAGGGTACTGAGAGTCACGTGTTCTCGGGGGGGGGGGGGGGGTTACGTGACCTGGGGGAGGGGTCATGTGATCCCCCCTCCCCGAGGTCACCAAAGGTACTCGAGGTCCTCCCGAGGTCCTCCCGAAGGAACCCGAGGTCCTACCGAGGTCCTCCCGAAGGAACCTGAGGTCCTCCCGAGGTCCTCCCGAAGGAACCCGAGGTCCTCCCGAGGTCCTCCCGAAGGAACCCGACGTCCTCCCGAAGGCCTCCCGAGGTCCTCCCGAAGGCCTCCCGAGGTCCTCCCGAAGGAACCCGAGGTCCTTCCGAAATCCTCCCGAAGGAACCCAAAGTACTCCGAGGTCCTCTTGAAGGAACCCGAGGTTCTCTCGAGGTCCTCCCGAAGGAACCCGAGGTCCTTCGGGAGAACCTCGGGTTCCTTCGGGAAAATTCACCCAGAATGCACCGCGCGGTTACACCGACGGCGACGGCGACGCCGCTCAAGCCGGAAACAGGCGCAAGAGCTGCGCTCTAAAACCGACCTGCGAAACATACCTTTCACGAAAAGTTTAGATTCCTACGTGCAGGCGTCGATTTTTACGGTTCATTTTAGATCGAGCCTGGTGACTTGGGTCACCCTATAGTTCTTATATAGTTCTCATATGGTTTTTATATGTTGTTATATATCTTCTATGCTCTTATATCTGTTGTATAATTCATGTGTTTAATGGAAACAAAAATTCTCATACAAATGAGAATTTTCAACTGGGTCCTAACCCCCGCCCCCTTCCTCGTCAAGAGCCTCACGTTTTCGACGTGGTGTGTTCTTACGAAGCGGTGGCCGCTGGAGAAACATAATAAGTTTGACTCTCGTAACGGAGAGAAACCGAGAGGGAGAGGAAAAGATAAGATTGCGCGGTAACGTCAGAGCGGCGAGCTCTGATTGAAAGGATGCGGGTAGACGCAAAGTTTAGCTGCCTTAGTCTCTGCTCGCTGTTCGAACGCCGAACACCGGTGTTCGGCGTTCGAACGCAAGACCCTGCACAAGAAGAAGACGGCCCTCTTGTTCGCTCTGGTTGGAGGAAGGCAGTGCGTAAAAAGAAGAGCAAACTCGCCTTTGTGCCTACCCACTAATGCTTCCAATCAGAGCTCTGCGCTCTGGCGTCCCCGCCTACTCTCATCTCCTCCTCTCCCGCGAACTGGAGTGGGAGCCAGGTTTATTATTCGGGTTCTACACGTTCCCATCCAGAAGCAACTACTAAATACACTCCTTGTTACTTCATCAAAAAGTGACGAAAATACTTCACTCGCTCTTTCTCTTAAAAAGGCAACTTGGTCGCTTCTTCGGAAAACAATAACACGGCACAAGTAGCGCGTTACTTGTAACGGGTAACGTACAAGCGTGCACGATATATTCTACTTTAATCGCCTATGCGTTTCGTACAATTTGAGAAGGAAGAATACTTTTACCCTTCATCACGAATTCTAAAAGTGGTAAAATCGCTGCAAAAAAATTGGTTTGAACATCTTTTCAAAGGGATCATTTTGACTGATTTCGAGGGTTTCAAGGGTCAAAATGGTGTTAAATATATATTTAATATGTAAAAATTGTAATGGTTAAGTTTTTTTTTTCAAAACCTAAATACGTATTGCTAGTTTATCGTCTTGGGTCCACCCTTAGTAAAAGCAACCTTTCCCATGGTTGCGTTGTGGCAGTGGAATGCTCGAGTTAAAGGTAGGTCTTGTGGCCAAGTGGGACAGATAATTCGATAAATAAATCATTCCTATTCCTTGCGTGCTAGTTTTATTAATTTCTATATTTATTTGTAAAAAAATGGTGCCTTCTATTTTTCTTTAGAAATGAACAAAAAATTAGAGCATACTATGAGGTGGATGCAATCCATATCAAGTAATATATACCTCTCATCTCACCCACGACCTTTTTTCTGAATATTCACGCGCCATTCACGAAAAAACTTTGGTAAGCTCGTGGTACACCTTTTGGAGGATGATGATTCAAGACGATCAACCTTGCTGTACAGAACACCCGTATGCACGGCCGTTTCCGCATTCAGTCTACTAAGCGACTGGCGAGGGCATTTACAATCCTCTTTAATAGACCCATTTCAAAATTCAGGGTCATGTGGTGGATAAAATAGTAGTTTAACTTTTACCGCACTAATGGTGCTCACAAAAATGTATTTCACCAGGCACCGCCACTTTGTCATGTTAAAGGTAGACAAGAACTGGTTCTTCAGCTCATAGTTCTTTCTCGGTTTATTTCATTTTCGATAACGTGAATGAGAAACACCAGCCAGTATGAAGCCGCATTCTATAAACCCCTCGATGAAACACCCGTCATAAGGGGATTTAGAACCGAGTTTGTGCAAAGAGAATGCTTGGAACCTGAGTTCTCGCGTAGGGGAAATTGAGTCCAATTCGTGCGCCGCGTTGTACTAGCGCCTCGAATGTCCGGACTTGGTTTCTTCCGCCTCGGAGCATTCTTAATTACTCCCTTCATCACTGACAAGAAGGCCGCCAATAGTGCGGCACAATCACCATCAACGTTACAAAACTCGTGGGCAACTTTTTCTGGCTTTCCGCAAGTGAAGAGTACTCGCGCACTGGTTTTGATTGGTGTTCAAGGTGCGCGATTTAAAGCCAAGGAAAGTTGTTTTTCCATACGCGAAAATGATGATAGGGATCAATGGTGCCAGACTGAATTTGGCGAAGGGCCTATTGAGCGCTTTTTAACGCACTTTCTTTCCCGGGACAGTTAATTTGAATGTTACGAAAATGCGAAATAAAACTCAAGTGTCAAGCAGAACGAAAGTTTTGTCATTGAAACGTAAAACGAAAGCGTTAATTTTTAAAAACTCTTTGCAACCAAGAGACCTATCTATAGTGATTCTTTTTTCTGGGTATCGCGTCCAGGCACAAAGGAGTTTATGAACACCGATAAACCCAGCGATTACGGCACTCGCTTCCCACCGGCGCTGACTTCCTCAATCTTCAACGCGCGCTCTGCTATACCAACAAAAAAGAAACAAAGAAAAGAAAAGAAAAAGGCACGCGCCTTTTCTCCGTTTGAAACATCCGGCACAAGCGAGGACGGAGTAACACGCGCAATTCACGACGTGGTCTCGGAAACGACCTCTCAAATAACGGCAATTTTGTTTAGCCTCGTTGTGTGCGTTGGCTGCCTCTCATCGACGTCTATGACGTCTCTGGTCACGGCTTTCGGGAGACGATTCGTACCGCCGAATTACACGGTCGCAGATGACAAGAAGCCCCGGCAACCCAGAGCATGCCCCGCCCATGCCGATTGAGTTACTCGCGGTCGGATGATCGCCAACGGGGTTTTCATGGTACAGGTCTTCTGGGAGCGTAATGCTCCTTCTTGCTGGTCCTTCTGGGCCCTTCGAACACTCGTTGCGCTAGTACGCGTTTCGGGGCATCCGCGATTTCGCAATCTTTTTTCCCTTTCGACTAAATTGCTCAGCAGTTGCTTTTCTTCTTGGTGCTTGCCCTTGCCTACCAAAATGCTGCGGTAAGGTTATGCGAGTCAAATTATTCTTCCATTTGATCCGCTCCCGGCGCTTGCGTACAGACTGGAGGACGACGAAGGTCCTGTGACAGTCTCCGCTACGCGCTCTCTATAGGTCGCAATGATATCGCGACCTAGATGAGTCGCCAACAGATCAACTACATACATCCCCGGCTAAAAGATATAGACGTCCTGAACCAACACTAAATATATTCACTGACAGGGATTGAACGGCGAGGCGCCTCCCTCAGATGCCCTGCCTTTAGTGTGCACTAGTTGCCTTCTGGCGTGCTCTGACTGCGCGTACACGCTCGACGGATCCGAGATGATGTTGCCGGAGGTCGGAAGGTAAGACTGGGAGTGGAACAACTAAACAAATTCTCCCTGCCATTTAAAAAGTTTAAAAACGCCTAAAACATCATGGACCAACAGCCCAATTAACCACTCCTATAGTTCCCTGCCGTTCCCCTCCCGTGAATGACTATAGAATGGTTAAAGACTGTGTAATAGGCTTTTGCCTTCATCACAATGAGATCGAGAGCAGCCTGAACACGAGTGCCACGTAAGTGTTTGGTTGGGCCTCGTGTCCCAGCAATTCGTGAAAGGACGCCCGGCGTCCGGCTCGGCGGGCACAATTTATTGTTTTGGCGTCATCGTTGCTTGATGCAATTGAACATTCTAAATGCTTTGATTCTTAAGCTGGGTCACACAGCTCATAAATCATACAAAAGACAGTGTGACCACACGAGTCAAGGCAATATCCATGGTTCGAATGCCACGTTTCTTCCTTGAACTCATTGCCATGCGGCATTGGAAGCAGTGATCTAGCGGCGAGTCGCTTTGGAATCTCTGTGCAAACTGTCTTTGGTATGATGTATAAGCAGGTTACCCAGGCATTAATTTAACGGGAATATTAACAATGCTAGATCCGTGTGACGTTATGTGATTGCACACGTGACGTCATACGTCACGTGTTTTCTATAATGACGTCACACGGGACGTCACGTGTGACTTCACGAGGGTAACCCTCGTGAGGGTAACCCTCGTGACCTTAGTAAGGGTAACCCTCGTAACACTCGTGAGGGTAACCCTCGTGACTTTCGTGACCGTAACCCTCGTGACCCTCATGGAGGTAACCCTCGTAACCCTCACAAGGGTAACCCTCGTGACGTTATGTGTGACGTCATTATGAGAAACGTCCCATAATGCAACGCGTGGTTACGCCGACGGCGACGCCACTGAAGCCGGAAACCGGGCACCTAAGGTTATAATTATACTGCAATTAAATGCAAAGGTGCAAGCGAGCTGGACAAGAATGACGAAAATAATCACCGGAGAAGGGGAACAAGAGGGACAAAGGACACACACCTGTGTCCCTCTTGTGCCCCTTCTCCTGCGATTATTTTCGTCATCGGGGCACCTAAGAGCTGCGCTCTGAAAGAAGTATCAAGAAACTTTTGTACAACCAGCGACTGGTTGCGTGGCGGCTCGGTGCTTTCCTTTTGTTCCATCTTCTACGTCCCCGCTCTCAAAAGTAGCAGATTTCCTGACTGCATACGTTACACAAAATATATTTAGAACGTGCTCTCGATTAAAGGTCATGTATTTATATTACTGTTTTATTAATTTACGCAAAAAGTAGAGGGAAAAATAACCCAAAAGCTATAGATGCCTTTATAGTTTTTATGGTTATTTAGGCTCGGTTATTATATATTGAACGACTATTTTAGTTCAACAAACGTTGCAGGTGTTGCCAAGGGTTTTCATTGCAAACTACTTGCTACAAAAGCGGTGGTTCTTTACTTAGTGTTTGTTTCTACTTTAAAAAGGAGCCGAAGAGATTCTTGAAAAAAAAAAAAAAAAGAGTTAGAGGTGAATTCTAGCGTATTTTTGTACCGTGGATCTGAATATCATGTTCGTTTTTTCCGAAGATGTAACTAAACGCAAAAAAACATGGCAAACCTCTGACCAGTCGTAAGGTCATAAAATAATCTTTAGACCGCCGAGCGCGTGTCGCTCGTGTGGGGCAGTGCTTGCAATTGCAAGCTTGCCAGATATATTCCTTTGCACTGACACAAGACATGACATCTCTTTCTGACCTTTTTGAAAATGGCAAGAGTGCGCGTGCATAGCTTTGATAGGCGCTGAACATGCGCGAGAAAATAATCTCGATATTCGTGACCATGGAGGCCAAATGCAGACGATTGAGGTGTTTTACATCATATACAGAACCGCTTCAGTTTGTCTTTAAGTAAGAAGGAACGATAAAACTAATGCTTTTCCCCCTAATTGTTGCCAAACGACTACTGGTTTTCGGTATAAGAATTACGTGTAATTTTATGGCTGAGGTTACCTATACATATTGTTCGAAAGGAAACGTTATGAACAATTACAATTTGTACAATCGTAATTACTCTTTTTAAGGGTATTCCGTCTACATTCGCCGTACTCGCTGTCTGTCTAGTTGAAGTAGTAGTTAATTTTTTAAAATAAAAAAAAATACAGGTGCATAATCTGCCGCCCAAGAGGGATAATCTTCGGAAACGCTCAGCGCTTTCATTTAGCCGTCACGTCCCTTGCTACTGCCTCTTCACTTTGCTCCGCCCACCGTTGTCGCTCCATGTGAAGATCAGGAGGTACACAAAGCACGCAAGCAAGATCCTTCACTTCGCTTCACACTGAGTCCGACCGCCCAGCCAACGCCACGATCTGATGGCGCCAATCAAAGCGGCCCCAAAAGTTGATCGACACGGCGTTTCTGTCTTTAGACCGCCAGACGCTGGGAATAGTGAGTTTTAGTATTGCGTATACGAGCAAACGCAAGCGCTGTGCGTTTGCGTTAGCGTAGCGTGCTCGACGCTGCGCACGTGCGAAGTCGCCATGCGCCAATCCATGACCGCAGTTTGGGCTCCGCGCACGCGCAGTGTGGAACACGAAACGCTAACGCAAACGCACAGGGCTTGCGTTCACTCGTATACGCAGTACCAAGACTATTATCTGATTCGAGAAGCCCATGGCGAGCGAACCTGCCGCCAGTGGCAACGTAAGCGATCGAAAGCGTCACTGTGATCGGTCTTCGATAGGCCGAATGCTGACTATGACGTCAGCAAAGGATTTCCCATCGAGGAAAATAAGAGGAATGGAAGAACTTCAATTTTGACGGTGTTGGCAGTGTTGGTTCGAGAGTGCTGTGATGTCAAGCTTCCACCATGCTCTTTACAAACACCTTCAAACTTGTTGTTCACAAGGTAAGTATTCGCTGGACGCCATATTTGTGGGTGCTGTCTAGAGCGCATGCCCAGAACGAGCTCACATCAATATTCTGCTAAGACCGGCACTTTCGATGGTGCGGAATGCACGTTGCAAAAGAACTGTGGAAGCTCGCCATCAGCACGCGCTCAGAATTCGCGCACAGATATGGCCGCCGGTGAATACTCCCTATAGGAAGGCGCCACCAAAACATCTCGGCGCCAATAGACCATTTGCTATATTACCGAAGCATCAAGGAGAATGCAGGGACTGGTGTTCCACGCGCCACACGCGCGAGCCCTCCTCGTATAAAAGATTCGAAATAAATAACCAAAATATAGTGTTGACAAACGCGCGTGCAAGATGCCCTTTGTTTTTAATATTTGCTTTAGAAAAGTTACTACTGCTGAGGGCAGCACGTGCGGCGCGTGAAACACCAATCCCTGCATTCTCCTTGATGGTTAGATGGGCACGTCGATTTCCGTGGAGTCGCCAGCGGTACTGAGGTCTGCTTTGGTGTCGAGCGCGCACTAAGCAGGGTCCTTACTTCAAGAGCGCGGTCGCCGATTGCACGCAAGGCGTGCAATCTTCAACTTTACGCTCCGCGTTGCACGCTCATCGCACCCCCCCCCCCCTCCCCCCCTCCCCCCCCCCCCCGCTCTATTGAGGTTACGCTAGAGCTCGAGTTCGTATGCTGCTTCTTGCGCAAGAGTCGGGGTGACGTCACAACGACAAGTTCTGATTGGCGCTGACTGGAAGGATAAGGAGTAGACCTTAAGGCAGGTAGCATTGAGGTCTATAGCCACTATCCTTTCACTCAGAGCCAATCAGAGCTCAGCGTCTTGACGTCACCGCAACCACTGCGCATGAATCACACGACCTCGAGCTCTGTATATCCTAGATTCAGACACGAAAGCGCTAAGAGCTGGCCCTATCGATACGATGCGTTTAAAATAGTTCGAAACGAGTTGCAGGGTTCCTGTGATACAGACGCAGTGGCCATCTAGGTTTATCGTCACTAAGTTCGGCAAGTACTTTTTTATCCGACTTCCCCTTTCTCAAGCATGAAACCGCATCGTATCACTTATTCCACGTAAGACGTAAACGGCCACCTAATGGCGATAAAAAGAAGTAAAAAAAACAGCAAAAGGAAACGGTTGGTGTGGGTTTCGTCACTCAATCCAATTATGTGGGCAGCACAGTGGTCGCTCGTTGTCCAATTCCTGTTAACGACCCCAAGGAGGCCATCCTGGGAACGTTCGAAGCCTCCGGAGTCTTCACGGAAGAGAGACTTCGTCGTCTCACTGGGTCACTGGAGAAGCTCAGTGCCATTAAAAACCCATCCCCTGCTGCCTGCATAAAAAAAAAAAAAAAAAAAAAAAAAAGGCACCAGAAACGCATGCCATTTTCGTACTCGGACTCTGCGCACCGATTGGTCAAGAACAGTGATGATAACTGTTTTTTTTTTCTTTTTCCTTACGCCAGCTTTGCGTCGTGTATATAGTGTAATGACGCTATTATAAGACGCTCCCGGTCGCGGACCAAGACAAGCTCGAACAGGCGGCTGACTTTGTTGAATCGCAACAGGGACGGATAATAATAATGCGGCTCAACTCGGGGCACATAAGGCACGCCATACAGGGGCGTTTCGAATCGTCGGCACTCAACTTCCTGGTGGCGTCGTTGAATTTGTAGCGGGCTCTTGTTTTGCCGCGTCTTGGACTTGGCGTTGGGAGCGTGCGGCGGCGGACAGATGCTTTCTAAGGGCGGACACGTGCTTGTACTCTCGACTGCTATTCGAGGGTCACGCTCTTCCGGGGTTATTGTTACAACCGGAGGGGCGCGGTTTCTTCGTGGACACATGATTAAGCGACTCCTCCGGCCGTTCCGTATGTTTAATCGCGTTTCGCTCACCGGCCCCCCTTACTGAAGTATGCATTGTTACGCTCGAAAGAAGGCGGAGCGTTTATAGTGTAGACTTATGATGCTTTTGTCATTTGAATATGGTTGGGGTGAAACGAATGATGGAACTGCTTCGTGCTTGTCTACTTCTAGGCGTTTCAGAGACGGAAGGCATTGGAGTTTTGAGTGGGAGGTCTGGAAAGTTTGAGCAAAAACTTTAGTAGGGACGATGCATCACAGTCCGCTCATTTGCGCTGAACGGCTAAAGCGCCTCAATGTATTGCTTGTTGGCTGCGCCTTGCTGAGAAGTGGGGTCATTTTTGGGGAGGAAAAGTGCCGCCTTTTTGCTTATCGCAGCCACCATTTCGCTTCCTGCATCCTGATTCCTGACCTGCGACGAAAATGAGCCTATACTTGACGGAACACGCAATGTTGCGTGTTCTTAAAATTACCCTGGGTTATTTTACGAGTGTTAAAGGGGCACTAATGTGCTTTTTGAGATCTTCGTTTTACGGTCATAACTCAATCTACGAGCTCTAAGCTTCCTAAAAAAAACAGAAATTACATTCAATCGCGGCCGATTTGCGTTTTGAAAAAGTGATCAAAGTTCTCGGCACTTACCGTCGGCGCAGAACGACAGATGACGCCATCTGTCGTTCTGCTCTGACAAGAAGTGTTGGGAACGTTGATGACTTTTTTAATACGCAAATGGGCCGCGCATGAATGTAATTTTGTTTGTTTTTATGATACTTAGAGCTCGTAGATTGAGGCATGGCCATATAACGAGGATGTAAAAAAGCTTTTTAGTTCCTCTCTAATGACCAAAATCTTAAAAAGGACCTAAACGGCCGCGTGGAGTGATAGTCAACATGGCAGGTATACGCCAGAAGACGAGAGAGTTGTCTTCATTCTGGGAGAGCTGCCAGCCCAGCAACACTGAGCCACTCTATAGAAAGCGTGCCTGCAGCGCCAAGTTCTGGCCTAGTGGTGGGGACGTCCTATGTCCAAAAACGCACCAGCAACGCGCGATTCATGCCGCGCAGGGGCGCGGCGCCGAGGTAGAAAGTTATCGCCGGCGCATTGAGACACCAGGTTCGTCGGCACTGGTGCTTGAGAAGTTGCCGTCAGTCGATCACGCTCTCAGCCACCTCTTCCAATTCGAAGGTGAAAACTATGAGACTGCGGCGCGTCCAGCTGTTCAAACTCCGCAAAACCTCTTTGCGCCCGGGCTGTTGTAATTTTGCGGAGTGAGATTTAATACGCTATGGTCGGCAAAGAACGCAGAAGAAACTTTGGCTCCAGCACGCGCTCACTGTTTTCCGTCGGGCGTTTGCTTCGTGTGCGTTGAGGTGATATCAAAGGCAGAACGCTGAAGCTAGAAATGGAGCATCTCCTGCATTCTTAACCTGTCGCTGGCTTCATAGGATTGCAAGCAGGACATCTGGCAGTCGCCATATTCCTCTTCGTATAAGCGGACACGTGCGATTGCAGGCCTGCCAAAGCTATTTTCACGCAACTACTGCACGTGCTTGCACGCATGGGGTAACAGTCGGGACGCCTTGCTTGCAAAAGTCTATAATATTATAAAGAATTCGGTTTGAGCATCGTTTCATAGCCGTCTAAATAAAGAACAACACAGATATGTTGGATTGTTATACTTTTAGTTGTATCCTAGTCACGAACAGAGAACACAAATAACCACAAAGTTTAAGCCCGTAAAGCATTCTCACGAATGTATGCCTGGCAAGCTTGCGTTCTCGCGGTGCTTGATTGCGAAGTAAATACGAGTGATTGCTAGCCTTTCGAAAATACCTTCGCATGCATGCTGCCCAAGCTTGACGCTGGCCAGTGTAGGTTGTTGCTGCACAGACGTTTTGCAGCTGCTCTGCATGGGTGCCGCCATAACCGACCTTCAATTTTTGTTTCCTCTTACTCCGTTTACTTCACTTTATCATTACTATACCAGGCCAGGCCATTGACATTTTTGATTCTACCGTGTCCTTCTCCTCATCATTGGCCTTTGCGGAGACTCGTCCACGCCCGTTTCAGTGGCTCAGTATCTCCGTAAGACAGGAGGTCCGCAACAGTGGCTCTAATCTGACGCGCGTGTAAACAGTCTATATGCAAGGACAATATGATTACCGCAGTGCAAACCTACTTTGCTAACCGGTGAAGATCATATCCATTACAAAACTGACATAAGTAGACAAACGGCTGACCGAATTTGCAGCGGAAACTTTCTGTGGCATTATCGAAGGAAGGAAGAGTACTCGCACAGAATATTAGTGGGTGCTCACGTTAGGCTACCGTAAGGCTAGCGTAGCTGCTACAATACTGCAGCCCTCCGCTGCTGCGCGAGCATGTGACTTTGTTTCGCGTCTCATTCGCACACTGTCTCGTTGCGGCTGGCGGTTGAGGCAAGAAGTGCCGGCAAATATAGTACGAGCGAACACGAGTATCGCTATCATAACCACGTTCCTTTAACTCCTGCCAGCTCAAGCTTCCGGCGACTGTCAGTTTGCAGAGCGACCTGTAGCAGAACAGGCGTCTGCTACATATCCCCCACCGCCATTGTGATACCGGCAGCGTCGCGGCCGGCGATGACGTGACAATTTTGTGACATCCTCGGGGGCAAATGGGGGACCACTTTTTAGAACGCTGTACACGCGTCAACCTCGGAGACGTGTTCCAGGCACCACATACTAATACGTTTTTAGCGCGTCTAAGACGCTAGGCTCTTGTAGTCATTTTGTAGTGACACGTTTTATCGCTTGCCGCACCTTGCAATAACAGAAGAGAAAATCCCTCGAATGAACATCTGCGGGCGCCGGAAGGCTATAGAATATTTCCTAGAGTAGGGTGATCAAAAACAAACTAAGTCACCATATACTAAGTCACCATGCTAAAGACGTCAGTCCCTAAGGTAAGACCCACTTCTCGGAACCTTTCTCGGAGTTGCATAAATATTTAGTAGCGCAAACCATTAAAGAAGAAAAAAAACAGTTAGGAAATCACCTATGACTTGTGGTGCCTTAAACAAAAGTTCGCCGCGAGTGATCGGCCGTTGTGACTGTATATACCGGGTGTAGTTCTTCGATCTCAGCTGGGCGATAATTGGCAACGGCGTTTAATGCTCGTTAGTACTCGAAAGGAAACGAATGATGCACTCGGTGAAACATTGAATAAATTCAATCCGCAGTTGGTCGTACATAATACAAAAGACAGTGTAGTGCTCGCTTCAAACCTGATGATATCTGCGGACCCGTCACGAGCATGGAATGCTTATTTTATTCATTTTCATGCTCCGAACATGAGTGCAGGCAGTTCTTGTATCACTACTGTGACAGGCGGTGTCATAAAAGAAAAATAAAACGCACTTCAGACAGTGTCTCCAGTCTGTTTTTTGTATGATGTTTAGCAGCCTGGACGCCGTTTTAAGGGCGTAACGCGTTTTTGTTGTGTACCAACACATTGTCAACGATGTGTCCTTCTTTCAATGCAGTTCGCGTGACTATGGTGCCTGGAACGCCTCTCCAACAGGTGCTTTTGCCGCGTCCTAAAAATGGTTCCTTTATTCCAGCCCTAATACGTCACAAAGGTGTCACGTTATCGCCGGCCGCTATCCTGCCAGTATCGCAGCAGCGGTTGTGGACGGGGCAGGCGCCTGTTCCGCCGCAGATCGGTCTCCATATCGACAATCCAAAGTTTCGGCAGTTATGAATCGGGGACTCTCCGACGGCCGCGACACTCGCTATCGCTGGCAGTTTTCGCCGGGACTTGTATAGAACCAACCGCGAGGATCGCGACATCCGACAGAATACCACACAGCTTCATGTGACACCATTTGTTGCCAGTTCGGGAGCACTCCTGATGTACGGGCGGGATAGGACGCTAAACACGCCAGTCAAAGACGGGTCCCGTCGTCCACACCGGTATACGGCGACGCCGCTCGTCGACTGTCACGAGGACGTTCCCTGGGAACGCCGCTTCGTCGCTGTTCGTTGCGCGAGGAACGCTAAACGTCGCGCAAAAGCCGGGCATCTCACCGCGCAGCCGCATGCCTCTTCCTCGTCCTTCGACACGCGCCCGGTCGGCGCCTGGCGGTTGCCGCGCGAAAGGGAGAAGAACCGAACCGTGCGAACGGGTTAAGCAGCGCGAGGCGGGCGACTTCGCTGCGTCGTCTTCGAATCGTGCGACTCCCCGCTGTGGTGAGTGGCAGATCGCGGAGCAAGACACGAAGGACACAGAAACCACACGCAAATGCTCTTCCCTTTCCACAACTGTCGTGGCGAAGGCAGTGGTAACACGGAATCTGACGAGCGCCGAGCTGGATGCTTAGCGCAGCATCGCATACTAATGCGAGAGTCCCACTAGAGCGACAAACGAACACAAGCGACAACGACAAGCCTCAAACCCAGACTGTTTCGCGATTTGACAGGCTTTGTAGAATAAAGGAGGCTATGCTCAAACACGAGCATCATGCACGCGAGGGTATCTTTGGCAGGCTTGCCAATCACTCGTGCTTACTTCACGAGCACCGGACCACTAAACGCCTGCCAAAGGTGTCATCGCGAACACGCTGCATGTGTTTGAGGCTTTGGTTGTTTTCGAGCTAATTTCGCGCAAAAACACCAGCATCGTGCGCCGTAGAAAAGAAATAAAGTTAATGAGCACTCCAACTATTTCAAACTCATCGGCCTTCAGTCGGTGTCTCGTTTTCCGTTTCAGACGTCCGAACCAGAACTGGTTAGGGGCGAGCCATATAACACGTTCTGTGCTAAAAGTTGAAAAACAAAACTTAGGCTCCCGCTGCTCACGTCGACGTGACGTGATCGCATGACGTGACGGGACTTGGCAAATTTCTCCGATAAATGTAAGGGAAAAAACTTACGCGTGAAACTTAAAGGGAAAGAATGTACGTCCAGTTCGGGAGAATATATACATCCATCTGCGATTTTAGATATGACCGTGATGTAACATTGCTTTTGCAATTTCCCCGAAGCAATAAAATGGGGGGGGGGGGGGGGGGGGGGGGGGAAGAACTGGGACTAGCACGCATCTCAAATGTACTACTAAAGTTACCCTCGATAGTGTACATATGTTATCCTACTCAAGTACTGTACTCAAGTTAGCCTAAAGCCGGGGTCACACTGTTTATACATCATAAAAAAAAAGTCTTGCAGATATGAGTCATCACGATATACGTGGTTCGAATGTGGTGTGCAAAGGTTCTACTCAAAATCGTTGCCATGCGGCATTCGAAGCACAGATCGCGTGGTGACTTGCGTTCGAATCTGTCTGCAGACTGTCTTTTGTGCGTTGTATTACCAGTCTGAGCGCGGATTTACCTAAATACTCCTCTTAAAAAGCGCAGGAGAGAAGGGAGAAGGGGATGGAGGAGGAAACCTAGGAAAAGTGACGTCCTCCCCAGTGTCGGGTGGCCCTTTTTGCTCACCTTTCAGCTGGTTCCGGGAAGCAGGGATAACAACATAACGCCTTTGAAAAATATCAAGCGGCATATAGTGGTTCGCCGCACAATTTGCAACAATTTCCGCTTGTTTTTTTTTTTTTTTTTTTGTTCGCGAAACAGAAGTGATTTGCGCTAAATCCAACCAATTAACTGACTTCAGGGAACAATAAAGCTGTAGGAAACATTTTCTTGCTTCGTTTATAACATAGTTGGGACTGAGATGGGTTTCTATGTGCCACGGTCACTGACACTGCTAACGAGCGAAGGGCGAGGCGAATCCCGAGCATTTTATTAGCGACCTACAACCAATGACAGTGCAGCGGTAGACATCAAGGATGCTGGAGTAGGAATCGCAATGGCAAGAAGTGTGAACACGATAAGCCAAGCCCTGACATTTTGTTATCAGACGCGCCACGCACACGATATTGTCTTTGAATGATGCAACGAACTTTATACCTACTCTACTAAACGTAATTATGAATTTGAATTTTGATATCTATTCTTGGAGCATACATAAGCTTCGCGATTATTTTCTTTTGGTCTTAACAACTGCCGCAGTTGCCTATTTCTTCCATAACCTCTGCTATTTTTTCTTATTTTATTTTATAAGGGAAGAGTTTTGTATTATATAAATACTTGCGTTCGATCTAGCAATCATTGAATAGTTATTTTTGCTCCAAGTAAACCACTGTCAGTGCTGTTTATTGCTTTATATTCAACGAGGCAAGTACAGTCTTATACGTATAATTGCTCGTGTGTTGCATGTTTATTACTCGCGTATTTATTTATTTGTTCCGTCACCACCGTTGAGTCCCTGTAAAAGGGGGGGGGGGGGGTGAGGCTGGGGATAAGTCAAGCTCCTATGACAGCTCCCTCTCCACCTCCCCCTCCATGCGTGTACATAGTGTATAAAACTTCCCCAAATGTTACTCTTAAGCTGTCCGTGAGCTGCCTCTAGAGTATGTAAATTCAGTCAAAAGGACGACAGTCTCCCACGAGACAGCCCTTTTCATAAATTTTTTAGAGGCAGCGAGGACAAGATGTCCGTTTAATGGTCCCAAAATACACATATGGTTCCACCCATCAAATACGCGACAGCATGCAGATAGGCTTACTTTTCACGGCAGTTCTCCTCTTCGCTCTCTACCCCGTTTCAAATGAGGATCAACAGCAGCCAACGTTGCCAAGCGACGGAGCCAATCACGCAGCTTCAAAAGTGCATCGTCATCATGGCGCTCGTCGTCTCTGTGCGTCTACGGCTAAAAATAATCACGCGCAAAAACAAAAGAGCGCCAGATCCCGGTGAATTCACTGTCCGGGATTGGTGTGCTCGGTGATAGCAAACATACAAAGAGAATGAGCGCTACCCCAGAAGCCTCGCACATGCGCAGTTCGTGCCGGAGGGTTAACCGTACCGTACCGGATGTGCAAGAACGGTTCCCTAACACTCTCTAATGTAAAACGAAGTATAAGCAGAAAGCCTCACTTTTGCGGAGCCTGCATAGAGAAGGCAGTTTAGCCTGTAACACCGCCTAGAGAATAAAAGCCCGTGCACTTGCATTTCGACGTCACTCCCGTGAGAATCGAGCGCAGATAGGGAGTATACACGCGAGTGCTGCGGGGCGATTAATTACATCACGAAACCATCCGACGCGCAATCTCTTACCTCACCCAGCTGGAGAATTAATTTGATTAAGGCGATGGGAGCGCAGTCGCGCATTCTCTCCACGAAAGGGCGTATAAAGGAGAGCGGTCGCACGAAGGGTGCGGGCTAAACCAACACCGCCACCTAGAAGACAAGGCCGGCGCTCATGACGTCATCGTTCGAGGATCCCCGTTTCATCCCGAACGGAAAACACGCTGAAGTTCCACAAGAGACGCCGCAAAAGCGGCCGACGCGTCTCTCTCAGCGTCGGCGCGTGCTATAGCGTCGCGCTCGTTGTGAGGAAACGCTGCAAGAGGCGTTGGCGGCGGCGCCGACGCAAGCTATGCGCAGCGCAAGTTCGTCTGCTTCTTGAAAAGGAGTTGCGGTGAAGTCATAACGACGCCGAGCTCTGATTGGCTTTGATTGAAAGTATGGTGAATATACCTCAATTTTGAGATGCCTTGAGGTCTATCCACTATTTTTCTTTTTTTTCGGTTAGCCTGTATGAGCTCGGCTTTCTAACGTCATCGCAACCCCTTTGCAAGAAGCAGACGAACTTGCGCTCTGTATAGGCGGCACTGCGTGTATCCACTAGTCGGGGCGTTTGGGGTGAAAAGTTGCAGGTCTTTGTTTTCCGGGTGGTACTGGTTAAACACCCGGAGGCGGCGGCAGGCAGTTCGCGTCTCGGTTTAAGCGTGTCCGTGCAGCGCAGCTCCCCGATCGTGGGACGCGGCGAGGCGCACTCGTCCCCAAGAGCAGATCACGAAGCGGGCGCCATGTAATTGGCGCCGCCAAGGAGACGCAGAAGAGGGGAGACGCGGAACTGGACTTGCGTAGCAATCCGGATGCGTGGGACCCCGACGGGTGAAGCCTGGCTCGGCTCGGCTGGCTCGCAACGAGTTGGCTTCCGGCCTGCTCGTCGGGAGAACAATCCGTGGAACAATCGCTCCGGCACGAACACGAAGAGAAATAAACGAGGCCGCACGTAGCAGTCCGTCGTCGAGCGAAAGTCCGGACTGCAGCCAGCCTCGGGGGAATCCATGCAGTGTGGCGCCGATTGGGCTAGGATGTTTGGCCACCGGCAGCCGAACGCCTGCCGACCTTTACTCCGGTTCAATTTAAAGGGGTACTCGAGTGGATTTTGAGATCGTCCAGTTATAGTGATAAATCAATCGACAAGTTCAAAGCAACATATACAAAAAAAACTTCCAAAATTATATTCATGGGCGACTGATTTCCCTATGAAAAACATAGTAAAAATCGTTATACGCCTCTCCATCTGAGCCTTGGAGCAGCCACGAGGGGGCGCCGCCAGACGGCGTATTCAAACAACAGTTGCAGTAGTACGTCTCCTACGCTCAAGGATTTTAAGTTTTCGTCAAAATTTAATGCACAACGCGCCTAAAAAAGAGCAATAATAGTAGCCTTCGGTAACTCCACTGAATTAACAATTCGCACTGGCCACAGTTTACGTGGGCGGTGGAGAACCGAGGAGGATGTCCGCGAGAGAAAATAGTGCACATGCATTTCTGTTGCTGTGAGTTTACTATGAGGTCTACACTCTAAAAAAAAGTCCGTGCTTCAACTTTCCCGCACAACTCTCGGAGAGCCAGTCATCGCAACTTACGGAGGAAGCTCAGCGAATGTCGATGCCGAAACATATGCTTAGACCAAAAAACGCAGTCTGAGTTGTGACATTAAGCAACGCAAGCGTGACGTTTTGCATTGCTTAATGTCACAACTCAGACTGCGTTTTTTTGTCTAAGCATATGTTTCGGCATCGTCCTTCGCTGAGCTTCATCCGTAAGTTACGGTTATTAGCTCTTTGAGTGTTGTCCGGGAAAGTATACGCACGGGCCTTTTTTAGAGTATAGTAACTTCGACTTGGGGTGCGAAGATTGAAGGCCCCGCGAGAAAGAGAAAGACAATATCCTGCGGAAAGTTGTTATAATGCCAATAATGAGGGTCAAAAGTTTTAACGCCCAGTCGAGTCAAGCAGTTTGAGATTTACGTGTCCACCAATGGGCTGTTCGACTTTACCTGCGCGTCCCCGAGCTACCCGATTTATGAGCACCGCGTGTCTTGGGACACCAGCCGAGAGTACGCCTCCCAACACTTTTGCGTTTTTGCGTTGTACTCTTCTGCGCGGATGTAGGCTGAAGCAGGCAAACAGTTCGATCGCCTAGTTCGAGAAGAATTAAACAGGCGTTTGAAAGGCAGTTAAAACTTCAGTTACGCTGCAATAAGGCTTTGGCGGATTGAGGAAGGCTCCGCCTCGAGCTAAATCAATTCAACTAAGAATCACAGGGAAGCCAGTGAATGCCTGACGATGTTTAAAAAGCCAGATGATAACGAGAAATGAGAGAGTCCTGTTTGAATATGTCCCAAAATTAATTGTCGTTTTTAATGGGGAGAACGATTGCCGAGCGCGTTAATGCAACGCAGCTCGGAGCAGGTGGAGGGAAAGCTTGCGCTGCAGAACCCCTGGATCCTGGGTTCAATGCCCACACCCTTCCATTTCGATCTGGGTGAATATTGTACTGGCGTGATTTGGTGTAAGAGGTACTGCGCGATCGCGATGCACGTTGAAGATCCGTGGCTAGCTACTCCACCGACTAAAATCTTCATATACAGGTTAAAAGAGTGTCGCCATACCTCTAAAGCAGCCCGAGATTAAGCAGTCTCTACATAAACGTAACATTTTGGATTTAGATGGACACATAATGTTTGCCAGTCAAGAGAATGTGTAGGGATACACCCAAGTAGGATTCCAGCCTTCTTGACCTTCTCAGTCCCACTCTGCGAACCTTTAAAAAGTGCTGGTCAAAGACAAGCCACACACAGCCTGCTATCACTCTAAGAAATGCCTGCACGTCTACTTACCCGCTAAACACTCAAAGAGCAAATCTTTGCGATCTACGAAATGAGCTTAGCCAATGATGAGGCGGAACATCCGTTTAAATCTAAAAATGAAGTCCGCGCTGTGGCATTACGCAATGCAAGCATGACACTTTTCTTTGCGTAATGCCACAGCGCACACTTAATTTTGATGTCTAAGCGCATGTTCCGCCTCATCAATCGCTGAGCTGATTTCGTAGATCGCAGAGATTGGCTCTTCGAGTGTTCTACGGGAAGTAGACAAGCAGGCGATTCTCAGAGTGTAGCAACCATCGGTACTCATAAAATCTAATCACTGGTGGCGAAAAAAAAAAGAAATGTGTGAACAGGTAGCACAGTTCTAAATTGTTCCAGCTGCCAAAGCTCGCTATTGTTAGGTAGGCGACAAATTTCGGTGGCGTATTTGCCTGGCAAGACGAGACTGATTGGGTACGTTAGTTGCACAACGCAAAACGAAAATGACCCTCAACTTCCTCATAAATTCTCGAATAATCCAATTCTGTTCTTGCCAAGCTGATGTCACTTCACATTGCGAAAAGCGCCACGGGGCAGAAGCAAGTAGCGTCAAATGCTGTTGCGCAAGAGTGCAATCTAGCCGCGATACAAGGACATCCCTGCCTTTTCCTTCCAGTTCAAAGCGTATTACAAATATAAATTTAACTGATTAGCGGGCATCGGCCCCGAAAGACCCGAATCAGAGCGTTCAGTAATCAAATAATCACGCGATTTTTAAAATAGTTTAGAACGTACAGAAATATTAGCTTGTTTTGACACCACTTCCGTAATGCTCTAGAACAGGGGTGGCCAGGCTGACCCGGCCTAAGAGCCGCAAACAGAATCACAAAACTTCCAAGAGCCGCGGGGGGGGGGGGGGGGGGGCGATAAACGAAACTCGAACTACTTTCAATCTATCCTAGTTAAAAAGCAGCCCAACTGTATGTAAGGTAGCAGTAGCCCAACACTAACCAGCAAATGGCAACCTGTCTTTCGATTTAAAACGATGTTCCATTCCTCTTCTCTAGGAAGTGCTCGTGAAACCGGGAAGGGAGGCGGGAAAGTGGGAGGCGGGGGGGGGGGGGGGGGGGGGGGGGGGATACGGGAGGGAGCCGCGAGCCGCAATTGAACACGCGAAGAGCCGCAGCTTGGCCACCCCTGCTCTAGAATGTCATTGCTGGTGCTTCCGCGTCGCTCGAATTTACATCGTCCACAGTCAAATCATTATTGTCAAAGTAAACTCGCGCCGACAATTCTCCCTATGATAAGTTCCATCGTGTCATCGACTATATCTTGTAGCCGCCGGGTTCCTGGTAATAACACGTAGGAATCTGAAACACCCCGTTCACCTTGAAGACTCTGCCGCGCGGTCCCTTTGCACTCTGCTCTCTATAGTTTACCGAATGAGAAGACAGGCGGCTATTCAGGATTCCGACGCGTTTGAGTTGCCTGAATCGGAACTGCCTTGACTCAGGTTACATTCCGTTGCGTCTTACAATGAAGCGCAACGGACGCTAGGAGCCATGCCAGCCGATCCAGCGCAGAGTGCGTACCTATTGGCTACCTGCGTTGCTACTAGTCGATGCAAGTTCCTCCCCAGGTTAGTGATGGAAGTACTGCGCCATTTGCGCCAAATTACTCCATGAACGCAAACCTGCTACTTAAAGCGTCAAAATGTGTTTCTTTTCTTGCTAAAAGTGCGCCAATATGAGCTTAAACGAAGCTAAAAAGAATGTAGTATTTATTGACACTAACATTGAGAGAAGTAGAAAAGAAGAAAAATGATACAAACATGCATTTCACGGTGCTTCTACTAACCTTAGCTAACATTTGCTCATCCACCGCGCCGGCCAAGTCATCGCCTGCTACCTTGCTGCTTTGATGTTGACGATGTCACACAGCTAAAAGTCGCAAGAAAAGTTTATAAAATGGTGTGTGACGGCTGCTGTGATGAGACAGAACGAGAGTCTTTTACTCCCGATGAGATTACTTTATTATCACCTCAGCGTCCACGCTGTTGCACTATCGCCGCTCGCGAAAAAAATTCACCAGCTCCCAAAGTCAAGCGTCGAGCTTCACCGCTTCGCTTCTGTGTGCTAGGAGAAGCGGCTAACGCTGTGGAGCACCAGTGGGTTAGCGCGATGGGTTTGGAAATTATCCTAAGTACTACCACTGGTTGAGCTTTTTTGGTCTTGATTGTAGGTCGACCTCCAATTTCAAAGAACAATTAAAAAAAACATAAAAAAAAAAAACGCAGACCCGTTTTTGAACAAGTCGTCAAGGAAGTTCCGCCGCAGCAGTCGATCAAAAAGGCATCGAATTAAAACTCAACCCTGGTTCCGATACCGTAAACTTTTGCAGAATTACGAGTACCACTTTTAAAGGTCATCCCTGATTTCATTAAAATTTGGGGATGGTAGTTTTCGCAGTTTATGATACAGTTGAGTTGGGTAGGTTCATCAATTTTGGTAGAACGTATATTTTTTATTAGCCGACGTTTTAACAGATATGCTAGTTTTTCCGAAATTTCACGTAAATGATATTGGCAGGCTACATCAACTATTTTTTAATTGCAATGCAATTAAATGCAAACTATACGTGTAAAAAAAAGTGGGGAGGAGCTTTACCCCAACTGAAGCGTCTCGCTGGAATACTTTTTTTTCAACCATTTGTTTCTTAATCCGCATTATTTACAAAACCAACTTTGAAATGAGCCTTATTTAAAAAAAAGGAGTTGCGTAGCACGTTGCACATTTTCCATGATTATTTATATGTATTTTCTTTTACGAACGGCAATAAGTAATATGTTTTATTATCGAAGATGAACCCATAATCATTCTCAAATATGAACCCATAAACGTTAAAAAAAAAGAATTGTGCTAACATATGTTGTGATTTGCTCCAAAAGGGTGATTGGTCGCCCCGAACCAACATTTTGCATGCACAACCTGCCGCAAAAAGTCAAACGCCGCTTCGATCACACACAAGGTCACGTGACACTGACAGGTCATTTGATTGACTTTGATGGCTCGTCGCTCAAACTAGGGGGAAGGCTCCACTTAACTGGTGATGACTGGATAATGCGCTCTTGGGACAGTCATGAACGTAGCGGCCCTAAGTGCATATCAGCCGGTGATGATGTTGGGAATACAAAGGGTTGTCATGTGGTATTAACGTACGTAAAACGACTTCGACAGAGGGAGTGGCTTAAACCATTTCTTTTAGTTCGTTTGCAATAAGCTTATTGACGTTTTTTACGATGTCTTGTTATACGTTAGATGGGCACCGCTTTCTTTTTAAAGACAACACAAGAATATGAAATGCTTGAGGTTATTTTCTCGCAGACCGTGACCTGGATGAAGAACCTTGAGAGTTCTCCTACGATAGTAGGGAGGACCCGGATGATTAAGGCTAATAACGGCGCATTCGAAGCGCGCCGCGTTTTACCCACAACCAATAGCAAGCACCGCTACATTGTTGAAGAATAGCGGTTATTTTGTGGGAAACTTGAGAGTCCCGTGCTTCTCGGTGCATTTGTGTGATTGGCGTAGCGTCATCATCGAGTGCCATCTTCAATTGCGATGCGTGTATGTTTAGACAGTGGGGAAGTTAGACAGCCTTTAATGGGCGCCCGGTGACTCCGATGTAATCGAGAAGCTTGGCCTGGAGACCTTAACGTGCTTCACGCAGTAGTAATACAGGGCCGCATGCCGATTCGATGCTTATCCAGATCGGAAGGGGTACGGATGACAATCCGCGGATTCTACATACAGCACGAGCACGAGCGATATGAAACTGCCCACAGCCCTCGCCGAAACCCCACCAGCCACCTTCTCGACCACGTGCTACAAGTGGGTCTTTCATATTGGTGGAGACTGTAACCTGAGACACCTTAATTTAATTGCAATGCCATGACCATACCTTTTAACGTCTATGACTATAAGCGAGTTGTCCTCATGACGTCACTGTCATCTCTGTGGACAATAAGGCGGCTCATCAAAGCCGTCCTATTGAAATAGGCATCAGCACTCGTCCCCCGGACCGGTGGGATAAAAAGCGAAGGACAAAGGGACCGTGTCACGCTGATCGATGAACTGACTGTCAGTTTGGCGGTCGCACTGAGGGCCATCGGGGCTCGTATCCAACAGACGGCTGGGCGACGAAAGTGCACGGGCGACGAAACCCCGTGGAAGCCGACTCCTCCGCGGGAACAATGAGAACGCTCGGCGAAGACAGAACCGGCGGATGATGTTCCAAGGACGAGCCGGAAGGAGGCCCGATGAAAATCCCGATCTATTAGTCTGGAGGTTTCTGCGGACGCCAACTGGTCCCAGGGGTAGAGAGAGAAAGGCTGGGGAGAGTCTCGGGGAAACTGGGCCACCGCGGGGAACGTCGCATTGTGCTGCTGGCACAGGCATCTCTGTTCAGCCGTGCACCGGCGGCGGCGACAGCACGGAGCTTTGATTGCGCCCTGTCGGCCAAGGTATACGGCACACAACAACGGCGAGCCGAGTTTCACGCGCTAGCGGGGGATAGATTAGCGCGATGCCGTTCTCTACCTCCGCGCGCCGAAAGAGGCCATTGTGGGACGCTTTCTTGCGTTGTTTGCTTGGCTACGATGCGTGCAAGGTTCCCCTCCCCCGGAGCAAGCGGCCAAATTGATTCGGGGCAAAAAAAGAAAGCGTTCGCATTCAACGGCGTAGACTTTCCATTTTCACGGGGGGGGGGGGGGGGGGGGGGGGGGGGGGGGGCTTTTTCGCAATTTTTTTTACCTTGGCAATTATTAGTAGTCTATTCTAGGGGGTACATTTTACAGCGTATGTATATCGCCATGTGTCCGTCGCTGTGTGTCAATGTCAGTCACCGTGCAAGCGTTGCTGTGTGTTCATCGCCGGTACCACGGTGCTTGCGCCGACGAGCACAAATTTGAAAAACAAAATGCTTGTGCCAGCTGCGAAGTTGCGGGGGTAGAACTCAGGCCCCTGTGCTTCTGAAGCAGTAATCCACTCGGCCACGAGTCTTTTCTCTTTAATACATGGAAATAAAGCCTGCGGCTCAAGAATATCAGGTCAACTACTAGAAGCTCGTTACATGGCATGTAAACAGCGTCCCGATAAGGATCATGGCCTTGGGGGGGGGGCAGAGCCCCCCCCCTTTCTTGAATTTTACCAGGGGGGGGGGGCACGAGCCCCAACGCCCCCCCCCCCCCTCCCCCGTAGTCTACGCCTATGTTCGCATTTGTGTCACGTTACGAGTATAAGCACCACCGCGTTGGTTCGAGAGTGAAAGTTTATCGCCATCGAGGTGTCCGGACGGTTAAAGATTTGTCGCGGAGATCGCCGCTTTAACATATGGAACAGGTTGGACCGAAACACAGCAACTGCCGTAGCTTCATTTCCTTTTGTCCGTTCTCTAAGTTCTAATGTCAGAGTCACACCGCTCAGAGGTCTTACACGCTGCAGACAAAATCACAGATGTATCTGTGGGTATGTTCGAAACGAGTTTACTTCATACATATGCATGCTTCGAGCATGGCTGCAGACAAAGTTTTGCCCCATCAATGAAGTTTTATACAAAAACAAAAAGAAATCTCAGACAGCGTTTGCAGATGTGTTTTGTATGACGTGTTACCGTTGTGAATGCGGCTTCCTTTGGAGGTGTTGCCTGTTACCCCTAACGTCGATTCCACGGACGTAATGGCATGCAGGGCTGGGCAGAGATACTGGAAAAAGTATGCGGGAGTACAAATACTGAGATATATGTTTTTTCAGGCCCAAAGTACAGATAATGAGCTACATTCGTCTTTGATGCAACCGGATATTTCTGAGATACTTCTACAAAACTGACAAAAAAGTATTCCGGAATACAGATACATACTCGTAGAAATACATTTGTTCCCGAACTCCGCTAGGTATGGAGGGTGTAGTTCATGGCGAATACGAATGGTAATTTATGCTTGTGCTCCTTTCTTGTGCCATTTTATGCTGTTCCCCTTACGTCGAACTCTCTATTTATCATTAATTCCGTTAAAGAAAATGTCACCCCTGTTGAGCCACATAGTTACAGAACGGTAAAGACTGCGTACCGTGCTTGACAAAAGTCGTCTGCCCGAAATGAACCCTGTTTTGCCGTGAGGGCGCATCTCAAGCTGTCGTATTATGAGCTTCTGAGTCACCCATAGTGTGGGGAGATTGAACTACTATTTCTTCACTCAACTCCTTTACAGCGTTCTCTCTGCTAAATTGGAAAGAGTGCAGGCCTCTGTGAGAGGAGCTGATTTTGTTCTCCTTGCCCTTAATCTTTTTTAAAACACTTTTTATATGTCGGTGACTGAGATATATTATGTTATAGGGCGTGGGTTCATAGTATAAATTCCGAAGAAACCTGCATCAAGCAGATGTTTTATCTTTTGAATTTATCTTAAAAAGAACAACAAATGTAACGAGATACCTAATTCTGGCAAAGTATCGCGATTCAAGCGATACATCCTAAATATATTTCACTACTGAGATAGAAATACATTTTTTTCAAATGTACCTCCATACAGAGATACAGATACTTGAAAGTATCTCTAAGATACTATCGCGATACATTTGTATCGCGATACTGCCTAGCCTGATGCCGTTTAATCCGCCCGTACAAAAACGTTCGTAAAAAATAAAAATAAATTATATGGGCGACAGCATTCTATAGTTGTGCGGATGCACCTTAAACGGTGGATCGCGAGGACGCTATAGACGCTTTACACACGCGCCAGATTGAGCCGCCATAGCCGCCCTTCTCTTGTCTTACCGAGATACCGAGCCACTGAAGCGGGCGTTGACGGGTCTTCACAAGGGCCTATGCTGGGCACAAGAACACAGTAGCATCTAAAATGGCAATAACCTGTCCTGTTGTGGTAATGATGAAGTAAAGCGAACGGAATAAGGGGGAACAAAAACTGAAGGTCAGTTATGGAGGCGCCCATGCACAGCTGCTGTAAAGCGTCTATACACGGGCCGTCGAAGCCAACTCTGTGCCACACGAGAGTCACGCGACTTTAGGAAGGTGCGGATGGTATACGTGAACATCGGGTAGTCGTCACACAATACGTTTACGGTGCTCCGTCGGCTCGGTCGGTTTGTCTACATACGGCTCTCCGTCGTATACGGGGAAACGGACTACAGATCGACAAGCGGTTCACAAAACAAGTCCGAAGTTACCCACTACACTGGGCGTGGGCCCCGCGCACAAGCAGAAACCAGAGTGGCCTGTTGTGCAGCCTTTGCGCATGCGCAGCGCCGACGGCAGCGCCGCCGCGTGTGACCGCCGGCGACAAAGCTGCTCCTCCTCTTCCCCTCCCTTTAATGCGCGGAATAGATTTGACAGATTTCGTCGTCATCATTTTGTAACATTTATATCCGATATAGGTCCGGTGCTCCGGGCCTTTACTTATTTGCTTTCTTCCTCGGAGAGATACAGGGGGCAGGCGCGAGGTAAGATTTATTGCGGAAGAAACTTCTCCGAAGAAGGAACCGAGCGCAGCGTCAGCCACAAACTTCTCGAGATGGAAAGTAGAGGAACTATATACCTCGCGGAAGTGACGTGGAGCCGACTTTCCTCGTCCGAAGGAGAGTAGAAGCATTGAGGGGACGAATGTGGCGTCTTTAAAGACGCGCTCCCACTCCTAATACACATCGTACAAAGGGACAGCCTGTAGACTCTGTCCGGAGCGAGTTTCTTCCTTACACAACGGCCTTCTCACATTGATCATAAAAAGGAAACTATGTACACATGTTCAAAGCACACAAACATGTTTCTAATTCATGCGTAAGGTGTGTCCGCAGATTTTTCCGTCATTGTGTCTGCAGGGAACAGAGTGTCTTATGCAGGATGTATGAGTGTGCAGAGAACACGGTGTCTTATGTAGGAGGTTTCTGCGATCACCTAAATACGGCAATAACTCACTCTGCGGTCTCTGAGCACCCTAGAAGTCCATAAGTCATAACGATGCGAGGCTGATTTCCCAATTTAAAGAGCAAGCAACAATCGCTACACACCGAGGTCATCTTCGGCGATGGGAGGACCATTGTTCCGGCGGCCAGGACGGCATGTTACCAATAAAAACGCGACATTCCGTTGAGGTTGCAAACGCTGTTATTACAAAATGTGTATGCTTTTGTCGATGATAGAAGTAAGTAAGAGTAGTCGAAAAACGTTAATTTTTCGCGGGGAGGGAACATAATATACTGCAATGGTAGCCTAAAAAAACAGCGCACTATGTTGTTGCTGTCTTCCGCAGGAGTGATGTGTCCAGTCGTCAGCTCTCGAACGCGCGCTCGCTCGGTTGAATCGAAGTCCGGGCTGTATAGGCAACGAGCCGCGCGCATCCGAGATATCACTCCGCGGGGTCGGAGGCGATCCTTCTCTTCCTTATATATTGGCTGACAGTGGTCCTGGTTTTGGAACATGTTCCCCCCATTGCCGGAGGTGACTTCGGTGTGTTCCGGTCTTTGATTGCTTTCTTAATAGGGAAATCAGCTGCGTATCTTCATGATCTAGGGATTTGTAGGATGCTTAGAGCCAGCGGAGTGAGTTATATCCAAATTTAGGCGCTCTCAGAAAGCTCCTCGGGGCACCTTTAACACTTCAAAAACGTTTTCAGCGTTCAACGTTAAGACGGACTTTTCTAGCCTCATACAAAAAGACGGCCCCCCCCCCCCCCCCCCCGCCTCCTAATCTCCCGCTGGTTCACTGTTGTGGCAGAGCACCAGCGGGAGAGTACCTATATTTCTCGATGTGTTTCGTAGGGCGTTATTAACCCCGCGATGAATGTTCTGCGCAGTGCCGCCCGTGAGGCGGATACATCATCTCGAGCGTACAAAAAAAAAAGCATGCGAAGCAAACATTTCATTTGAAAGCCAACATTAAAATACGAGCAAAGATAAACCACTGAATAGCTTCGTTAAGCCTAGCCCACATGGCGCACTTTTCTCTAGGTCTGCGTCGCGTTAGCATCTGCGCTTTGACGTCACTTCCGGCGCCGGGACGAAACGCGGCGTTTTTTGGCACATTCCGACGTATCTGGACGAGCCAGATATTTTGCGTCCAGGCGTCGCGTTTCCCGCTGCGTCCAATAGGCAACAACCAATGAACGGCCATGTTCATTAGTTGCAAGGAGCGTTTGAATTTTGTCCACTGTTTTCGCCACTGTAGGACTGTAGTTTTCGCCACGGACTTTGCGACAATGGCGATAATAATAATAATAATAATAATTTTTATTTGCGCAGATTGCGATACCCACTCGGCAACGTGCAAGGCTAGGCAGAAAGGTTGAGACCCATACGCAGGTGCTCCTGCTAGCCCGCCGCCAAGTGGGGAAAGGGATACGCGAAAGGAAAATAAATACAAACACTCAAAACAGAAAGATACACACTCGAAAACGGGTAACAAATCTGCGCCATTCCAAAGCAGAGCGGCACACTCACGCACACCCGCGCGCACGGAGTCAACAAAATTTGCACGCCCGCGGCCTTCAATAAAAACGGCTTAGGACCCGCCAATGATCGCAGCAGGGCGAACATGGGTAGTTACGTACTTGCCCCCGTGGACATCAGTTTACCATACCTTTTGCACAAGTTCAGGGACTCCTATCCCTGCTCCGTGGGAGAGGCTGACGCTCCTCCAGCGGACCAGAGAGGAGTTAGCGAAGTACGAAAGAGTCGTGCACTCTGGCAGGTGAAATGTAAAGAATACAAGGACACCGAGAGACAAAGGTACAAAATTAATACTATCGGCAACAACAACCGCAACAATGCAACCTCAGTAGCGGCCAGCTGTCTGTAAATGTTTTGGCGTGGGAGATGGTGATGCCGATGGCATACCGAAATGTGGATGAGGCGTATACGCACTAAAAAAGGATGAAAGTGAGTGAAATTGAGCTTCATTGCAATTGCTGTAATAAAAATGCGTGCTTGCTATTAATAAAATGAAGTATTACGGCATGTAGCCAACATTTAACGCGCGATTTTTATTTAAAATTTGCTTTTGTTTCTTAAGCACGCCTGGCCACGCTGGGCAGACGCTTCGGAAAGGCAGACGCGAAACGCTGCATGGTAGCGCTGCGTGTGGTTTAACTGGGCGCACGCGTGTGGCTTAGCGCGCGCGCCAAGCCGAGACGCGCGTCTAGACGCCCGGAAAATTACGCCATGTGGGCAAGCCTTTACACGACAACGTATCCGCATGCATTATTTGCTGCGACACGGCATCAGCGATGTGCTCCTTTTATCGTTTAGTGCCACGAAACACCACAACTCGATTTTCGCAGGCTTTACGATCGTCAAACGACCCTTTTTGTTTCCTTTTTTATTTCTTTTTATTATCGCTACCTTCGTGTATTATTAGCGCGTTTTCTTTCATCGCTCTTCTTTTTTGGGTTTTTTTTTTTTTTTTTTGGTTTGGGGGGGGGGGGGGGGGAGCAAACGCGGCAGCCATCCGGTTTTCCGGGGAGTCTGATCTCATTAAAACGGCTTCCCGGCGGTGGAACTGCAGCCGCAGCAGCGGTCAGTGTGTCGCCCGCTCTTCTCCAAGGTCGCGGGTTCGAATCCATCTGATACGGTCAGCCTCATTGCGTAAGGGGACAGCGCCGATTCGCTTTTGCATTCAGACGCCGTAGCATTAAGCGTTGGACGGCGGGGTCGCATTAAATTCGCTCTCGTTTTACAGCGATGAGTGCTGCGTACTTCGCTGGAGGTCGGGTCCTTCCGAAACCTTCCTGCCGTGAGGTGCGGTGGTACGGGAATTACTGGAATGACTTGCAGAAATTTCTCGACGAGGTATCATCGTACTATGTCGAATAAAAATTTACTGCCCCGGGCAATCGGATGGTGATCACTCAATGTAAGTTTTTGGCACGTTTACAAAAACCAAGAGCTGCACAGTATCCATATTTGACAGATAAAAAAAAATGTTATGGGTGTAAACTTTTACATCCGAATTTGATATAGATTTGAACTTCTCCAGGTCTTGACTCGTAACACACAAAAGCATTTGTGCCTGTTCATGAAAAATGTTGTAGACGTTGTACTATTTAATAATCACTGCAGATATGTTGGGAATTACAAGAAAACTCACGACTTGACTCATCACCGAATCAGTCTTTCGGTAATTTAGTTTGCTGTACCCCGAAGCTTGGAACTAGGTTCGTTTTTGAAGCATATAAAGAAAAAATCCTACTGTATACTGCGTGCATGGTTTTCTTTCAATGTTTCCATACTCTTATCGCGGAAAGGTCTATGCATATAAAAGTGTTCTTCTAGGCCTGCCGCAAACTGCTTTGAAGGAAACGAACTATCGTAATGATTTGACACAATCAAGAAGCAAAACCGAGCGCAGAGTTATTTGTGCGTCCTTGTCGCGCCGCAAGCAGGGCCGCATCGTCTTTGTTATTACAAAAGGAACTCTTACTGGCTGCTACGGAGTAGCAACGACGCAATCGCAGCAAATACAGCGCCCTACGGATATCACACAAAACCTAGTATTTTCTAGCGTCTGGAATCTCAAGAAGCCAAGAACGACCTGGCCCACACCGTTCGCAACGAGGCACGGGTACCGGGGGACGCTGAGTTAAAAGATGATCCGGCGAACTTCTCTACTCGAGTCGAAAGAAACTCGATCGCTATACTTTTTTTTTTCACATTAAGTCCGAGCGCAGTCAAAGCCACAATCCGACGGAGCCGATCGGGCAGCCCCAAATCTGTATCGTCATGGCGCTCGTACGCTTTGTGCGTTTTCTGTCATCGGCTAAACCAAACGCGCGGATTCGATACGGTCATTTTTTTTTCTGCTCGTGACTCGCATAGACTTTTGTAAAACTCACCTTCTGCGCGCTTTCATCTTTGTCTGCTGGGCTGTGGAACGCTTTTTGAGCATGCGCTGTTGCTCTGTTGTGCGGTATATCAGACGCTGCGCATGCGCCAACGGCTCAGTTACTCAGCATTTTTCGCCCGGGGGATAAGCGATGCAAAGGTCTATAACGTCGGCTTAATGTAGAACGCCACATTGTAAAACAATGCAGACTCCTAGAGCGCCGATGACCCAGGCCCTTCATCTTCGCTCCGCCCGTTCCTTCCACGTTCCCTTTTGGAACCTGTCTGACCCACACACTCGTCCTCTTCCGTGTGGGGTCGTATGCATCGAGCGCGCCCTTCCGACAGGCCGCGCTGCGCCATGCCAACGCCTGTTCCCACTCGGCCCCCTCCTGCGGCGGTCTATGTAAAGGTCCGTCCCCGTTACAGCCAAGCGCAGAAGAGCCCGCACCATATTAGCCCGCCTATACTGCGCACCTCGACTGAAGTGAAGGGTGCCCAAAACAGGACACTTAAATATTGCGTGAACCGACACTTCTCCGCCATATGAAATGCGGCAATCCGCTTCCGTCATTTTTTTTTCCATTAGGAGAGTTTTTTTTTTTTTTTGCCAAAGTTTGTTTGCGTTCTTTACAGAGGCCTAGAGCATGCTTATCACGTGGGTCCGGGCATCACACGCTTGGTTGGTTGTCAATCAATCGCTCAAGGCCCCCGCTGTCCTCCGAGTCCCAAAACCAGAAAGAGAAGGACACAAGTGCGCGGTAGGACAGATATCCAGGCAACGGTCACGCCATTGGCAGGTGGCGTGTGACATCAAGTCTTACGAGACTCGACGTCAAAGAAGAGCATAGAAGGCGAGGAGGAGAGCCGTGATGTTTGCCTGGTGCATGTCCGAACAGGAGATAGACTGCCGGGCTTACACCTTCACTTCATATGGCGAAGAAGTGTGTCTCCAGCATTCTGAAGTATCCTGTTAGGACATTCGGTTAGAAACTGTGAAAGAGTGGGAATCGACAGCGCACGGGTACCCCCAACCGCAGAACTCTAAATGCCCGTACGCACAGTTGCGTTTCAGAGCATCTGAGTGCGTTTGACTGCGTTGCTTCGAGAAACCAAAGCGAGTAGCCGGCACATCTGTGCTTCGTATGAAGCGTGGAATCCAATTCAAGAAATAGATTGGCGCGCGACATATGAAGCAGAGATGTACTGGTTTCCTGTAGTCGCAACGCAGTCAAATAACACTCAAACGCTCTCAAACGCAGCTGTGCCTAGGGGCCTTAATTGGAAGGATTAGTCCGTAGAGGCAAAGGTATAGCTGCTTTGTCACTACCCGCTGTCTCCTTCCAGTCAGCGCGAAGAGCGTCTTCTACCCCTCGCGCTGTGCCTCGTTTTCAAACGCCGGACGCCGGCGTTCGGCGTCGGAACGCATTCGAACAGGGTGTAGAGACAAAGGCAGCGAGCCTTCGCGTCTACCCACGATCCTTCCAATCAGAGTTCGGAGCCCTCACGTCCCCGCGGGATCTTTTCTTCTCGTCTCCCTCAATTTTTCTCCTTGGAGCGCAAGTTCGTCTGCTTCTTGAACAGGAGTTGAGGTGACGTCAGAAAGACGACGAGCTCTGACTGGCCCTGACTGTAAAATAGTGGGTACACCTCAGTCCTTGAATCAGAGCCAATCAGAGCTTAAGAAGCAGACGAACTAGCGCTCCGCATAGCTTTCGATCTCCCGCTTGTCACTTTCTTACGCGCGTCGCTCTTCCTCCCGCACGTCAGCATTTTGTTGCGGCTGCTGTAGGGCCTTTTTGTGTGAATGCTTTCGTGTGTGTGTGTGTGAGTGGGAGGGGGGGGGGGGCTAGAGGATTTATGCGTTTTGTGTGCATGCGTGACGAATCTCTGTGTGTGTGTGCGTCCACGCAATCGCGACGTAGATAGAGGGTTTGTATGTGGCTCAAGTTTTGTGCGCGAACATGTCTGCGCGTGCTCTGTGCGAATAATGTTTAATGTAAGCGTGCGTGTGAGAGTGTGTATGTATGTCTGTTTGTATTGATATGTGTCTGTATCCGCGTGTTAGCGCCTGTCCTGTCGTCTGTGTGTCTTTATTGCCTTCGTTTTGTTCGCGCTGTTAACCTTTTGATTCGGTATGGACCAACTCGCCCAAACCCAGGTTTTAGTGTGTTTACATGTGGGCTGGTGTCTGTGATGCTGTTTGAATTATCTGATCTGCATATGTGTATGTCACAATGTGTTTGCGTGTGTGAATACGTGCGACGGTGTATGTATGTTTGCCTCTGTCGCTGCCTATTTGCACGCATGGTCGTGCCTGTGATTCCGTTTGCATTTACGTGTCTGCCATTCGGCCCATGCTAGTATCTGACGGAGTGCTCGCGTGGGTATGCCTGTGGTTGTGCATGTATCTTTCTCCGTAATTATAGCCTGGCAGTGCACATGTACGCGTCCTCATGTTAGTGATTATGTTTGTGTTTGTATTCACGCCTATGCATGAACACCAAGGGAAGCGTGCGCATGCATGCGTTTGAGTGCCCGCGTGTTTGTGCGTGTCTCTTCTTCTGCGTACATGGTGTACGTACATATACGACCGTGAGTATGGGCAAGGGCAGCGCTTCACCGACTGAGGGCGAGCGCGAGAAAAGCATATCAGGCAGTGTTACACCTCATCGTTCGGCTCCAATTGCCATTCAGTCTGTCAGAACACGAGTCCGAGCCGAATTCCGACGAAGCAATGGCGTCTAATATGCGCACCAAGCTGGCCTCAAAACGTGATGTAGAAAGATCAGCACTACGGCTTTTTTTTTTTTTTTTTTTTTTTTATGTGTGGTGTCCGTATGGGAGTTCGTAAGCCAGTGAGATAGAGAAAGAAGAAAAATGGTGAGATCGCGCGCGAGTGTACTCGTCACCATTTTCTTACGGCTGTCAAACCTTCTGGGAACGCGAGAGAGTTGAGGGCGCGACGCGGGCGGCGTATAAGCAAACCATATCCCGTACAGCACCTGGCCACGCCCCCTTGTCACGTGACATGACGTCACTTCCGCTAAGGCAATTTGTCATGTCACGTGACCTGACGTCACTTCCGCTACGAACCGAAACCAGTTGTTTTATTGGTTAGCGAATTGTCACGTGACATGACGTCACTCGCACCGCTGTGGCACGGTAAACATGGCGCCCGCCGCCGCCTGAAGCACGAATCGTACGCGGTCGATCATCGGTGCAGTCGCGGCTGAAGCCAGAAACGCTTGAGGCGGGAAGCCTACGTGATCGACGCAGTCGCGGCTGAGACGCTGTGACGCGAGGGACTCAACACTTGGTGACGCAACTACGCGACGCCCGCAGTATGCGACGTCTCGCATCGTGCTTCTGCACAGGAGTGCGTAAAAGGCGCAAGTACTTCTCTTAGCGTTCTCAACTCGTCGCTTGATAAGAGCGAAGCAAGGTTACTACCAACGCCTACCGCTGGTTTTCGAAGTCGAGCCTTCGGTTTCCAACGTCGGGTCTCGATGTCGCCGCTATTCTTGCCGCGCAGGTTCGTCGCCGACGCGGCGGATGTCGCCGACGCAGGCAGGACGGACGCATCCGGGCGCCCGTCCTGCCTGCGTGCCGGCACCTATATGCCCGCCTGCTGCTTCGCGCGGAAGTGAGCAGTGCGCCCCCCATCACACACCCCGATGCGTTCGTTCCGTTCGCTCGTGGCAGCACAAGGGAGGGCAAGGCAGGGCAGCGCGGCAGAATGTTGCCTCTATGTAGGCCACTGATAGGCTATAAATACGGAACGGCTATTTTTAAGTGGCTGCCATTGTTTGAGGCACGCGGAAGGGGAAACCCCCTTCGATGGAGCGGAACCCGCGCCGCTGCATGACCGATGCGAGGAAGGGCGAGAAAAAAACGAAAACAAAGGCCCCTCCCATGTCGCCGTTTAGGGACGCCGCCGCGGGGAGCTCTCTCCTTAAGGACGCCGCTTTCAATTAACTCGGATTACGCTGGCCGGTTTTGGGGGGCTGCGTATGCACCCCGTTCTCAGCCCTAACCTGACAGTGCTGTGGGAGCTACGCCCTCGCCGAACCAATCAACTGCCTGCCTTTCATCGCCCGAGTTCGCTTTCGGTGTGGGAGCGTGATCACGTGGTAACAGACGGACGTGGGACTGGTCCAACGAGCACGCAGTTTCTATCGCGCTGTGAGCGTAAGGGCGAGTGGAGTATCACTTCTGTGCACACGAGGGAGTGAACCTGGGTGCATGGATGGAGGTAATTGAAGGTAATTGATGCTACGAGCTAATCAACCAGCTCGATTACACGTGAAGCGAACACTCAGATGCAGTAACCAAACAAACACCTTCATTCGCAGCCACACATAATTAACAGGTCGGATATAATAGCCAACCCCCCAACAAGCGGAAAAGTAGGCTGGACAAGTCAGTCGTATTGGCCTCGACCGTACTGGTGCACTTTAAGGACCGAGTCGCAAATACCCCGATCCTGGAAGTGCTGTTCCCGGAACGCGTCTCCCACTTCTGTCATTCCCACAAAAGTTGTCCCTAGATTTCCACCTGGTGACATCATACAGGTATTTAACTGCCGATGGCCAAACATCGTGGCATAGTCACAGTAGCAGCGGTGAAAGTTGCCAGTCCACGGACTCTTGGCTACAGGAGCCAAGAGTTGGAAATTCGCGACGACAGCGACACTCTTCTTCGCTCGTACTTTTTGCCAAGACTTCTAGGCCCCCCCTCCCCTTTCCCCCCTTTTTCTTAGGGTACAGTAGTCAATAACATTCGCCAGCTCACTTGTATCCCCACCATCACTGCACACTCTCTCAACGCTGAACTTGCACCGTTCTCCGTGAATCATCCGGTGACCCGATGGGGCCCTCGCTACTTATAGAGACACATTTCCGGCTACCCTCGACAAGACACTACGTACAAGACACGACTTGAAAGAGAAACCTCGAATTTCATGCTAGACGCTGCAGTTCTGCGTCGAGGAATGCGACCATTTGGCCCGCGTCTCGTGCTCGCTCGCCAAAGCGGGAGCGAGTGCTTCCGCCCCGGTACACAGCAGCGGCATGCGGTGGCGCGGCCAAACGATCAGCTCCGCGTAATCAGTTGGAATAACGGCGAAGACCTGGCATGACGGTGTCCGCGCGTCATCGAGTCACGGTCGTGAGGGGTAATTTAATTCCACCTCCTTCCGTCGCCTTCCGGCGTGAACATCAGTTGGCATCGGAAGCCCCCCACAGATGTCCGTGCCAAGGCCACCGAGGCTCAGTGTTTATCGTGAGCGCCATAGACCTTCACGGTCGGCGGTATTGATTACCATGCATACTGCATGATGGCGTAATTTGTTGCCATAATGGTCATCGCCGTCGGCACAATGCGTCGGCCTGCTACTCTCTTCCCGGCGGAATGAACTTCCGTCCGTTCCGAAAGTGTCCCGAGCACGAATTGGCCTGGTGCGGTTTCCAGGATGACCTGTTCGGCTCCCGACCTTCCTTGAACCCCTGCATTGTCAGCTGGCTTTACTCAGGCGACTTTCCGGGTTTCTGACGTCATCGACGGAGCGGGGGTCTTAATATAGATGACCCGGAACACAACGTCACTAATCACCTGCCTCGTGGGAAGTTTCTCGCGAGCATTCTTTTCCTTTCCCTGAGGGTTTGTACTCGCCGGTAAGCAGGAGTGTCACCTATTGATCTTAGCGTAAGTGTCAATAAGGTATATTAGCGACATGCGCGACCAAAAGCGTCGGTCTGGTCGAAGTTCGCGATTGACCAAACCATAGCTTCCAACTGATAACGCCTGCCCAATCGCCGGCTCACGGCGAAGCAAAACCTGCCAATCGCAGCGAGGCAAAGGCAAATTCTGTCAATCTCGGCGAGGCGAATACTAGTTGTGACGTCGCGCACGGAAACCATAAGAGGCCGAAACATCTCGGCGCTGATGGTCACTGATTTGCGATTCCGGCACAATGTCACTCCAGCGGCTCTAGGCTCGCCGAGCACAAAGTTGAAGTTGAAAATTCACAGAGCGCTTTGATTGGACTTGGCGACAAAAGAGCGGCGTCATCGTCCCGACAATCCATTAGCCCCCTAAACATCGGCCTCAATGTCGTGTTTGACGAGTCGAGGGCTCCTGGATGTATAGTGTACATCTCTGCTACGATCATTGCACATATAGTGAGAAGCACCTTCGGGACTGGCGCGATCTAAAGTTAAAAGATTAGGAAGGATCCCTAGAGGGCACTTCAGAATCTTGAGATGTTCCCTGGCCCAGAAAGTTTGCAACAAAAGGTTGAGTTGGACTTGCTGGTTCATTACGTATAAATTTAAACACACACACACAAAAAGAAAAAACGAGGACACAGTGGAGAACGACGACAATACAGAGACAATACACAGACGAAAGCGCAGGATCGCGGCGAATTCGCTGTACCTGATTGATTTAGCCGGCAATAGCAAACGCACAAAGACGACGAGCACCATGACTATGCACTTTTGGGGCCACCTGGTTGGCTTTATCGGATTTAGGCGTCGGTTGCGGTCGGAGCGGACCGGAGTGCAGTCAGAACGGTTATTTTACTGAAGACAGCACCCTTTTTCGCTATGTAAGAACAGAGCTTTAGCTGGCTTAACCTTTCAATCTTTGTTTCTAAATAACCACCTTCACAATACTAGGTTCCGCACAAGAGGCGAGGCTGTGCAATCTCCGGTATTTTCAATGGAAGTGTTCGAATTTAATACGGTCTTCCTCGTCTAGGTCTGCGACCCCTCAAACATGCAGGAAGCTTTGAACAAAAAAGCGTATCGGGCGGCGACATATTGGCTATCTAATATTTAAAAATGGCAATGCTCAATTTGATGTGTAATTATACGAACCAAGACAACACCCCCTAGATAGCAAAGCCGTGGTGCTGAATGAGACGACGTCAGCCGCGAAGGCCAACGCTGGGCACAGATTGGACACGTCGATTGCGTCCACGTTCTCGACTCCAACTCTACTCGAATACTTAGAATGGAAAGAATAAAAACAAGATGACTTTCACAGACAACCACACACTTTCAGTGTGGTTGTCAAAGAGTGAGGATGCCTACGAGAGTCCCCCGTGTTTTTATTCTTTGGATTTTAAGTATTCCTAATTACAGCACGCCCCCTTAAACAGTTGAGTCAAAGCCGAGCGCGGATGCAGCAGTCGTTTCCAATCTGTGTCCAGCGCTGACCTTCCCTCCCTGGTGACGCTAAGATGTCAGCGCTACGGCCTTGTCTTCTAAGCAGGGTTGACCAACATCATATGCATCTACGTTTTTCTTCTTTTTTTGTTTCTTGGTTTGTTTCTTTGGGAGGTGGCGAGGGGTAGCTTGAGACGTGGAGGTGTCGCGTTATCAAAAAAGGAAGAAAACGAGCAAAGTAATCTTTATGACTAATCGAGTCGGCTTGTTTCTCCAACAAAAAAGGAAGCAAAAAAAAAAATCCATTACTGTCGTTAAGGTATAGACCTGCATTTCTCTTCAATCGGTGAACTCTAAAGCCGAGGTCACACTGCTTATGGATCATGCAAAAGACAGTCTCAAACAGATTTGAGAGCGAGTCACCGCGATATCCTTGCTTGGATTGCCGCATGGCAAGGAGTTCCAAGGAGAAACTTGGGCACGCCGCGTTCGAACCACGGTATAGACAGTGTGACCCCGGCTTAAGCGGAGTTGACAAACCACCGCGGTTGGCAAAGTTTTCCGTACAAACGCTTGCAGGCGGACTTTAACTTGACGAGCGCAAGTTCGAGGAGGACGAGGCGCCAAAATGATCTAAATCCTGAAGCGGAAATCCACCGCCCGTTAGGAGCCTCCCGTTCTAGTGCGTCTCAGTTCTAATCTCCGGTGCTTTCTTTAGCGCCGTCTTGAGGTAGGTGGACAAAACCATCCTTGTTTGGAGAAGCGGAGCATTCATTCGGTGGCGGCATTTAGCGCCACCTCACATCAACAAGGCTGGGCCTCGCTCCACAGCCTTCCAACAGACCTTATCGGCATTCCACGTCTTTTTCACTCTCCCTCGTCTTAACAAAATGAGTTACCCGATCAGGCAAGCTGTCGCCGCCGCGCAAACAAGCAAATGAGAGCCGGAAAACACGCGTTCGGTTGTGTCCAGTCACGAACCTGGCCCGAATATTGGATTCAGACCTGAATGTGGCTTGAATCCAGGTCAAGATTCCGGCCCCGACAATCTCCTTCCGCCCGATTCCAATTCCATCCGGAGCCGTGGCCCTGGGCGACGGACAACCGTCCTGGCGGGGGAAGTGACCAAGGAGTACACGGACCACATGATGGCATCCCTGGCAGCGGCAATTTCTGTAGCTCAACGGAGGAAGTGTTCCGCTTGCGGTCCCCTTCCGTAGAACCACTTCCCCGAACCGCTGGCGCGTCCAAAAGTCTAGCTAGTCTTTCGCGCTCTTTTTTCTCCGGCTCCGCTGCTCGAGCCGTCCACGTCGCTCGAGCATCGCGTACAGCCGTGGCCGTCAAGCTCTGATTGGCAGGCTTTCGCTGCCTGCCGCTGCTGCATCGACACGAACCGCCTTACACAATGCACGGGCGAAACTGGTTTTTGTTTTTGTTTCGCTGGTTTCGCCGTGAGTCTTGCGCGGCCGGTTGCTGCAGCCTTGGAGTAGGCCCTACCAGGCTGGCCAAGTCGGCAGTCGTTCTGTCTTTGGGGACGGGGTGCCCCTCTGCGTGAGACGCTGATGGTCGGCGTGCGCCGGTTATGCGGGTTCCCGATGCGCGGGCCGTCGCCGAACGAAAGTGGAACTCGGCGAACCTTGGCCGCGCGTTTCGGAAGCAGAGGTTTCTCTTTCAGGAATGCCGGATTCCTGCGTTGTTCTGGCGCAAGCGCGTCTGGAGGGCGGTCTACGAAACGTTTCTTGACGTTGGGGAGGTTTGCTTGCTTTTCCTTCTTTTTGGTGGGTTTGTGTATTTTGTAATGAGCCGGTGGTAGCGGACACAAAGTCCTGCTGCTAGATTTATATCATTAGACCACCGCTCTTCATCTTTCGCATCTTATGCGATAAAGCAAATGGACCTGGAGCCACTTCACTTTGGCCGGAAAATCGCCAGCCTGAAGTTCTTTCACTTACTCGGTCCCAACATATCTGGCCTGCCGAATGATACTTATGTTTATACTGCACCGCATAGATCATCAAGAATAAATTACTTATAACTTTAGAGCCATACTTTGCCAATACAAAGCTACTTCGAAAATTGTTCTTTTGTAATATTTAACGAGGGAACTACTTGCTGTCATCGCTTGTTGAATGCCTAAATGTTGGCACATCTGAAAACCCCCTGTTATCACACAGGTTGTAACCCTTCTCTGCTTCAGTATTTGTAAACAAATCAAGATATAAAGAAGTTTGCATTCTGACCTTGGGTACAGCATCAGGTTTTCGCTTTCTTGTCACATTAGAGTCATTAAAAAAACATTGCTGTAGTTTTGAAACCATCTCGTCGCCCCAACAGCAGTAATCCTATGGTTGATGTCTACTAGATTTTTAGCTTTTATTTTCTGGTCGTTTTTTTTTCACAAGAAAGCAAGCCGTATTAAATTAATGCAAAGGTACCTATACAATGTCTATGCTATATATATATATATATATATATATATATATATATTGTATTACACAGAGAAGCAGGCATGTGTTATTCTCCGTAGGGGTCAAGTTCTTTCGCGATTGTATCTCGCTAGCAGTTTTTATTAAGACACACCGTCATTTCAGAAAAATAAAAAAATAAGCTTTCCCAGACATACATTAGGACAGTGGGAAATATTGCATTGAGAAGAAAGGGCGTACTGTGGTAGCGAAGTTCGTGCATCCGGAAGAAACATCTTTCGCAAGTCTTTCCGTGACTGCTCGATTTATATTTTTTTCTTGCTTTTCCTTCTTTTTGGTGGGTTTGTGTATTTTGTAATGAGCCGGTGGTAGCGGACACAAAGTCCTGCTGCTAGATTTATATCATTAGACCACCGCTCTTCATCTTTCGCATCTTATGCGATAAAGCAAATGGACCTGGAGCCACTTCACTTTGGCCGGAAAATCGCCAGCCTGAAGTTCTTTCACTTACTCGGTCCCAACATATCTGGCCTGCCGAATGATACTTATGTTTATACTGCACCGCATAGATCATCAAGAATAAATTACTTATAACTTTAGAGCCATACTTTGCCAATACAAAGCTACTTCGAAAATTGTTCTTTTGTAATATTTAACGAGGGAACTACTTGCTGTCATCGCTTGTTGAATGCCTAAATGTTGGCACATCTGAAAACCCCCTGTTATCACACAGGTTGTAACCCTTCTCTGCTTCAGTATTTGTAAACAAATCAAGATATAAAGAAGTTTGCATTCTGACCTTGGGTACAGCATCAGGTTTTTCGCTTTCTTGTCACATTAAAGTCATTAAAAAAACATTTCTGTAGTTTTGAAACCATCTCGTCACCCCAACAGCAGTAATCCTATGGTTGATGTCTACTAGATTTTTAGCTTTTATTTTCTGGTCGTTTTTTTTCACAAGAAAGCAAGCCGTACTAAATTAATAAAAAGGTACCTATACAATGTCTATGCTATATATATATATATATATATATATATATATATATATATATATATATATATATTGTATTACACAGAGAAGCAGCCATGTGTTATTCTCCGTAGGGGTCAAGTTCTTTCGCTATTGTATCTCGCTAGCAGTTTTTATTAAGACACACCGTCATTTCAGAAAAATAAAAAATAAGCTTTCCCAGACATACATTAGGACAGTGGGAAATATTGCATAGAGAAGAAAGGGCGTACTGTGGTAGCGAAGTTCGTGCATCCGGCAGAAAGATCTTTCGCAAGTCTTTCCGTGACTGCTCGATTTATATTTTTTTCGAAATGGGCCTTGCCACCAAGAAGCCTCGAAGATTCGTTTTATAAACGTTTTATTAGGCGGAAAAAAGTCTCGCACATCGCCCTAAAAATGTGCGGACAGTAGAGTATTTCTCAATAAAATGCCAATGCACCGCTCCCCATAGCGCGGCATCGTGACTTTCGCTACATTCGGTAGTGTTTTGTCGATTATCCTCAAAGTCCAACAAAGTCTCAGATGCTTTTTTGTAAAAAAATTAACATTCGTTCGTTGCTGTACCTTCCGTATATGCGGTCAAATAATCTAACCTCGCTCACTCAGGTTTACGTTGAGGGATGTCACCATAGTCACTCGAGTCGAAGTAGGTGAACACCTTCTGCACTTCTGAATATTTTAATACATTTTATAGGAATGTAGATTGTTTACTAATAATAACCGTCTAAATCTATTTCAAGAGCGTTATTCTTCGCGTTATCAAAAAGAAACCATCAAAAGCTGCCAACGAGTCGTGCATTCACATACGTCAATGTAAATGTTACAAAGATAGGGGTGATAATACGGTCACCTGGAGAATAAGAACGGCAGGGCCTCGTACGCGCGGCCTCCAGCACGCGCTCCGCGCCTTCCACCGTGCTTCGGCTGCGCGCGCAAACTCGAGGTGCCTGAGACGCCGAAGCAATGTTGACGCATAACCTTCTTTATACTCACAAAGCCTGGCAGTTCGACGATGGGGCCATAGAGTGCCCGGTCACAAATTTGGAGCACGAGGAGGTGGTAGCACAGAGCATCAAAGAGACACTTCTTGGGTAACCTAGAGTTCCTGTATAAGCTCCCTACGGGAGCCAGAGTTGCGCGTCTGTTTTCCACGCGTCGCCGCGCCGCTATTCGCCAAGACCCGATCACGTGAGGAGCCGGATCAAGTGCCGTGAGGGAAAGAAAGCGTTACGGGGATGAACGCGCAACTCTGGCTTCCGTAGGGAGCCTATACAGGAACTCTAGGGTAATCTGGACATTAGCGCACAGATTTTTCAGCGGTGAGGACCCGAAACACACTTGTTCGCTCGGGAAAAGTGTGTTTTGGCGTCTCGCCGCAGCGGGGCGCCAGTCACATGGCTCTCTTCTCATCCGTTGTCTGCCATTCCACCTTTTCTATTTCGGTGGCCGCTTCTCGTGGCGATCTGCCAGGCTTTTTCAGCATATAGGAGGCTAAGATTGAGGGTAAAAAGCCCACGCTAGAGCTGGGACACCTGAAGCTCTTATCTTCCTTTCTCACCTTGTCGCCGCGGTGACCATCGCGGTGCGAATCAAATAGTTGTGCCTCATCTATAAACTTCACGGTGCTTTCTTCATCTCCGCAGCTACCCACCGGCTCTTTTTGCAATTCCAAAACTAGGAATAACGCTGTTCTATATTTGATTCGAAGCACGCGGTGTTCGCACATGCCCATAAAGAAAGTAAATGCTTGGGGCTTTACCTGGCAAATAAACTCGAAACATCCCGCGCGCCGCGGGGAGGACTGAGAATAAATTTAGACGACCTATAGATCTTCCTGCTTGCGGCAAAAATAAAAAAAAAAAAAAAAAATCCGCAGTCAGAGTGATTATATATATCTATCATACAGGAGACACGGTTTTCGTTGCAGGCATTATGAAAATCTGCGGACATACGGTCTGAAGCATGTTCCGAGCATGTTTTCTCCATACATATATATATATATATATATATATATATATATATATATAGTGTCTGCATACTGTCTTATGTATGATGTATTGGCAGTGCGAACACGGTTTTAGTGTCTGCAATAGGCCTCCACCAAATCCACCGTTTTAGGAATATGTAACGCCACCTGGCGCGCGGCGGGGGGGGGGTCAAGGATTCCAAGAATGAAACGGTGCGCGTGTCAGGAGTGAGAGGAAAGAAACGTCTTGGAACAACCCTGGGCCAAAAAGATCGCGCCCTAATAGGCACCAAAGGGACTTTGGATCACTGCAGCTCAATGGAGCCAGCAGGATCAAGCTTTCCTGGTCGACGGAATGCCCGAACTCGCTTGAGGAGGTGCTCACGTGTTCTCATACTAGAAACTTCCTGAAGCGGCGATTTCCGAAAATGAACCTTTCGGTTGCACTTACGCAGCGGAACTCGAATCTTCTAACTGAGAATTCGTGTGTAGACACTTTCTCTCAGAACTCCCGAGTTTCTTCTTTGAATTTCCTTCATCGAAGAGCATCGGAATGACCGAGTCGGCAAGACGAGGAATAAAGGCAGGAAAACATGCGTGAAAAGGGAACAGACATTTTCGCTAAATCTGAAACATTCGAAACTAGTTCCACACATTTTTTTTTTTTTGCTTCGTTTTTTTTCTTGTGTTTTTCGTTTACGTTTTCCGGTTCTTATTCCAAGCTACCTTCAACTTGTATTCCTCTAGCTGTTTAGATTTTTGAATTGATGAATTTTCTCTTCTCTATAAGACTGTCTTTTGTCTACGTTATATTGTGCTATGCTAATTGATCACATTTTTGTAGGTTTGTTCTTTTTGTTGCGTTTTTTTTCTTCTTCTTATTTTTATGTTTACTGTGAAATTTACAACGTTGGTGGGGCTTTGTCGGGTAAAATTTGTACACCTCCCCTCTCCCCGAAACTTGTAACTTAAAAAAAGTAAAGATGAATCAATATTAAACCAACCACGGGTGGGCATCGAACGCGCAAAAATTGCCAAATATGTTTTTCTTTAAAACATATATAAGCAATTTTCTCGCAGTATATTTCTCTCGTATTTTCTTTTTAATAGCGTGGCGTTTTTTGCTTATATATTGAATAGCGTGTATTTTTTTAGCACATACGTTTAGGCAGCAGAGAGTTGAACATCGATGGTTTACTAAAGTATTTGTTTAAACCGCAATTGAAGTCCCCACACAATAGAAAGCTTGTGAGAATCGGCCCCGCCATCACCGTGGGTGGACGCGGGAACAGGACCGAGCTTCTTTTTCTTTCCATTGCGTGTTGGCGTTTGCACGTGCGCCCCTGTGTGTGGGTGAACTGGCGACGCTCGTGCGAGCTGGGGCAGGGGGGGCTTGGAGAAGAGAAGAAGAGAAGGACAGCACGTGCTGTAACCTTCTGGAAGACATTCGAAAATGAGCTTCGCTTGTAAATAGACGTGTTTTTTTTCTTTCCCCTATCCGCGGAGTCCTGTCTGGTTTACTCTTCCGTCAGCGACCATCAGCTGCCTCCGTCGTCGGGTCCCGGCGCAATCTCCAAGAAAGAACATCTTCACTAAGCTTTCCACCGTTGAAGGTGTTTTCAGCTTGTCCCATGACCAACACCCCAAAAGACTCGGTCACACACTGATAATCCGTCTTACAAAAGACAGTTGGTGGTCATTTTCAGACGTGTTCCCTCTTTGCGTGACGGTCCCGGCACACTGGTCGTACAAAAGCTCTCTGCAGACAAGTTCTAAGCATACATGCGCATGAAGCTATAACATTTGTCGAACATAGAGGCGTGTCCACAAATACTCCTCTCGCCGTGTCTGCAACGAATACTGTCTTTGGTATGATGTTTAAACAGTGCGACTCTGGGCTCATGGTGCTAGCAACACAGCTAGACGTCCGGTGAACCACTCCAAAAAAAGATTGCTGGCAATCTTCGCAGCCCTTTAGGGATATTTCTTTTTCATGAGCAGCAAGTCTACAAGCAACAAGCGCCACAGCTCTCGCATGCACAGAAGAGTCCATCGCAGACGCACTAAATTACGCGCGAGAGAGGAATCACGACCCTGGTGACTGCTCTACCAGTTTTAAGTGCTTGACAATTAAAAGGTACGCTCACGCGCTGGGGGACCGTCTTCGGAATGAACAAAGGTTACAAATACGTCGCTGTATTCTCGCCAATATTATTTAGCTAAGCTCAAAGGAAGTATCCCCGAGGCAAAAAAGAAAAGAAAGAACTATTCGACATATAGTCGCTGAAAAGCACATCCGCTAAAGCTGTCTTCGGAGGGCGAACGTCGTTTCAGAAAAGTTTGTCGCAATGTCGGCACACTGTTTGTCGCCTTGTCGGCATACATTTGCAGACCCTTTTAACACACTTCAAAAGATAAAGGCTGTTTTTGTGCAACGTCAAACTTGTTTACGATTCGAAGGTGTACATTACTTAAAAAGAGTGCTTAAAATGTGCAGCCACGGGTGCAAAGGCCGGTCCACGCGGCACGTTTTCAGGCGACCTTTGACGCACGGATGTTTACGTAACTCATGACGCGACATAAGATAACGGGAGCAAACGCTCTTGCGTGAATGGGCCTTTAGTGTCTGCAACGGGCTTTTTACACCCTAAAGCCACAGTGGACTGCGGTTTTACGAATGTAAAGTTCCTTAATTTGTGGTTCCAACTTGACGAAGGATATTTGTTACTCGCATTTCTCCAGAGTAGTTCATAACGCCCTGCTGCCAAGCAGTCTTCACAGCCTCAAAAACCGACCAAACGGGCCCAACGGCTATCAAACCCGAGGCAATTTAGCTGTTCTCCGAAACCGTGCATTGTCTGCAAAACGCGGCAGAGGCAGGCCAAAACCGTAAATGGCAAAGCGTGAGCTCGACAGGCACTTTAAGATACACCTTCGAGGCTCACTTCTCGCCAAGGGGACGTGTTCAAATGGATGGGCTACCATCCGGTTCGGTGACCCACTTGGCTCGTATACTTGCGCCCATAATCGCCAGCAGATCTTAGCAGCTGCGTCCTTCTGCATCGCCGTAACCCCTTCAACGACGAAATGCCCGTAATCACGAGGGCCGTTAAGGGAGAGCCCGCGATATGTTTATGCGTGATTGATTAGGAGCGTCGCGTCTATAAACGAGCTGTTGAGGGATCGCGCGAGCCACCGGATATCTATGATTATGCTGATTTTTCTCCGGAGGTTGGGCGTGGACGAGTTCCACCCTTGGTGGTACCAGTCGAAGGACGTGAAGCTTAATGCGTAGGATCTTGGTTGTTATAATGGAGGTATACGTATAATGTCGGACATTTGTTGTTGTCTAAAACGACCGGTGTTGACAAGGCGCTAAATTTCGCGATCAAGCTAGATTTAAGCTGATATGCTTCCCTTTCCAAGTGTTCAAGCACTAATGGAAGTTTACTTGTGCTCTACGGCTTTCCGTTGGTGCCACTAATAGTGCTCTCCGCAACGTGTGGGTCAAAGGGCAGTTGCTCGTGTTTGCTCTTCGTCTTGTATATGTAGAAGAAAATCAATGCTCGCGCTCCCGCAAATAGTACGGGTGCGCGCGTTCTATTTGCTTTACGGCCAACACTTCAGTGGCAAGAGACAATAGACCTATTGCCATATTACCCAAGCATCAAGGAGAATCTTTTATACGAGAAAGGCGTGCGCCTGTGGTGCGTGGAACACCAATCCCGGCATTCTCCTTGATGCTTGGGTAATATAGCAGTAGGTCTATTGTGCGAGTACAACATATGCAAGCACCTAACTGCGGTAAAAGCGTTGCTAGAGCTGGGCGTCGATCAAAACTTTTGATCAGACGAATCGCCACCCTTTAGTCGGCTAATTGATCGATTAATCGGTCTCGTTCGCTTCCATGCATAATATATATATATAACGTCAAATATATATATATTTTTGTTTGCCTTTGCAGAATCTGCGCTAAACGACACACTCTACAATTTCGATTAATAATCAAACTTCGATGTGTAGTTGAGAACATTTCAAGGACACTCAAACTCACAGATTATTACTTCAGCTGCATGAGCAGAGGCAATAGTCTCTGCTGCGCTGAACGCACACTTGAGCAGCGTTCAAATGGCCGGGACACGGATAACCTTCTGCACTTGTCTGGAGTTACAAATCTCGCCCCTACACTTCACTTTACACTAAACGTTTACCTAAAGTTTGCCCTTCATACTAATGTCCTTGTTGCAAGAACGGCTGGCTGGTCGATGGATAATGAGGTCAACAACAGCGTTTATGTGCAGATATGTACATGATAACTGTCCGCCATCGTTCGTTTCTGGCCGTGCCTTGCTTGCATATAAGAAGTGTCAGCAGCCCTCGTCCAAGTCTGCGTGGTGAAAGCTTTGAATCTCTACCTACCTTTTTTTGGTTTGTCAAAATGTTACCGATAAACCGGTCAAAAGTATTAATCGCGATTCGAGCATTAATCGATGAATCGGTAGGTTAATCAATCGATTTTCCAGCTCTACATATTATTCTTAAAGGGGAAAGCTCCGGCGAAATTGTTATAGCCACTGATTTCCCTCAAATCTGGTTCAACACATTTACAGAACCAAATAAAGCAGTAGACAAAATTACAAGTCACAACAAATACTTTTCGCGAAATTCCTGAATTTCTTAATTTGGTTTAAGAAGTTGAGAGGTTCTACTGACAACAGTAAAAACCTGACGTTAAATGTTATAAGTTGGGGCAGCGCAGGTCGCTCATGACGTGTTACAAGAAACAGAGTAGTGCAAAATAAATGAAAAAATAGCGAAATATTTTTTTTAAACATGCTTGGCTTGCAGCTTAACAAAAATGTCATGTCACCGCGCTAGACCTTTTAGTATACTTTAGCGGATGCACAGCCGCTTCAAGGAAGTGCATTAACATGAGAAAAAAAGAATTCTTGGAAATTGTTTATTTTAATGTTGGTTTGGCATATTCAATTGCCAAAACTTCAATATTCATTTCGAATTAGAGATAATTACGAACATGACGGGAAGAGTAAACCCTGGAAATGCCTAAAATGTGTTCAGTTTGGACAGCTCAAAGACTACCGGAGTTGCCCAAGGGTGAAGAATAAAAATCGATGATTCAAATTATGATATAAGTCAGACAACTTTTACTACGACCATTTCAATCGAACCATCGTCAAAAAAATATACTGACAATGTATCTTTGCTTATCATTAATCTATCATTTGGGAAAATCTGCATATAGGCAATTGCTTATAGTATTCAAATAAAACAATCATCAAGGTATAAATATTTATATCAGGGCGAGCACGAGAAAAAATTCGGAGCAATCGTAGCGGTGCGCTTTCTTGCTACTTTCAACTCCATTTGTCAGTTACGAAATAATATCAAAACGCCCCCCCCCCCCAAAAAAAAAGAGAAAAAAAAAAGAGAAACGAAATTTAGAAATGTAAGCTCATTAAAGCATGTGAAACGGCTGAAGAGAAACAAATAGAGCTTTCAAACCAACTAGAAAATCAAAATGTCTTTGTCCTAATAGGGCGGATTTACACCGATAAAATGTTGTTCACCTCAAATTTACAGTAATATTTTGTTTCCGCATTGCTACCAGTGATTGGAAGGATTGGTCAATTAATCAATGAAAAATACATCTTGTGAAAAATAATCACTATTTTCTAGGTACAGTGATTGAAACAAAAATAATCTGATTTAAATCAAATAATTCGGATTTATCTTACATAAAAAAAAACATGATTTTTTTTTCCACTGCGCTTTTAAGGAATCAACTGCCCAGCCATAAATCACAGCAGTCAAGCACACGCTTTTTTAGTATTGCCGTGGGTATTCACAAACACGGGCGCATGCACACCGAACTGAGGAAATCATGCCCAGAGACCATCAGCTGCACTAAGGCTGGAAGAAGAAAAAATTAAAATGTTTTCTTTTTTTGTTTTTGTTTTTTTAATTCACACATCGCTCATTGCTCAGCCTCCGTCCCAAAGCGGTCCGAACTAGACTCTAAAGTTTCAGAACGTAGCAATATTTTATTCAAAAACGGGGTTCGGCAGAAATACTCTAAAACGTATTTGGAAATACAAATACTGGGGTACATGACGAAGACTGCGAAAATAATGGTACTCAAATACATTTATAGAAAAAAAGGTATCGCGACATGGTATCAATCATACAATGAAATATAGAACAGTGTTTTGAAACACAAATACAGGAATACATTTTGCTATGATAGAAATAAAGTACTGAAAAAACAAATTTCTAAGAATTCTTTTTTTCTGACGTTAATGAACTTCGTACAAGTGGTCGCGCGCCCGCTAAAGTGTACTAAAAAAAAGAATCCTATATGATTCGCAACAGTCTAAACTCTAAACGTTTATATGAAATCTTCTTTGTAAACAACAACTCACTGCAAGATTCAGCCTGAGTTTCATCGTTGCTATTTGTGCGCTGGAGATGAAAACTCGCAGCGAATCCTAAACCAATTTTGTGTGCTCAGAAATAACCTCTGGATGTCATTATGCCCTTGTGCAATCTGCGCTGCCCTTTCAAAGAGATCTTGGGATGTCCCGGTGGAATGAAACAATATTCTCTAATCTGCTAATTGGGGGTGCCGGTGGCACCCTAAATTGTTTTTTAATCTTCAAGAAAAGTCAACACTGAAGTCCTGGGCAACATATGTTAACTTTGCAGAATAGGGAAGTGGGTAAGTATAGTCGGGGACAAGTTGGCACAATAACGTAACATCAGTGTACCCTTCAGAAGACCCTGTCTCCTCTCAAAAAAACAACAACGAAAAAAAGAAAATGTTTAGAAGGCAATTATTCGTTGACGCTTTTAACCAGACACATCGGCCCTTACAATATCTGGATACCAGGAGTACAATCGAAAATGCATTTCAATACAGGAATACAAAATACACTTGAAAATTGTATTACGATACTGAGATGAAAACACAAAATGTATCTGTAAAATACTATCGCGATACATTTGTATCGCGATATTGAGCATTCCCTGTTCAAAAGTTCGGTTATTTTGTGAAAAATTATTTGTAAGAAAATGGGGCTCATCTTCCGCCATTCAGATGTATTCGAAGACTCCGTCGGTCGTTACTTTCCCATTGACATTTGTAGAAGATCGCTTTTAAGTTTTGAATAAGAAAACCCTTAATTTTGAAACCCTGCAGTCTGTTTCGGACCACTAGCTCTACATCTGGGCAGAAAATGAGCGAAGTTTATTTTCGCGGCAAAAAAACAACAAAAAACAAAGCAAATAAAATACTATTAATTTTTTGGGGTGAAATCCTGTACTAATAATGAACTAGAGATACTATCTCACTGGATTGCGTACATTACTTCAAGTTAACCTAACACAACTAGATGCGAGTTTTGACAAACTGAGGTCGCTCATTCACCTCAGTGACGCTCTTTATAAATGGTGACAATTTATGCTTTGTTTATTGTGGAAGACGGTAGCACGCACCCGCCTTATTGGAGCCAAGATTGGAATTCACCAGGCCTTCCCTTGACGGCAGCTTTTTTCCGCTCATCTCGCCGGTTTGATAGAGACTCAACTAGAATAAATACTTTCCGTTAGCGTCCTTCGGTACGCGAAATGGGATCTGCTTTCTAATCTAAGTTCATCGGCAGAGTGCATCCTCGTGTGCCCACCTTCGTTTGGCGCTGCTGCCTTTAACCCCCTCTTCAGAATGACAGTTTTTTCCTGCAAAGACGCGACTCCGATAATTTATTTTCTCGGTGCAGCGCAGGCCATGGCGTTCCTGCGTGCCGTTCTCCTCTCCCCCCTCTTTTAATTGCGGGATCAGTGTCATTTCGCGACGACGAACAATTGCCGAGGTCGAACGCGCCTCTCAGCCCGAGGACCTTGAGCCAATACCACGTGGAAAAATAAGGCCTGCGGATGACGTCATCGTTTGTGGATCCCGAACACCCCTACGCGCTGAAACTCGACGAGTACTCTCGACGTCGCCGCGTGGTTGCGTTGTGTTTCTTTGGGTGAAGCTAGAAGAAGTGCTGACGGCGAAGGTTCGCGTAAGATACACAGCGCTGCGTGGCTACACTAGTGACGACGTTTGGGGAAAAACGGAGTAGGGCTTGTCTTCGTGGTGGTATTGCTCGAACGCTGCGTGGCATAATTGGCATAGACTCGTGTTCGTGCGACTTGAGGACGGTGGCGCGGGGGGGGACATAACCAGTTCTAGGCTGCCCACTGGCCTGACGGTTCAGCAGCCACTCAGGCGCGCGGGCGCTGAACGCCGAAGTCACAGGAAGTACAGCGAAATCGTTTCAACAGTCCGTCTATTTTGTTTAAATCATGAAATGTTTTTCAAAACGCTACCCCTAATTCCCAAAATCTTGTCCGTCCGTCCGTCCGTGCATTTGGTGCTTAATTTAGCGAGGAAAGTGACGTCACCTGATATCGCGTGACCTATGCACCTTGGGGAAATGGACAGCACGTGACTTATACGACGTCAAATCAGATTCCCGGCCAAAGCTTTGCGGGAAAATACGCGTCTTATGACCCAGACACCTATCCAGTTTCTCCCGCTAAACTTAGCGTGGGAAATCGACCTCACGTTACTAGACGTCAGGTGACCCATTCACCGATTTAGTTTATCCCCTATATTTTGCGGGAAAATATACGTCACGTAGCACACCGAACCCCTCACCCAGTCCCTCTTCTCCCTTCCCTCTCCTTTTCTCACCCCATACCTTGCACCCCCCCCCCCCCCCCCTTTCCTAGCAACATCTCCTACGTTGCTTCATAATTTCATGCGCTATAATAGGACCTTAAAAGTAAAAATCAAAAACATATTTTTTTTTTTTTGCGTAATATGTTTAACGGTTGGCACTTAACCGTTTCCGGTTCTTGCTCCAGTGACGAAACAAGGAAAGGCGAGCGCCAGCCTAAACCTGACCCAGTCTTAGGAAATTGGAAAAAGCGCGCAAAAAGACGAAGACAACGAGAGAAGAGCACAGGACAAGCGCTTGTCCTGTGCTCTTCTCTCGTTGTCTCCGTCTTTTTGCGCGCTGTTTCCGATTTCCTAAGTCATGAACCAACTCGCTTGCATCGCCAGCTTAATGCTCACCCAGTCCTCTCTCGTCTCCTCTCTGTTTGGACCCGAGTGCCGAACGTCTTGCTCAACTATAGTAGATGCGCATTACTCCCTGAATACAATCGCCCAAGGACAGGGACCAAGGGAAGGAGGTAACGACAACCTCCTTCACTTTTTCCCTGTTCTTCGGCGCCTCTCTATCCAGCAATGAACCAACTAGCGCGACCGAACATCTTGTTGCATTACTCCCTCTGGTCACATCACGTGATCGAACATAGAGCGACGCCAGGGAGGCGATCTACCAATACTACCTAAAGGAGACAAAGCCCGCGCACTACGTCACCGTTCCTCGGTCTCGACAGGCCCCCCTGCGGTAAACACCCTGAAGCCTGACGAGGGTAGCCTCAGGGCGGCAGACGCATGCTAGCGTCCCGATCGTTGCGAGACGCTACGAGACGCGCTGGCCGCGACGCTGATGCGAGCTAGGCGGCGCTGGATGCACCTTGGAGTCACTAAATGAGCTTCGCTTTAAGGTTCAGAAGATCATGGTTGCCAGTTATCTGAAGCTTCGTCTGAAATCGCTGGAAACGCTCTTTCCGTCCTCCAGAAATGTTAAAACGGTTCCCTAAAACTCCCTAATGTCACCCAAGCTTCTTAACACCGCCTCTAAAGCTGAGGAAGCCGCTTTTCTTTAATTGTGACAATCGACAGTTGTTTCTTGTCCGCACTAAACGCCAAAATGGCGGCGCCCACTAGCAGGTCGGGGATCGGAGTGCCGATACTCTAAGTGCGGCTCATGTAGTGACTCTAAATGAACCCAAATGATGACATTTGGGAGGGGGGAGGGGAGCGAATTATGGCGAATTCAGGTGACCAATCACTGGTGAGTGATCGACCACCTGAATTTTTCGTTGCGGTGCCGGCGGCGCCGCAACGAAAAATGCGCCAGCGGTGCACCACATGATCCTCTCTACCCGAACACGAAGCTACACAAGCGCAACAACTGGCCTATTTGTTTGCCCGGGTGGCGCGTGAGCTTCGTTAACGTTTTCCTCGATTATTGCATAGTACAATGGGCAGGTTGTATGCGTCGACAACATAAATTCGGGCCCTTTAATATGTGTGTAAACACATGTGGCTTCACAGTGGTTTTCGAAATATTGGCATTCATTTGCACAGCTTGCAAAATCTTGCATTCCAACAAAAATTAATGGGAGGGCAAATAAATAAATCTAAGTCCTGCTGCCCGCACACGCGTCAAATTTAATATATATATTGTTTGACTTTCCCACCGGTTCCCAAGAAGGCTTGCCCGCGTGACTTTTCATATTCTATTTTTTTTTTTTGTTATTATCATTTTTTTTAACGGAGCTGCATCAGTATTCAGTCATTTTTTTTTATTGTTTCCAGTAGTTTAATGATACGCAGTGTCCCACAGCAAACTGACCTTGCGCGAGCTGGATTAATTCTCGCAAAAATATTGACTTCCTTTAAAACACTATTTATCCTTTATCTTTGTTGTTTTGTATTTTTCTCTCTCGTTATTTAAAACGGTATCTGTGTCAATAAATGTGTTTGCGACTCCAACCTGCTACTGGCGAAGATTGTTTCGTTTGGTTCTCTATCACGATTCCAAAGACACGACCAGTCATGCATACTTGCGAAATGTGGCGTGCAGTTGCGTATTGATGTTCATAACTGATTTAACAAATATTGAGGCGCATTTAAATTAAATAAATATCACATCTGACTATATTTCCAGCCACTGTTTGTGACCAGCGCGAAAACTTGTAACTTTCGGATTTCACCGGACAACCACTTAAGATTTCCAAAAAGTATCATCTAGGCACAAGTGCACGAGCTTTAAGGGTAATCATAAGAACGATAATACTTTATTTTTTATAGTATCCACAAACATCTATGAAGCCTGTTTGGTTGGGGTGCACTGATTTGTCTCAATGAAAAATAAAGTTAGCGTTTAAAAGCAAGTACACAAAGATGCCATAATGATTCCTGACTCAAATTGTGGCTGTAATAGAAAAGAAAATACCAAGAACTCTTTAGAACATAGTGTAATTTGTACTACGTATTCTTAAGTTCTTAAGGCTGGATTCCATGGGGCGAAGCAAGCGACGAATTGTTCTCGGCGGCGTCCGCTCTGGGCGTGGCGCCAGAAGATTGGTTGTTGCGCCGCGCACAAAGCGAACGCGCCGCCGGGCGAAGTTCGTCGGTTCTTCGTCGCATATTTGCTCCAGGGAGTTGAGCCTTTCCGCTGGGTTATCGTACGCTTATAATTGCACATTAGCATGAACTACATGTTACACGACTATTGCATGTTACGCAATTTTATTAAATAATTATAGCTAGATATACACGAAGGTAATGGCGGTTTTGTTGTTAAGTTGCGTGCGCTTTAATCATTCGTAAATATTAAATAGTGAATTACGCGAAACAAACTTTTGTTTCGAATTTAAGTAACTCTCCAAGGAACAACACTGAATTACAACAAGAAGTAACGAGGTCTAGCAGTACTAAGCTCGTCCCCGTGAATGGAGTGAAATGCAAAATGCCCTGCTTTATTTTCCAGAATTCTTGTAATTATAATTTCCTATTATTATTTAAGTGTATTCACTCATTCTAAAAAAACGGGTATAACCCATCCTGGTCAGGATATTTCGCTTTTACTCTATATGTCCTAGATGTGTTACATATCAAAATATTTGACTTTTTAACACTTCTCAAACGGTCGTGGTCGTCCATTCTCAGATTGAAGAAAAGTAATTTGGCGATCCATGGTGTTAGTTCTTTACTTATGCGTTAGTTGATATTACTCTGCGTACAACTATCAACTGCGTTCTAAACTGAAATACAAAAAAGAAATGTCCGCTCGTCAGCCATATTCCGAATCACGGGGACCTATGAAAAAGTACTGAAAATAACAATTTATAACAACAAAAAAAGAGTGTGCGAATATTCGGGATTGAAATTAAATTTTAGTGAAATAACGATTTTACGAATAATTTAATTGGACTTTCGGATGTTTAGTATTCGGGTTTTGGAATAAGTTGATATATCAAACACCAGTTTACTGCTCGAAATATTAGGTGTTACTCAGGAACACCGATTATTTGGTCAAATAGTGCTCACTGGCCTCTGCCGGACCTAACTGAAGTCTGCGTTGAGATGTCTGGACTGACGAATCATTTTGACGGAGGGTAGTTTCTTGTTACTTCTTTCTCGAACAAAGAAGTTTCACTCCTATAGCCCCATGGATGCGCTCGACAAAAACCCGCAAACGCGGCACGTCGTAAATTTGTAATTCAAGGACCTCGCGCCACCCGCCGCCCTACGTGCACTCGAAGCACAGTCTCGGTCGTTGCGCGCATAATACGACGATTAATTATCGAAATAAACATCAGTCATAATTGAACCCGCCTCTTCCGGTCATCGGTCGCTCAACCTCGGCTTTGAGCGAGGTGCAGGGCTAAGTACTATATATGGGGAACGAGACGACACTCGTTTCAAATAGTTCAGCCATATTCATCCATCCATCTATTCAGTACACACTGCGTATACCCACGCGTGGATGGGCGGACACGTGCATCTTTCAGTCGTTTCAAGTTTGTCGTCGGAATGTTGTTTTAACGCCGTTTTTACTCGTGTTAAGCGACAGATACACTGCTCATAGATCATACAAGATGCACGGTGTTCGCTGTAGACATGATGACAAGATGATCTGCGGAAACACCCTCAATCATGTTCGAAACATGATTGAGGGTGTTTGTTTGATACATATCCGTGCATGGAACATGTCTGCAAAAAATTCACGTATGACCGACGTGAAAGGATCGTCATACAAGAAAAAAAAAAAGGAAAGACGTTTGCAATCCCCTGTAACGCCGAATTAGAATGCAGCTCTTGAGGAGGAGGAGGGAAGGGCACTGAGGGGAGGGTATGCCCCTCCTCCCCCTCTTCTCCTCTTCCTCAGCTTCCATCCCATTTAGAGGAAAACTTTTGCTAAATTTCCCGCTAAATCTAGCGGGGCAATTTTTCCGCTAAATTTAGCGGGGAAATTTTCAGTTAAAATTTTTTCCCGCTATATATAATGGGGACATTTTTTCATTAAATTTAGCGGGTATTTTTTTCGCTAAATTCAGCCGGGCACTTTTTCCGTTAAACTTAGCGGGAAAATATTGCCGCTGAATTTAGCGAAAAAATTTCCCCTCCAAATTTAGCGGGGAAACAGTCCCGCTAAATTTAGGCGGCGTCTGAGGTCACGAGGGTTGACGTCACGAGGGTTGACGTCACGTGTGACGTCAGTATGAGAACGTTCTACAATGCACCGCGCGGTTCCGCCGACGCCGACGGTGACCCCGCTCAAGCCGGAAACGGGCGCCTGAGAGCTGCTCTCAAAACATGCCTCAGGCAGTACCTCCAGGCTGTCTTTCGTATACGATGCATTAGCAGTGAAAGCACGGCTGAAGTATCTCTTCGTTACCGCGTGCCCCACAGAAACACGCCGACCTTTCTCTCATCTCTGCGGCTCCTTTTTTTTTCTGTTAGTGTATATAACAAATCAGGCGTTTGGTATTCGATATTCGATTCGACATTCGACGGTTTAGCCAATATTCGTCACCCTTTGATTTCAATTTGATTCGAGCTTAAGGGGTACGCAAACGAAGTCTTTTCACTTCTTTCTTCGTTTAGATGTAGTCTACGTTCCGTCGGCAGCCCAGAAACACTAGCCTCTGAGCTGCCGACAGAGAAGCCGAGAAAACAAAGCTTACAAAAATGAAGTAGCAGGTTTCAAAATAACGCCTGGTGGCGGTCTGTGAATCTCCGTTGGAACGACGCTACGTCATGAGGTGCTAAGAAGCGGTGCCAGTTCGCGACAGTATGGCGAGGACCATCAAATGATTTTCTCAACTACTTCCTGCTTAGCTTTAATCCTCAACTGTAAAGCGAAATGAAAAACCACGTGGTCGCGACGAGCTTGGACACCGAATGCGATAAATCCAAGCTTCCACCGTGCTTTTCAAGCACAGACTAAAATTCGTCATTCGCGATGATAAGTGCCGTCACGGCCTCATTGGCCACGAACGCGAATCCAAATATTCGTCGACGAATTGAGTGTTGACGATTGCATACATCCGAGTGACGCAGTTCTCGTGTCCAATGCCTGAGCTGGGTTCGGCCCACGCGCTTTGGGGACCACGGATGCATCACAGTGAAAGGCGAACAGTCTTTTAAGGATACGGCGTAAGAAAGAGTACGCAATATTTTCAAAATTTCGTACCGAAACGCAAGCTTTTGACTTTTTACCTTCTTTCTTTTGGGTCAATAAACGATATGCGATTAGTAAAATCCCAATTTAAAATCATTTATCCAAGATCAAAATCTAATTTATGGGTCCTTTAATTTTTACCATTCAAACTCCCCTACATTTAATCCCCGAAAACAAATCCTCGAAAGAAAACACGGCACGAAAGAAAACACAGATTTTTTTAGATTTTTTCGTGCAGATACGAACCTGCACAAGGGAAAGTGCCGTGTAAAGCTAGACGACCCATGCCACGTCCCCCACGGAACCACGCGGAACAATGAACAAAGGTTATTTCCGAAGGAAACCTTACATTGCGTTCTATTCATTTCGCCTGCATGTATTGATCATTTGCTTTAACGTACAATATGTTTTCGACCCCTCACCCCTCCCCCTTGACAGTGTAACGACAAACCGCACGTTCACCCACAAACTTAGCAGGACCTGCTCGATAGTTTACTTCCATAAATCAGTCACCGCGCGCGTTGCCTTCTGGGAACTTGAGGGCCAGGAGCGGAGTGCCTACGGCCTTCGCACCGATTCCCCCAATGCATAACGTGCATTATACGCCACGATGAGGCGCTTCGAGTTTTGGAATAAGTCTATTTAGAGGAGACAGCGTCACGTTCCGCGATGAAATGGTCTCGCGTGACGCATAGTGCCACACGCGGCGTCAGTCGTGACCACGTGATCCATTATGAAAGCAAACTACGTGACCGACCTATGTATTCTGCGTACGATGTTTTCGTCAGGGACGACAAAAGTGCCGCATTGTTTTTTTTTTGTTTTTTTTTAAAGCAATGTGGTTTTGCTTCACGTATACCAGTCAGTTGAAAGCCACATAGATCCTACAAAATACAGGGTGTTAGCTTAAAACATGGCGACCAAATTCTCTGCCGACAAGTCTCAAGCTTGTTCGAATTATGCTTGCTTCGTACCTACGTATGCTTCGAATAATGTCCGCAGGAAGCTTTGGTGTGACCAACGTGACAAGACCGCCATAGAAGGAAAATATCCCGCTTGAGACTGTGCCTGCGGGTTGTCTGTTGTGGGATATGTGTTAGCCGTGTCACCACGGCTTAAAGCGAGCCGAAACGGGTAAAATGTCACAAGGGGTTTCTTTGGCATGCTAATCTATGAAACCAACTGTCAATCTTTGGCAATGGAAAATGTGCCAATCCAATAATTGTTTTGTTAACAGCTTAACGTATACGCTAAGTCTCGTGTCTTCTCGGCCTCAACGTCACTGGACCAGCTTATATTTCCGAAGCCTTTACACCCGAGTACCTAACGAACAGAAGTGATTTTTTTTTTTGTTTCCCCCAGAAAATGCGTGCATGTAGACACCTCTAGCAGTTTCCGGCACACCACACTTCCAAGTTTCCAACGCCAGTCCTCGAAAGGCTTTCTTCACCAGCGCATGGCAGCGCGTGCCAGAGACAGGTTTTGCGCGCACGCAGAAACACACAGGCAAACGCAGACGCGTCGAGCACACTTCAGAACGACCGGTTGTTGTGGCGCATCGCTGGAGCATACACGTATTCGTGCCTGTCGCCGACGGCATCGCACGCCGCGACGCTTTCCCAAGGCGCGCACCGTTGTCGGTCGATGGTTCGCCGCGGCTCGTTGGCGATTCCCGTCGCGTGCGGTGTTGCCGTTGCGCGACACTGCAGCAGTGGCATTCTCTCCCCCGTCCCCCCAAAAAGCGGGTCAAAGACGGCCCGGTCCGATAGCCCGCACCGATTGCGTCGACGGCCCGCGAGGTCTTGCCGAGGAGGTGGTCCCGTGCCGAAGAGCCGTGCCCCCCCTCGTTCCTATACTCGACTGTGAACGCTTTCTCCCTACCCGACGCCAAACAACCGACGGCACTCAACACCCCATACACAACAAGGCCTTAGTGATAGATTTCCTACGTCGCCTATGGGAGGCCGTCCGCGGCGTACATAATGGGCACCGGAGCTGGATCAGCGTTCGATTAGGACCAATGCAGAGCGAAAGTTCGTCTGCTTCTTTTGCAGGGGATGCGGTGACGTCAGAAAGACGTCGAGCTTTGATTGGCTCTCATTGAAGGATAGTGGGTAGACCTCAAAGCGAACTGCCTCGAGGTCTACCCACTATCCTTCAATCAGAGCCAATCAGAACTCGGCGTCTTTCTGACGTCACCGCAACCCCTGCAAAAGAAGCAGACGAACTTTCGCTCCGCATACCGCATAGAAGACGAAGCAGGCGTCCTTCACTCTCAAATGTGAAGTGGATTCATGCAGCTTGCGTGAGCGACGCAACCCGGGCGTTTTGCAGCGTCTCAAAACAAGCGCCACGCTACGACGCGGCGACGCCAAGAGGCACGCGTCTGCCGCTTTCCGGCGTACAGTCGTCGAGCTTCAGCGTCCTTGCCGTTTGGGGCGGCTCGAGGATCCACGTGCTATGACGCCATGGGCAGGCCTTGTCTTATAGGGGGTATTGGTAAGACTCGCCGGACGCCAACACTGATGCCGAGAGTTCTTCGACGCAGTACCCCGAAGACGAGGCCCAACTAAACGTCGAAGCAGCGTTCGAGTCCAATCTGCATCTGCGCTAGATCTCACTAACTTAAAAATGCTAAAACGCCAGTGCAGTTTTTTTTTTTTTAGTTTTTTTTATGTGGTTTTATTTTTGGGGTGTTGGCCGAGAGCCGGTATGTGTGTGTGTGCGCTAGTCGGGATGTGTGTGTGTGCGCTAGTCGGGAACGCACCTCCGACTGGTGTGTTTTTACGACATAACCAACTTTCTGGGACATTTCGGGGAATAAAGGGTTTCAATCAAAGATCTCAAAAAAGGAAATGTTGATTTACGTTTTATGACATCCAGGTCATTACAGTCCTCGGTAACGTTGTAATCTTCAGTCAAGTAAAGCAGAAATGGACAGTTTTGTGAATGTGTTCCGTAGGATTCAATTGAACAAAATTGGTCGAGCCGAGGAATAAAAGCTGTATGCGACCAAAATTTTAATTACTACTCGCTGATGTTTCATGACTGATAGCTAAAATATTCCCGGAAAACACTGCGATGCCCGTTGTTGTTCAGTCGAAATTCTCGTACTAGTGCATGCCCTCAGGCGTTGACGTCCTTAAAAGGGGAAAAGGGGGCAGGGAAGGGGGGGGGGGGGGGGGGGAAAGGAGGGAGGGGGTCCCTTAAAAAAAAGAAAAAAAAAGCGATCCCTCGCTTTTGACGTGGGACCGCGATTTCCAGCTGATGACGTCACAGAAGTGTCACGCTGTCGCCGGAAGCGATCCTGGCGGCGTCACAGCAGCGGTGGTGGATGTGGCAAGCGCCTGTTAATCTACAGCAGGTCGTTTTCCAGCTTAACAGTTTACGGAAGCATCGGAAGCCAGAAGTTGGGACGCCGCGACGATAGCGACACACTCGCGTTGGCTTATGCTTTTTGCCGAAACTTCTAGAACCAACCGCCAGGATCGTGACACCCCCCCAGCACGGCACTCCGACTTTTGTGACGTCATTTGTCGCCACTGCGGGAACAATTTCGATGTATGGGAAGGCAGAACGCAAAACACACCAGTCAGAGACGAGTTCCGAATACCGTACAGGGTTTTAAAGGTTTCGCGAATCTGCAGATTTCTTACGAACGAGGACTTAGTCTTTGGTCGTAAATAGGAGTGTAAATGGCAAAAAAATGCATTGGTTTTGTTGACTAATAATTACGAGACGCGCTACAACGAGCGAAGTACTCACTGCGGAGATGTTGTTAGCTACCCAACAAAGGAAGTAGCGTCTGCTAGAATTGAGGTTTGTCCCACACGGGGATCACTCACCTTTCTGACTTTTGCGCGGCTGCTCTCAAGTATGCAGACATTCCTCACTTTTGTTTTGTACCTCCCATTTCTTCTGTGCGAAGGAACGAGTTACAGTCGACGTGCTCGCCGCATGCATATGCACCCCATATATTGCACGAGTTCGGTGGCAGACGCCTGACCGTGCACTCACCGTGTGGGCGGAGTCGCAGTGCCAGGTGCAGGCAGCCAGCAGCAGCAGCACCGCCAGGGTCGCGATGGTCATCGTGGGCCGGACTGCCTGCGAAGAACGACACTGGTCAGAGTCAACGTCGCTTCACAAAGGGGCCGTGAAACGAAATTCCGTTTCAATGCACATCTGCGCAAGTACACTGACGCAAGTGTGATGCGAGTACTGCCGCGATGGTCGACTTGGCATGCACTGCCAGCGAGGAAAGAGACTGCAGGGACTGCGAAACGACATTCCGTTTCAATGAACTCAATATACTCCAGCATACTGATGCGAGTGTGATGCGAGTGCTACCGGGATAGTCACTGTAGAGCGGACTGCGTGCGGGCAACGAGGCTGGTCAAAGTCCACGTCGCCTCAACAGGACCGTGGAACGACGTTCCACAAGTATACTGACGGAAGTGTAATGCGAGTAATACCTCAATAATCATCTTGTAAAGGGCTTCATGTGGGGAACAAGACTAGTCAGAGTCGATGTCGGCTGAAAGGAACCGTGGAACGACATTTAGTTTCAATGTGCGCAATGTAAACAAGGATACTGACGCACGTGTAATGCGAGTACTAGTATGCGATCACCACGGTCATCGTGGGCCGGACTGCCTGCGGGCAACGAGACTGACCAGAGTTAACGTAGCCTCAAAGGCACCGGGAAAGGACATTGGGATTCAATGTACGCAATTTACGCGAGCATACTGACGCAATTGTCATGTGAGTAATACCGGGATGGTCAACAAGGAAAGAAAAACTGCCTGCGGGCAACGAAGCTAGTCAAAGTCGACGTCGCCTCAAAGGTACCGCGAAACGACAGTGGGTTTCAGTGTTACGCACTTTACACAAGGATATTGACAGAAGTGTGATACGAGTACTATCACGAACGATATAAGCTACAACATCCCTTCATGATTTCTGGACGTACAGAATACAATAATATTAAAGACACATTTTATGATGCAGTTTGAGGCGGCTGTGTGGGATTCGCTTTGTCACGGCCCACATTGCTTGGAGTGAAATGACTTTTAAGCGCAGCTCTAGGCGCCCGTTTGCGGCTTGAGCGGCGTCGCCATCGGCGTAACCGCGCGTTGCATTATGGGACGCGTGACGTCACTAATGACATCAGTGACGTCATCGGCATCGTCATCGCCATCGCCCCTGATGACGTCATCGGCATCGTCCCTGATGACGTCATCAGTGACGTCACTGATGACGTCATCGGCATCGTCACTGATGACGTCATCGTCACGTGACTTCTAGGGGGTCACGTGACCCCCGTGATCTCACGTGACCCCGGATACGTCGCGTGACCCCGGTGACGTCACGTGACCCCCGTGAGGTCACGTGACCCTCGTGAGACGACGGCGACGCCGCTCGGAGGGAGGAGTAGGAGACAGGATGAGGAAGTGAGGAGGAAGGAGGAAGGATATACCTTTCCCTCAGTACCCTTCCCCTCCTCCTCCTTAAGAGCTGCGCTCTAATCCGGCGTTACAAAGAGTTGTAAACGGCTTTCATTTTTGTTCTATTGTTTTTTTAAAAAAATAAAGTACCTCTAGCCAAAGTGTGCTTAGCACGAAGAAATTGCCTCAATGAATGGGTCTTTCATATTGTTAGAGACTGTACCTGCCGGTGTTTGACAAATCTTCGGTACATCAAACATATGCAGCACGAACTCTAAGTCCCATTATATAAACTCTTTGACAAATAGAGATTGAGCGGATCGCATGCCCAGACAGGGGCCGCCTCAAGTTTTACAGCTCATATCATTCAGCTGAAGATGCGGGCACTTGGATGCAGTAATAGCGAGGCAGATGTTTTTCTGTTGAGGTTTAATTTCAAGTATAGATGTTTGTTTGAATCTCTCCTTCTCAAAAAAGCTTGATGACACGATCGCGGAGATCACACCAGGTTAATGGCAGTAGAATGCTAATCAATGATTAGACACGATCGGCAGACGGGAAACCGACCAGCTCTAACAATAAACTCATTCCATGGACAGCATGCGAGAGATTCGTGTTTCTAGCCGGAGCTCGTGCCGACGCTTTGAGCACAGATTAAGAGCGCTCGTGCAGGACCGGCAATCCGTAGCAGCGCACAACCTACAAAAGCTCCGCAATGTCCGGGGTGCAGCACATACTTTGTTTCTTTGCCAACCACATCATGTTACTTTAAACAACATTGGCGGCACGAAGCCCGCACCAAATCATGAAACCAAATCGCAGCAATTTGAGGGGATGAAGGCATTTCATCTCGTCAAAACTGTTTATTCTGAGTAGCATTGCATGGAAAGAAAAAAAAACGCCTGTTTCCGATATTATAAGACAAACCATGTGTCATTAATGTCCTGCCTTCTATTTTACTTTATTTAGTAATAAATGTAATATGGTAACTGACTGTACTTACCGTTATTATTATTTTATTATTTCATCAGACTTTAAAGCGCTAGCAGGCTATATACGTTTTCCACAAGGGCGCAACTATCTTGAATGTCGTCACATCTGGTATGCGTTCACGCGTCGTTTTGATCTATCCTTGCCGCTGGATGGTGTTCACAAAAAATGCGGGATTGTGAAACATTCTTGTTTTGAGTCACCTATATAGGACGAAAGAAAAAAAAAAGGAAGTCTCCATTTCGTTCACTCGTAAGCTGGCATTGAGTGGAAGCTTAGCGATGGCTCCAGGACAAATCAGGTGTTGACTGCGTGTCAGGTCCTTGCGCCAAGCGAGCGAGTCGGGAATAATAATGTGGAAATAACATTCTTCGCGGAAAATATAAGAGTCGAGCGGCACGTACCATGGTTGTGATACATCCTGCAGCCTTCGCTCCACTGTCAGTTTAAGGCTGATATACGACTGTCGCAGCTCACACGCATATTTTGTTTTCCCGCTGCTGTAGAGCATGGAGCTTTAAAGGGGTGGTGCAATAATAATCTTTCATTTACACGAGCTTACTGGCAGTAGTGGGACCCAGGCATAGTCGCACTCAACACCACTGAACAAAAGACTTCCTTGTTGCGGTGTATTTTCAAGGAGAAAAGCGAGCGTTTTTTTTCAATCTCCTTCGCAAAAAATTGATGACGAGCGTCACTCGCGGTTTCGGGATAGTACCCCAATGACGGCCGAATGCGGCTCATAGATTGGACCCGAGTATTGCGTGTCCACTTGATATGGGCACGAAATAATCAATAGTTCGACAAGCCGTCGGGTAGTAAACTGTGATTAATCGCTGTAATGGCGACAATAGCCGAACCATACCAATGTCTGGAACTCAGCGCGTGTCGTGTGCCTTGACAACCCCAGCGCGTGGCTGTTATCAACATTGGCAGCATGTGATCGGCTGCAGATCACGTGGTTGATTGTTTTGGCTGCGAGTTGAGGGGGTGAACGCTGCTCGTTTTTCTTTAATTTTTTTCTGCGACTTCGATTACGTGTGGTGAAATACGAGCGCGTGTTTCATAGGCCCTTAAGACTCGTTCTAAACGGCATTTGCGCAAAGTACAAAAATCGTTGCATCGCCCCTTTAAATAGATACTGCAACAAAATTTCGGCGCTTATTTCTTGGTGTATCCGGGTTCCAGGGAGCAGTGTCTCATCGGACAGCCCAATCTCTCGTTGAAAAAGACACGAAAAGAAATTCTAAAACGAATTAAAGTATTAGCAAATGGCACCTGGTAGGTGTCTTTAAAGCCTCGTTTGTAATGTCCATCTGGGAACCTTGAAAGGTAGTGACGATGCCTGTCTCGCCTAGAACTATAGCCACACTGGTGCTCCATGCATCTAAACATATGCAGCGTGTACGTAAGTGTAGTTTTGGCAAGCTTGGAATGGTACGCACTTGCCCGCACGAGCAAAGGCATGGCGGCGGCCAGATACCCTGCTGCTTGCAATCGTCTTGTCAACGCCAGCCTCCCGCCGCAGCTTTGCTCGTACCGAGACAGGTTACGTCACGATTGCGCCGGATGTCACGTGCTCTACGGCTCTGCGAGCGCTTGCCATAGTGGGGCGTTTATAACGAAAAATACAGCCATGAGGCTCAAGATACAAAACGTGCGATAGTCATTTACGGATATTTCGGATCACAATCAGCCTATTTCTGTGCACAACGGATATGTTTCAAATTTCCTCAAAGCATCCTTCTAAAAAGTATACTCTTGAACTTAATTAATGCCCTCGTTCTAACGGCAGATGGCGATGGGCACGAGCAGAGTTGAGATCTCGAGCTGGTTTTCCGATTAAAGGAGTGCGTTCTGACAGCCGTTCGCCCCCCTCTGTGTTCCTTTCGTTGTCGGAGAGTATAGTCTGTGTATATCCGTAAAAATTAAACTGCAACGTAAACAAAAAGGAATAATAAAAAAACACAAAATAGATAAACCGTGCATCAGATTATGCACTCGCGGACAGTTAAAACAAGACACGATGCAAAACTAGTTTTTTTTTTCCTGGTTTCTCTTTTGAGGTTGAAATAGACGTGACTTATTAATATAAAAGAGGATTCCGTTTATGTGCCAGACAAATGGAAAGTGAGGGTTTTTGTCTAGACACAGTAAGGAAAAAAAAAATACTGAATTGGGATCACTCTCTCTTTTTTCTTTCTTTTTTTGGTAGAGAGATAACACCCACGTTCAAACAAAAGAACGCTTAATTGTAGCGTACGTGAAAGAGATACGTAATCGCTGAAAATGAGCATTTGGAGAATTCTCTTCACCCCCTGTAGTTTCTTCCTGCCAAAGACAACTATGGGAACCATTTAATTGGATTCTACACCACAGTTTTATTGTTGTTCGTTCCTCGAAATATCTTGACATAAAAGATACTAGTTAATGAGCCACTATCTAGTCTGAATTGCTTCCAGCAGAACTTTCATGTGGTGCACGGAAGTGAACAGTATAACAATTGAATTGCTACGAGAGGTTTCAGAATGAAAAAAAAAAAAAATCCTATTCTCGCTGTTTCTTTTTATATATATTTTTCAGTTGGATTTTGGTGTTTTTGTTGGTTAAAGCTAAAAAAAAAAAAGCAAGTCGAACTATTGTGTAACAGTTCTTGGGGCGTTGCGCCAACTGACTCGTTTTAACAGGAAACCTAGAAATTACGACCCAGGTCACACGTTCTTAGCTAAAATAAGAAAAATACTCTATATAGACTCTTAGTCTTAGATGACGAGCTAGTCGTTATAGTAGCCACATGTTACACAATGTGCGCGACACTTTATTTTAAAGAAAGTGTTCCAGTGCACGTCTCTAGTGCCGATAGCAGGCCACTCACTCTGCATACCATCACAGTCCCCGAGAGCAATTTAGCCAGTGAGGTACAAAAATGAGGCGTGGCCTATTATGGCCACGCATCTCGCTTCGTGATTCGTGCCTCGGCGTTCTTTGTCGGCCAGTGACGCAATGTGATTGGTGAGGGTGCCCGGGCGGCCTACGGCTCTTAAGTTAGCAGGGTACTGTTGAAGCCTGGAACCTTTTTTTTTTGTGGGCTGACTCGCGATATATTAAAACAACACTCACTGCCTTCCTTTGATTGCTCCTCCGTCGATAATGTACTGTACGGTTGATAGAAAATAAACGATTACTATTATTTTTGTTATTATTATTATTGGCAAGTAACGGCGTCACATGCAACGCTTTACTTTTGTAACGCAGTAACGTACATGTTACTGTTTCATAACGGTAACACTTAACGTACTTCTGTTACTTATTTCGTAGTTAAGGTACTCGCATTTTCTTCCCAAAACTGAAAAAAAGAAAGATGCACATTAATTCTGTTTTCGTGTTTCTAGGCGCTAAGTCATATTAATTCTCGCACACATCCCACATACAGTCGCCTGCCATATGAGCTCCCCCGGCCGAACGCCGACCGGAGCAGCGAAAATCCCGCATGCGGCGCGTCGAGCGTTGCCGCGTTCTGGGAGCCGGGCTATTGGAACCAAACCATTCCGCTATCAAAGGGGTGGACGGAGGAAGTTTAATAGCATTCCGCGTCTTGGAACGTGAATCTGAAGCACGGCCGATTAGAATCCCGCTTCCGGTTGTAGGTAAACGCAGACGGCTTATCGAAATTCTTCAATGCATAATATCTCTGACGTGTTATATGCTACTTTTTTTAGTTGCAAAACCGGTTTGTCATTTTACGTAGCTCCTACCCGAAGAGTAATCCTACGCACAACCCCCCCCCCCCCTTTTTCTTACAATATTCTTAAACCTAGACTATACAATGACAAGCGACTTTGAAATAATTTATTTAATATATCAGGGTATGCTATTGATAACAAAAAAAAAAGATTTGTGTCGAAGCAGAATGAAGATTCACGCTCTTTTCATGAACGTGTTTTATCGAGGAGACTCTATTGTTCTGCGCTCAGTAGCGTGTTGCTTCGCTAAGGGTGACTCTCTACACGATGATTTTGCAGATGGCTCCCTGGCCGGCCACTTCTCGCTTGCCAAGGGATCATTGTTGTCATGCCTAATATCATATCAAACATAGGGTTTTTACATTTGTAAGCATCGATCGAACACTGCTGCTTTATCTACGCCTGAAGCAAGCTCCAGTTTATCAGCAGTTATAACATAATCTCCGAACACTTGGGGCCAACACCCGAAGACGGCAATTCTAATCGGCCATGTTTTTTGTGATTCACACTTCGAAATGCTAGAATCCCGATAAAAGCTATCCGTCCACCCCTTTGATACCGGAATGGTTTGGTCCCAATAGCCCGGCTCCCAAAACGCGGCAACGCTCGACGCGCCGCGTGCGGGATTTTCGCTGATCCGGTCGGCGTTCGGCCGGGGGAGCTCATATGGCCGGCGACTGTACCTTCAAAAGTTTGGCTTGTTTTTCGTCACGCAGGCACACCCAGTTTACTTTTAAGAAAAAAGAAAGACTCCCACGATTTTTGGTTTAGTGTCGAAGAAACGCTGCCGTTTACTAAATGAAAAGTAACGGTAACGCGCTCCTCTTTATATTGGTAACGGTAACGGGCTCCTCTTTATATTGGGGTAACGTGGGTCGGTAACACTTCTTTTTTTTTTTTTTTTCGAGTAACGAGTGACTTATTTCGTTAATTTTTTTTTTTTCGGTAACGCCCGCAGCAACGATTTTATGCTTCAACTTCACTGGCAAACGGGGTGGATGCTTGTTTTGCGACTGAAACTTCGTAACTATCGGAGAGCAACACCCGCGGGCAGTTTAAGAGGCGTAGCAGGGCATGAGTTGTCACGTTCGTACTTCTTGTTTCTCGAGTCGTTCTTGGGCGTCCCAATTCGGCTGATTTGAAAGTTTGAAGAAATTGGCTGATGCCACAGTCTCGTTGACGAAGGAGCGATAGTGCTCGACACTTGCCCGCGTTTATGACAGTAACAATGAAACGATTGTCAACTTAAATACAAGGTGTCACAAACAAAAAAATTTACAGATTCTTTTTTTTTTTTTTAACGCAAAAATAAACGAAGCACCGCCAAACGCTCATTTTCCACCCAAAGGTAGCGCTAGAGGTCACAACCAGATGCCCAAGTTTTAGCCCGATCCGATACCTTTAGTTACAAGTGATTTTCTGAAAATTTCAATGGGGAAATGGCGACTGACGGAGTTTCCGAATACATGGGTCTCTATGGCATCAGAAACCGAAAACGGTTAAAAATCGACTCCATTTTCCCATTGCAATTTTCAGAAAATCACTTGTAACTTTTGAATAAGGTATCGGATCGGGCTGAAACTTTGGCATCTGGTTGTAACCTCTAGCGCTACCTTTGGGTGAAGAATGGGCGTTCGGCGATGCCTAGTTTAATTTTGCGATAAAAAAAAAAAAGAAACATGTAATTTTTTTTGTGACACCCTGTATTTACTTCAATAGGAAACATTCTATTGCGAGAAAGAGTGCGATATTGTTAATGCGAATAGATTCACGAATGGCGCCATGCATCAGCAAGCATAATATTCGCTTCAGTAATCATTCTCGTAGCGGCGTATCATTACCACTTGAATACCATTAACGAAAATTAGAGCGCATCTATACGCAAGAACTGAAGTCATGCTTTTTTTTAAATTTTTCTTACCCCGCAAGAATTAAGGTATAAGAATTAGCAATACGGCGAGCAAGCGTTCCAAAATACTTCCATGGCGCATCGGAATGCAAGGAGGAGCATGCCAATACATCATTCTCAAAAGTCCGCAGCAAAGCCTGTCCGCCATTGCTCGCTCACCTACTCTGAGCACGTGTTGGACATGAGGGCTGCGTCGGTCGCCGTTCGGCGTGAGCTCGGCTCGGCTCGTATCGAAAACGAGCGCTGCATAAGCGTTATGCGAAGACTCAAATCCGATCACGCGCTTCGTGTCCAATGGATGGATGAACAGATGGATGTCAATAGCTAACTCTTTCTAACGGGCGGTAACTTGCGCCACCTAGTTTAAGTCTAAACAAATCAACATTATGATTCCTCTCGGCCTTCTAGGCCAATGTCCTCCCGCTAACCAATGGCGAACGCCAATGTTGATCGATGAAATTTTGAAAAGGGTCTATTAAAGTGCAATACAGAGGAGGTGCAGGGAAGTCGCGAAGACTTTAGCGAAGACGAGGCAGCAAAGCGCTCAGCGGGAAACAAAAGCCCGCGGGAGCGTTTGGGGGGTAAACAAACAAACGCACGAGGGGCGCAAGAGCAAACGAACTTGCACGCCGTATAGTCCCCTGGCAGACGAGGAAACGCCGGTCGAGGCTTAGTTTGTTAACGCTCGAGCTTTTTTACCCTTCGTGGTCCGACCTTAAGCGTTCCAACTGGCTCACGCCGGATACCGTTGAACTGAGAAGCGATAATAAGACACTCGGGATTCGCCTCCGCCCAGCGATTTCTTAATTTGTCGGGGACCATCAAAGACGTTCGCTATACGGTGCTAACCTAGAATTCGATATTATGTAGGAAGATATGCGACGAACAAAGCGAACATCCCACCATATATGCTCGAAGAAGGCGACTTTGTAGTCTCGCCAGCTTCATAGAGGAACTAGCTTTCGTTGTTTCAGCTATTTTTGAGAGCGCAACATTTCTTCCGCGCTCTTATTTACCCTCCCTTCTTCCATGATGTTGCGCAAGAATGATGTTGCTGAGAGTTAAACGCTGCTGTGTTAAGCTGCGGTTGCACTGCTGATTCATCACACAAGAAGAACAGTCCGTAGACGCTTTCCGAGGAGTTCACGAAAGGGAACTCCTCGGAAAAATAGAAGTTCACGGCACATGAAAGGGTTATTATGGGAAATCTTATGAAATAAAGTAAGGCGAGAAATGCGTCTACGGTTCATTAGTGTGGGTAAACCAAGGCTATTTTTCATTGAAGTAACACTGGATGTACGATGGTAATTAGAGAGCATGAAACGTGCTTCACGATTTTGAACTGATTCCAATGTTGCAATGATAGTGTTATGACCGGGGTCCCAGGTAGAACATGCATATTCAAGTTTAGTACGTACTAAAGTAGTATATGAAAGGAGTTTTAGTGACACTGGTGACTGTGAAAAAATTCGTTTGAGATATCCAAGCATGCGATTGGCGTTGTTAGTTACGTAGTTAGTGTGAGTTTCCCAGGAAAGATAAGAAGCTATGTAAGCGCCTAAGTATTTGTAGGAGGACACAGACTACAGCGAAGTGTCGTCAATGTAGCAATTCGAGCATATGTTAGTATGGCGGGCAACTCTCATGGATTTACATTTATTAAGATTGAGTAGCATCAACCACTTGTCGCACCAGTTAGATACAGAGTTAAGATCAGATCGGAAAAAGAGATGTCGGAGTTATCTGTTATTTCTCTATATATTACACAATCATCAGCAAATAAACTAATATTAGAGGAGATACATTCAGACAGATCATTAATATAGATGAGGAAAAGTAGCGGACCTAAAACAGAACCCTGGGGAACTCCAGGTGCTACCGGAGAAATTGAAGGGTTAGTACCATTGGGGTATGCACAAATTGAGAATGGTTGGTTAAAAACGATTCTATCCAGCGTAGTACGTTCGGATCAATGTTGAGGTTGCTAAGTTTTAATAGGAGTAGCCGATGAGAAACTTTATCGAAGGCCTTAGAGAATTTAAGGAAAACGCAGTCTTTCTGGGAGCCACGGTCAAGGACAGAATGAAGCTTATTAGTGAAGAGCAGAAGCTGTGGACAGAATGTACGAATAAGGGAGATCGGTGGCCGAGTCTGTTAATAGAGAGTTTTAGAATAGCGCACGCTAAAGCTTTGCGTACGCAAAGGATAGCTTCGTCGCCAGTGCGCATGCGCCGAACGCTAACCACATTTCAAGCTTTGCGTGCGTTATTTTAGCGTGCGCTATTTTTCAGAAATTGCGTGCGTACGCGAAAAGTCTTTGCGCTCCTCCAAAAGCATTCATGATGAGAAGTTGACTAAAGCCAAGACGAGCACAGTTAAAAAATGGCGGCCCCCCGGATCATGTCTGCGGCCGCTATGGCGGAGTCGTGGGCGAGACGTCGGCGGCATCCTCGCGACTGCGATTTTCAGTACGGGAAGACATTGCACTCGGTTTGGCAACGATCAACGGCAGCTTGATGCTTGCGACGCGTGAACATTTCCCGGTGAAGGCAGCGAACGTCAGTACACGAGACCTTCCTTGCCGCGGCGACGCAAGCGGACACGACCGGTCGACTGCTCGCATCGCATTCTCATATTTAAACGAATCTAAAATGATACTCTAAACCAAAAAAAAAAAAAAAAAATTGTTTCTTTTTTTTTTTTTGAAGTTACAGTATTTAGTGCATGAAATAATATTTGTGACTGTATCGTGGTGGCGTTCCCAGCGCAAGGTGCTTGAACTTTTGCGTCGCGGCGGAGAAACGCTATTCTAAAACTCTCATACGTCGCGTGCGCTAACGCAAGCCCTAAGTTTAGCGCTAGCGTGCGCTAAAAATGCGTACGTTATTCTAAAACTCCCTAATGCTGCGCAGCTTGGAGTACGTGGAGCGAAAACTCGTGCTGCCGAACAGGCGATACACTCCCCACTCCTGCCCGTTTCGACCCGGATGAGCATCGTACAGACGTGCGATGATGTATCACTCCTGCGCGATACACGTTAAAGTCTCTTGGCTAGCAGCGGTATCCCAGCGACTGAATTTCTCATCTACGGCCAAGACGCCAAACGCCGACTTGGGCTGACTCGATCCCCGCTGTGTAAACAAACAGGCGACACAATTATTATTGTCTAACCCTGGGTAAGGTAATTGCACGTTGCCGTTCCCACCGGTCAATCGGTGCCCGGAGGGGTCCGCGCCGGTCGCCGAATACGTCGGTAACAATGCAGAAGATAAATTACCGAGGAGGTGGATCAAGGCCAAATCTGACGACGACGACGACGGGCCAAGGTCGTTTCGGGATCATGAGAAAGTGTCGGACTTTATCCGCCGTGTGGGAGTACTTATCTACCAAGTGCCCGTCTGCTTCTCCGTGCGTTACGGCTAGAGTTAATCGCAGCGATTTACACTGTCGATGGTCCCTAGATGCACGCTGCATCGCGAGGCAATCGGAAGGCCAATCATTTTTTTTATTATTGATTTAATCAGCTAACCGATGAGAACGGTCGTCGGTATCATGCTACTTTCCTTTTCAATCTACGAAAACTGATGGAAGTGTTGACAAAGACTTCGCACTGATTCTGTTGTTCCAGGGTAATGGCAAATATAAATGTTAAGACGTAGGGTACTTAGGATACACCGTCGTAAAACGCGTTGTCAACCTAAACAAGCTCGCCCATTCATACGCACATATAGCACACATTTTCATTCTCACATACACCCAAATGAAAACAGACATACGCTTGTGCATGTATAGTTCCTTAACTTCCTACTAAAGTTTCATAAACACTCGTCACTCTAAGTCTAAAAAAATCTTTCGAGATATTTGTTTGGACGAAAAAATTACCAGTAACGAACTTACAGGGATTTCTTCGGAAGTAGATGCCTAATGGCACGAAGCTATTTTTTTTCTTCTTTCCGTTGAGACGGCGATAATATTGAGACGCACTACAACTCCTCTTTTTCATGGGCTAATCTGAATAAAGGTCCGTTCACACTTTGCAACCGAGTACGACCGAGAGAGACCAGACCGGTTTTTAAGCCTCTTGCGATCTCTTGGGACCAGCTCCGCTGTTGCGCATCCGGTCCTAAGAAGTCGCAAGAGGCTTAAAAACCGGTCTGGTCTCTCTCGGTCTTACTCGGTGGCAAGAGTGTGAACGGACCTTAAGAGATGACAGATGATAGGTGTTACCATCGCATCGCGGGACAGTCTACACGCAGGGGCTTTCGAGAACGCAGAAGAACAGTCGTCCCGGGCGCATGCCCCGCGTCATTGCACAGATAGCAGAATCGATTCGTGTTTGTAGAAATGTTTTATTTGCGTATTTTTAATGTTTAATTATCCGTTTTGTTTCTTTTCCTAAAAGAGCTCGAGCGTTTATTTTTCCTCTTTCTTTGCTTTATATAACAATATTCTCCCGCTTTTACCCCCCCCCCCCCCCCCCCCTTTATGTAAAGCAAGTAAGGGCCTTCAAGGTTCACTAACGATGATGATGATGATGATAATGACACTAGCGAAAATGTTATCTCTACTTTCTCATCCGCTCATTCCATTTTCTAAACCACAAGTATCGAATTTTCGTGTGCAGGACAGTATACAACGTTCCAGCTCTTATCTTCCAGTCGAAAAATGCTGAGTCACTGGTTTGTGGACGCATGCATGGCGCCCCCATATTTGGTGGAAGGCGGTTACTGCGCACGCTCAGAACGCCTTCCACAGCCCAGAAGACAAAGATGGCAGCGCCCAGAAGGCGGTATTGGGAAAGGTCCATAGACACTCAAGTTGGGCTTTTAGTTCGAGAGGTCTTATGAAATAATATGCCGCCGTATGGCCATGACTTCAGAGTATTGCTCCATATCAGTCACCTTACGGCCAACGAAAAGCCGGGCGGGTGACTCCCGAGCATCTTATTATGGCTTCGCAGCCAATGGGATGGCGGCATTAGCCGATAATAAAGCCGAATGAGCAATCACGAAGTCGGATCTCGCATACATCCTGAGCCAGACCCTGCATTACTTCGGCTGTCTGTGACTAGCGTATCTACGCGAGCAATAGCCGCGCTACTTATAAACAAAATGACGATTCTCCATTAAAAAAAAAAAAATCGATCTGCGCAGATAGCATTTTCCAGAAAAGACGTTATCTCCGTCCCATTAATTGCTGGCATTGAGAGAGAGAGAGAGTTTTTAGTAGGTCCTACCGATACCTCCGATACTCGCGATAACGATACCCGATAAGGATACGATGCATGCGCAAAGGCTGCGGCGGAATATCGGGTATCGTTATCGGAGTCGTAGGAACGATTTTCGGAAACTCTCTTTTCTGTCGATCGCGGTGAAGGCTACCCGCGTGCTCTGAGGAAAAGCGAACCCACAGGCTTTGTTCGTAAACGGTGCGACTATTTATCGGGTAAAAAATACGGAATATGTTTGCTTACCTAATACAGGTGATGCCCGTCGAAGTCCCCAAGCACAAGAAATTAACGCCAATCTCGGTTGGAAAATCGACCAAAACGAACATTCACACCACCGACGGCACCGCGACAAAAGAACACAAAACACACCAGCGTTCCCCTGTCACTTTCTCTGTAGTACGAAGGTCAACGAAGCCCCCAAGTGTCAATAGTGGATCAACTTCCTGCCTACTCCGTGGGAACGTGGGCAGTGGGTGCGGTTACCGATAAACGCCGACGGTTCTCAATGAAACTCGGGTGACGACAGCGGATGTCAGCACACGCCTGTCCCGCAAATAACGACAACCGTAGGAACTGTTTTTTTTTTTAATTTTTTTCAACAGTGCGAGGCACTTCGCGACGCCGAGCGGTGATGTAAAACTTCACGTATACAACAACTCGACTCTCTCACGTGACGTCACTGAGGTGCCGTTGCTGTCTGTCTGGAATGCGCATGTGCGGACGCATCAACGCTAGCGAATTTGGTTTCTGGGCACGTGCATTGCCCGCCCTTAAAGGGGGCACTCCCTCGATTTTTTTTTTTTTTTTGTTTTCTACTTTAACTAATTACATTTTCGGAATCACCGGCTTTTCCCCATTCCCGTAAGCTATTTAGCAGACTAGTAGGTAGCCCGTTACAAGTTACTAAATTACTAGCAATCCTTTACACTTGTCAGTAATTTTATAAGGGAATGATTACATGTATTAGAAAGTAATTGTAGAGTAATTTCCTTACTTATTTAGGTAAGGGAATGATTTTAATCTGTTACATTTTCGTTTTTATTCACGGGGGAAAAACCGGGAGAATATAGAACACCTACAAAAAAAAATCGTGTAAAAAGTTTTTTTTTTTTTTTTTTTACTCTATGTTTTGTGATGCTAAGCTCTGCTGGAATCACACCGTCACCTACAAATACAAAATGTAGGGCCTGGCGTACTACAGATGCTGATAACGTTTCTTCACGTAACCTATAAGCTCGATTCTAATTTTTTTATTTTTTTTATTTTTCGTAGTTTGGTTGTCCGCACATCCTAATTGTTCAGCTTGCTGGCCCACGGCGAAGGGGGGAAAACACTGATACGATGGACCGTACTCTCGGTGCAAAAGATATTAGAGAAACTGACGAGATCGAAATGCTTCCCTCTCAAAAAAAGAAAAGAACTCGAACTGCGCGCGAGCTGATGTAGCGGATCTGGGTACGCCTTTTCTTTTTGTCCCTTCACTCCTCCTTCTGTTTCGAAGATGCGGAGAGGACACAAAACAGTCGTCGACCGGTTATGACTATGACAGTTTGCGTAATGTCACAACAGATGCGGACCCTCCGTTTATCGCTGAATTAAGTTCAACGCATTAAGTTCAAGACAGACATCGACTGAAAAGGATGTGTCATGCATTGACTTGCACGCTGCTCGAGAAATATGAAAACGCTTATCATCTTTGGGAGACACGAATGTTCATTTGATTTTGTTCTGCTTTTCACCAAATATTCTAAAAGCTTCGGGTTGCCTAGATCTCTTTCAGCCTTTTCGTGCGTTATGTGAGTGTGTATATTAAAAAAAAAAATATTAGGACACCTTGTTGGTATATATGTCAACTTTCAGCGATGGTCATACCGCGGTATGGGAATCACGCTCCGTAGCTCCTGGATGATCGGCTTAAAAATAAAGGTGCTTGCCTACACGTTCCAGACATAGAAGTATGAGGTAAGACACTTATATAGCTCGTATTGCACAAAATTAGACTAACTTAAGTCGCTCTGGGGGGACGCTGCCTTTGCCTCACCTCATATTCAGCTCAAGAACACTGAGCTGTGGTACGGCCGACCCGAGCCACATCCGTTTTGAAGGACATCAAGAGGCCGTAGGATCCGTGCGTCTGCATTTCCGTTTTTATCGACATTTTGTTTTTGTTTTTAAGGGAACCCTTGATGTTTCTGCAGGTTATATATGTTGCAACTAACGTCGGACAAACCTCTGTTGGCGTTAGACGAACAGGGAGTAGAAGTAGAAAAGAAAGAAGTCTGCTAAGCTACGGCACGTGCGTACGAAAAGCGGGGAAAAAGAAAGAGAACGACGACGACGACGACGATGAACGTGAACGATTGAACGTCTTGACCTTGCAAGCTTTCGAATGTCAATGTATTATTCTCAGCGGTGTAAATATTAAAGTGTTGCTCGTTGTGTGACAATGGAACGATTACTGTGACGACCCGCAGCGACTGCAACAGAAATTTGGTGCCGAAACCCGGGAACTGACATCGCTGCGGATACTTCGAAGCTGGAACGTGAGTGACTCTTCACGTACAATGGAAGTCCTCAAGAAAAAGCGCAAGGCCATCCGGTCACAGGTAACTCGACTGGTGAACGACGCGGAAGGGTTGCTAAGGGACCCAGGACCGAACGTAGCTGAGCTAGAGATGCTCATCGAGCGTCTGACACTAGCTCAGGGCCAACTTAACAACGTCGACTCCGCCATCGAACCGCTTGTTTCGGAACAAGACGGAGATGCTGAATTCGCGCAAGTCGTCGAGTACGCAGACAAGATTGTCATATACTTAACCAAGCTGAAGAGCCAGTTAAGGCGCCCGACGGGAGCGGGGCATTCCGCCAGTGCCAGTCAGTTGAACGAAAACGGAGACAGACTGGCAGCATCAACATCAAGGAAGGTCAGACTTCCAAAGCTGGAACTGATCAAGTTCAACGGACACCTGAAAAACTGGCTGCCTTTCTGGAACCAGTTTGATGCCGCAATCCACCAGAACCCTGACTTGACACCGTGCGACAAGTTTAACTACTTAAAGGCGGCACTAACAGGGGATGGAGCGGCAGCCATTGATGGACTTCAGCCCACCGCAGAGTGCTACGCGGACGCCATCGATCTCCTACAGCGGCGGTTCGGAAATCAAGAAGCGCTAATCCAGGATCACATGGAACGCCTCATGGACATACAACGTGTTCCACCTCAGCGCAACGTCAGAATCCTGCGGCGATTGTATGATAGCCTGCAAACTCGCATCCGGGGTCTCAGGGCACTGGGCGTAAGCGAAGAATCCTACTGTTCAATGCTTTACCCAGTGCTCCTTCGAGCGCTCCCAAGAGAAATGACCATCGAATACCACCGAAAGACACTGCAGAGGGAAGCCGAGAGTGCCACCGCCAGTAGATCGGTACCAGCGTCACAGACAAGTTTAGGACCTACCACAGATCGCACACATCTGAGAGCGCTTCGGACTCTCCTCGAGTTTCTGCACATCGAGGTGGAGAGTCAGGAAAAGGCATCTAAAGAACGGCCAGAGGACGTTGGTGGAAAATCTACACCCCATTTCACCAAGCGCGAGGCGCAGAAGAAGTCTACAAATCCCGACATACCACGAACCTCTACTGCTACGGCTCTGCATGGTGTTGTGGAAGGCCTCGAATGTTTCTTCTGCAAGTCAAAAGAGCATGGAACACCCGACTGCAACTCAAGGATAACACTAGCTGAAAAGAAGCGCAGGCTACAAAACGCCCAGAGATGCTTCCGGTGCACGAAAGTGGGGCACATGGCAAGGATGTGTCGAGGTACACCCTGCTGCAACAGGTGCCGAGGCAGACATACCTCCAGCATGTGCGACCCAGATTATACTCCGAGACGATCTGCCGACGGATTGAACGCACAGCAAAAGAAAGACGAAGCACCGGTTAGCCTACATGTAAACGAGGAAAACAAGCCGACAGTACTCTTACAAACGGTTACTGCGTGGGTGGAAGGAAAAAACAGCAGAAAGCGAGCTCGGATTCTCTTTGACAGTGGTAGCCAGCGCTCCTTCATCACGGAAGAGCTATCGAGGAGTCTCGGCTGCAAACTGCTCGGGACCGAGATCCTGACTGTCGGAGTGTTCGGAGGCAAGAATAGGGAACGAACGTACCGCAGAGTTCAAGTGATTCTGCGCAACCAACACAGTGGCAAGAAACACATGATTGACGCCCTCGAGACACATTCCATCTCCGAGCAAGAACTCCCTAGCCCTGAGAAGGACGTTATTGAAAAAATGGAAGAACTCGGGCTTACTTCGGGTGACGACCTGAACGGACTGGACTGTGGCGGAGTAGCGATACTACTGGGATCGGAACATTACTGGGAATGTATAACAGGAAGGATCCAACGACTGAGCAACAGCCTCACCGCAGTGGAAACCGCCTTTGGCTGGGCAATACATGGATCCACACAGCTGACTTCCGATACTGTCAGCTGTTCCCAGGTGATAGTGCTCATATCTGCTGCAGACGAACAAGAGCCAGCCATCTTGAGGAGATTCTGGGAGCTTGAAAGTGTAGGAGTACTCGAAGAGGTGGACCGAGATCAGTCAGATAGTGACATTATGCGACGCTTTGAAGCAAGCATCACCAAGACGAAGGGAAGGTACGAGGTTGGCCTCCCTTGGAAATCAGACGTGCACCTAGAATGCAACCGAGATGTGGCATGGAAGCGCCTCGAAAGTCTACGAAGGAAGCTAAGCAAAAACCCAGACCTCATGCGAAGGTATGACCAGGCTATCCGGCTGTACGCAGATAACGGAATGGCCGAGAAGGTTGAACAGATAAACGGTTCCGAAGGACGTGCTTATTATATGCCACACCAAGCTGTTCTACGAGAGGGTAGCAGCACGACAAAAATGAGGATCGTGTTCGACGCCTCTTCGCACGGACCGAATTCTAGATCATTGAACGACAACCTTGAAGGCGGTCCGAACCTGAATCCAGACCTGGTGGCCCTGCTCCTGAGATTTAGGCAACATCGGGTAGCACTAATTGCAGACGTCGAGAAAGCCTTCCTTCAGATCGGTGTACACGAGGAGGACCGCGACGCCTTGCGGTTTCTCTGGTATAAAGAGTCGCCTCACCCAGACCAACCTACCCCAGAAGTCGAGGTCTGGCGTATGACAAGGGTAACCTTCGGTACCACATGCAGTCCGTTCCTATTGGGAGCAACCCTACAGCACCATTACAAGGTTATGGAAAGCGAGTTCCCACAAACAGCAGAAAAACTGAAAAAATCAGTTTATGTGGACGACCTCTTGACCGGCACAGAAAGTGAGGTGGCGGCCCAGACGTTCTACACCGAGGCGACCAAAATATTCGGGGCAGCTGGGATGAAGCTTCATAAGTGGGGGTCCAACAGCGCGGTCCTAAAGAAAATGCTGGAGGACAACGTATCCGAAGAGAGAGTCCTTGGACAGCTGACGGGAGTGGTGAAGGTGCTGGGTATAACCTGGGAGTCGAACGAAGACAAACTGTCTTTCACAACAGAACAGGTGGTCGAGTTTACAAGCCAACGGAGAAACACCAAGCGATTCGTGCTCCAGACCACGGCGCGACTCTACGACCCACTCGGTTTCCTCTCTCCTTTCGTGACCCGAGCCAAGATTTTGTTTCAAGAGATCTGGAAGCGGAACCTGCGTTGGGATGATGCGCTGCCGGGTGAACTGATGGGAGACTGGGAGAGCTGGTGCGACGAGCTCACCAAACTGGGTCAGATCAGCGTACCCAGGTACTACGACAGCGGACTGAGCAACATAATCATACACAGAGCGTTGCATGTGTTCTCGGACGCCAGCTCTTCCGCCTACGGATCGATTATTTTTCTGTGTTCAACTGACGACAGGGGAACGAAGGAAGCGACAATATTGCTCGCTAAGTGCCGCGTCGCCCCCCTGAAGGAAATTTCCTTGGCGAGACTGGAGCTCATGGCAAGCTTGATCGGATCGAGACTACTGAAGTACGTCAAGACATGCCTCGAAATCCAGGTAGACGAAGTTCATTTTTGGACGGACTCGATGATCACTTTGCACTGGATAAGAGGAGAGGCCTCCAGATGGAAAACGTTTGTCAAAAACCGAGTACTGGAGATACAAGGAAACTCAGGGGACGCAAAGTGGCACCACTGCCCGGGTAGGGAAAATCCCGCAGATTTGATGACCCGAGGGCTGAAAGCTGATCGACTGCTTTCTGCTGCACTCTGGTGGACCGGACCAACTTGGTTACAGCTTCCAGCAACCGAATGGCCCGAGGAAACTGTTGGGGTGCTTTCCCACGACAAGCTCGAGGAGAAAGCTTCGAAAGCTGTAGTCACGTTAGTGCCTGCAGACACATCCGTGGAGTTCATGGACATTTCGAGATTCAGTTCGGCTGCGAGACTGCACCGAACAACAGCCTGGGTGCTTCGGTTTGTCCATAACCTTCGATCACCAATCAAAACTACTGGATCGCTGAGTGCTGAGGAGATTCAAGCAGCACAAACCGTTTGGATAAAGAAGGCACAAAGCTCGACGTTTGCCTCCGAGATTAGTTGTGCAGCTGGAAAAAAAGCAGCGCCGCCTGGTTCAGCCTTGCGAAATTTCCAAACGTTCGTCGACCAAGAGGGAGTGCTCCGGATCAAAGGCCGTATCCGATCAGCAAACCTTACTAGGGATGAACGTGAACCCATCGTGCTGCCCAACGAGCACCGGTATTCTACCTTGCTGAACATCGAAGCTCACCGAAAGATGATGCACGGGGGGCCACGAGACACTCTCATGCAGCTTCGCGAGAGATACTGGATCATCCGCGGAAGACAATTGGTGAAGAAGGTGGTGCATGCTTGCGTTACCTGCCAGAGGTTCAGTGCCACTCCTGCCAGTGCTCCAACGGGACCTTTGCCGGGTATAAGAACCACACAAGCTGATCCCTTTGAGGTAGTCGGCATAGACTTTGCGGGGCCGATGTACGTGCGAGAAAATGAACTCACGCATAAGTCATACATTGCCTTGTTTACCTGTGCTGTCACGCGCGCGGTGCACTTGGAGCTCGTGCCGGACCTTTCGACAAAAAGCTTCCTGCTTGCGTTCCGAAGGTTCGTGTCGCGAAGGGGTTTGTGTCGCATCGTGTACTCGGACAATGCGCTGTCCTTCAAGAGGGCGTCCAAAGACTTGGCCGAACTCTGGAAGACGCTCCGACATCCAGAGGTGTTAGACCACTTTGCCAACGCGAATATTGAGTGGCGCTATATTGTTGAGCGGGCACCATGGTGGGGAGGCTTCTACGAGCGACTCGTCCGATCGGTGAAAGTTGGGCTCAGGAAAGTGATCGGTAAAAAATGCTTGGACTCGGAAGAATTACATACAGTTCTGTGCGAGATTGAAGCCGTAGTGAATTCACGGCCTCTCACAGTTGTCTACAATGAGATCGACGAGGGCGAGTCGCTCACTCCTGCAAGCTTCCTCACGGGACGAAGGCTGACGGCGCTTCCGGTGGCGGAGAAAAAAGACTTCGCTTCGTCACCTGAGGTGCTCCGCCAGCTTTGGAGACGCAGAAAGGAGGTTCTGAACAGATTTTGGGAGACGTGGCGATCAGAGTATCTAAGAGAGCTCCGATCCGCCTATGAAAGCAAGCAACGGAAATCCACACCCATTGAGGTTGGACAGCTTGTCCTGCTTAAGGAGCAGCTTCCACGTTTGCTGTGGAAGATGGGCAGGATTGAAGAAGTCTTTTTGGGTCGGGATGGAAAGATTCGTTCATGTGTCGTGCGTTTAAACAGGGGATTGTTGCTGAAACGACCGGTACAATTGCTTTATCCAATAGAAGTAACTGAAATTTAGAATGGGCGAACCCATTCGGTGGGGAGTGTGTTGCAACTAACGTCGGACAAACCTCTGTTGGCGTTAGACGAACAGGGAGTAGAAGTAGAAAAGAAAGAAGTCTGCTAAGCTACGGCACGTGCGTACGAAAAGCGGGGAAAAAGAAAGAGAACGACGACGACGACGACGATGAACGTGAACGATTGAACGTCTTGACCTTGCAAGCTTTCGAATGTCAATGTATTATTCTCAGCGGTGTAAATATTAAAGTGTTGCTCGTTGTGTGACAATGGAACGATTACTGTGACCAAAAAGCTCCATCCTCTTGTTTGCCGACATCTCTACCAAAGGTACGACATGTGCTCAGAGCTATTGGTAGATTGATATAAAAAACATAACCTATCATTTAATTCTTATGTGTAATTAACGTGTCCTACTGTTTTCTTGTACCACTCTTGGGCGATATTTACCGGCTAAAATACGCTTATATGATATATTCACATAGATTGATTTTATTCGAGGTTTAATCATCACTATTACAATATTTATAGCTTTACGATTCTAACTCCGTCAGACAGCGGCTGTCACAAAACTTCGCGCTTTCACCCGGGCAGAGCTAGCTGATGCATAGTTCTCAAAAAGCGCGCAATGCAGTGCGTCAGACATTCGTGAGTGCCTCAATGGAAAGATTGTTCAGCGCGGTGGACGACATCTTCACTTAGAAACGAAGCAAGACGTCCAACGAGGCTTTCGAGAGCCAGCTGTTGCTCAAGGTCACAAAAGTGTGACTGGTGGCGACCAAAAAGCATTCCATGACACTCATGTGTATATATTGTGTCTTACTCAAGTACAGCAAGGTAAAAAGTAACGCCGCGAAAGAAAAGGATTACTTTTTGTGGGAACGGTCCCTTACTTTTATTGAAGGGTAATTGTATCTGCGATTAGTAACAATTTAGCCTTGTGTCATTGTAAATTTGATTCCTTACTTCTTTTAGCAACGTGGACAAGTCTGCATTTTAGTATCGGGAAAGTGAGAATGATTCAATAGCGAAATCGGGAAGTAAAAAGGATGCCAAACGAAACATTCAAATACACCCGCGCTTTTCAGTGCCGTGACGCCAGGGGAAGGCAGGCTTGCAGGTCGAGCGGGCAGCCCAACAATGAACTATACCGAGCATTTGTTCCGTGCTGCTGTGCGCGGGCACTGGAGCGAGATCGCAAAGTAAACGCTTTGACACCACGGAACTGCTCGTAATCAGTTTGGGAACAAAGTCTATTGTCAAAAGAGTGAACCCTTTCTTCTGCTGACGTCACTTTCTCATTGTTGTCATTAGAGACTTGGACTCCGGAAAAACACGGTGCGGACCATAATTGTAAATTCAATAACTTCCCAAAAAAAGAGGATATTTGCGATACTATTTTAGCGATGTTTGTTGGTGTGTTTAGCAAGTTTTTGGGCAAATCAAGGACTTATGGAGGCAACATCGCAATACTCCAAAGGCCAGCATCTTTGCAAATAGAGCGTTGACGTATAAACCGCGCGGTAAACCTTTATTTTATTTTATTTCTTGCATTTTTGTGTTGGCGCATGTGGACCCTAGCGTTTAGTCGTTCATTTTCCCTCTCGTTGTTATGGTCCCTGACTAATGAAGAAAAAAAAAAAAAAACGTAAGGTTTAAACGGATCACATTTCTTTCTTCAAATTTCATTCTTCGGCGCTCTTATCAGCCGATGCAACAATCTTGTTTTCTGGGAAGCGAACGCCTTGCGTTTCCAATGCAGTCCGTGACTATAAGGAAGCTGGGGCATCATCGTCTCCGCAAAGCACTTGGGAAAACCAATCGCTGCAATCTATTTAAGGGGCTCACCCAATGATGAGGCCAACGATATGTATAGACCTACGAAAATCGTCTGCTTCGTGACACTGAGCAGCATGATCAGTGCCTCAGCGCAGACTGTGACGCTCGGTCTTCCACCAGAAACTTGACTTTTTTGTTTGTTTAGGTACATACATATTTCGAGGGTTGCCATTGGGCCATATGCCTCCCAGGATTTCGGCGGTCTGCTCTCTCAACTGTACTGCGGGAAAAGTAGTCGCATACGATTGCTTCGAGTACCGAATACGAGTAATATCCCTCCCCAAAATCGTGGACCTTAAAAGCCCTCATTGTATTTACAAATTGGTCGCCGACACGTCTACGATTTCGGACAAAGCTTCAAATAACTGCCAAAAGCGATTTTGAGCATCGAAATGGTCGAAGAGTCTTTACTTTAAGGCGTAGCTTAAGAGTGTGCATGCTCTTCTAGATGTCTTCTTACGGCACCTCGGAATGGCGATGCAAATGCAGAGCAGAAGAAAGTGAAATAAGAGACCGTTGGCGTTCTACACATTAATCAGCACGAAAAAAAAAAGTTATTTCATACATTTAATTATTATTTCGTCTATCAACCAGCACACTGTTTGTAAACAAATCCGCATTTGCCCACACCGGGGTTTGAAAAGCAATACTGTCAAGACCCGTTATAACGAGGTCGGTTATAACGAAATAGCGGCTACAGCGAAGCGATCACGATTTCCCATTCCCTTTTGCACTTTGTTATAATCGAAGCCGGTTATACCGAAGTAGCGGATATAGCGAAGTGATTTCCGATTCCCGTTGACTTCGTTATAGCCGGTCTCGACACTACGTGGCAAATCGTAGTTGAAGGCTACTGAAGCTGCGGCACTGTCGTAGATGCGGTTGCCACTTTCGCACCAGCCAATATTTCGTCAATATTTCGTCACAGACCTTTCCGGTATCACCCGGGCAAAGAATGCGCGTCCGACAGCTCAATGCTGTCGGACGCGCACGCGTCCGACAGCATTGAGCTGTCGGACGCGTGCGCATCGTCTGGTATACCGCGCAACAGAGCTACAGCGCATGCTCAGAAGGCGTTTCCAAAGCCCAGAAGACAAAGATGGCAGCGCACGGAAGGCGATTTTTTGTAAAGGTCTCTGGTAAAAGGGTTAGAGCTATGGACAGGATGACAAGAGAACGGCAGGGAGGACTTTCAGTTGTTCCGCCTCCAGCTAGTGTTTCGCACCTTCGATGGCGCTTTGGCGTCTCGGGAGTCTCGAGCGTGCTCTCGGATACAACGCACCATGGAAGGCAACGAGCACGTGCTGGAAGAAGGGCACTCAAAGGGCGACATCCTGCCGTGCACATCCTGTCAGTGACTTTAATACTAAAATGTTAGCATGGAATTATCATTTACAACCTAGGAATAAATAATTATATCTCTATAGACCAATGTGCTGCCTACCAGACCAGTTGATGTAGAGAGTTCGGTGATTAATTGGTAAGAATGGGGCGAAACTAAGGGCGGGTCATTGGCCGAAACTGTTTCAATGACCTTGGTCCCGATAATTGACAGCTCTAGTGACCAACCCCCCTAGCCGCAATTATTCCCCTAGCGTAGGGAATGAACTTGAACAAATACCCTCTAATCGCAACATCTAGGTAAGGCTGTATCGAAGTATTTCATATAAGCACACTAGGGTGATTCCACGTCAATTCATGCAATGATGGTCCGGGTCATATTTTAGATATTTTTGTTAAAAATATATATGAAAGCCATGTTTTTGGGAGGAACATTCGGCTAGATATGAACGCCGTAACAATTTTTTTTCGCTGAGATATAAAATAGAGAAGCTTGAGGCGTGGAAATTGAGAAGATTTCACAATCCTACTTTGCACAGTCGTCATTTTCTTATCGAACCTTTCACGGCACCATAACTTTTTTAATAGGTTTTACAAAGGTTATAAAACACATACATAAAAATTAAAAATATCCATAAAATATTTCAATGCAAACAAAAATATCAAACATGGCACAAAAACGCGTTTTAGAGACATATCCACACTTTTTTTGCAAACAAACCATCTTTCATAATACTTCACAAAACATATCAAAATGCGCGTATTTAATTATTCTTTACGAATATATAAAGATATAATGCCCACCCTTAAACATATTTTTGTTATCAACGCGGAAATTCGGCTGATTTCTCAAAATGTGGCAAGATTGGGCTTCGATATTTAAAAAACTCCATCTTTTATTTTCTTTAAACTCCCCTTGGCACTTTGCAGTGACTTGAACTAACCTGTGATGGCAAAAGATTGAGTAACATATGACCTCCAAGCGGGAAAAGCTACGACAAACCTTCACTCGGAGCGAGCCGACGTCTTCGTCATAGCGGCTTTGCCGCACAGCACCAAACGTTTTGAGCGTTAGTTATGGAATGTATTTTATATTATTAAAATTCTTTTTTTTATAAGGGCTGAGTATTAGTGACGCGAAAATGGACTTTGAGCTGGAATACCATTAATTAGCTTACAATTCACAGGAACAAAACGGCCCCACTGTGCGAATTCGCTAACTATGCATAGATAAGCTTAGAACTCTCAGTTATGCGAGTGGCCATGTATACATCCGGCCTCTCGGCATATGATGACTTCCACAGATTAGAAGCCTGGATTCCTCTCACAGGTTTTATGGTGGTCCTCTCTGCTTGCTTTACCGCTCGAAACTCTCGAACCCGTTCCACAGACAGGTGGAACATGCAGACATTTGTTACTTTTTTACGTAGCACTTCCACAAAGTCTTTAGCGGTGGCAATCGTTGAGTTGAGCGAAGATCTCAACTTGGTGAGCGTTGGTTCTTCCACCTCCTTCATCACAAGCACTTTCTCCGTGTCCAGTGGCTGAAAAGATCCATCTTGCCGAAGAGTGCGGCTTCCGAGACAATTCGTGGAATTGGAAGCGATTCTTGAAATGCGCCGCCGCTCCGTCTGATACAAAAATTATTTAAAAAAAGACTTGGAAATGAACATTAACATACTCTTTTATGGCCTATGTGGCTAGAAGAGCGTGAGCTGTGTCATGCGTCGTGTACCATCGGTGACAACGGCAAAGCTTTGAGTGCCCTGCGTGGACGTAACCACACTTGTGGAGAGATACACTTGAGTTTTTTTTCAATGAAAACTCTGCACTTCGGTTGGAAAGAGTACTGTCCATTTTTCCGCAAAATCGAAGTGGAACATCACTGCCTTGGGTGGTAAGGCGGTTCTTGTGTCATGTATCAGGCTTCGTTCAAGGTTAAGGATGTAAGAATGCCTCATATACTTTTCGCTCTCCTATTGCCGCAGGAAGGCAGAAGTGTCCATAACCTTTTTGACGAGTTCGCCAGCGTCCCATAACGCGAAACAGATCTCTTCGTCTTCGTCGAGATGAAGCGACTGCAGCGAGATGCTCTGCGTTTTTGGGCACTTTTCGCAACGGCGCAGAAAGCAATCGTTCTGTGGAGCGCAGAAGAGGTAGATGCGCTTGAGGTCGTCTTCAGTAAATGTCTTCTTTGGGGCATTTGTTATTGCCGTTAAAAGCAACTGAAAATTGACGCAATATATGCATGCGCACACCTCGTTCTCGGGACTTTTTTTTTTTACCCATTTTGGTCGTAGGGAATAAAATTTGGAGATGCCTAGTTCGGGTTGGGGATGGTCCTTCCTAAACAGCTGGTAAGCTTCCTTAATAGAGCGGGTCATAAACCTTTTTACGACTTTGAACATGTCGTTGATCATGGCTTTGACGACGTCCTTTTTGTCGGGGCTTTGAACAGAGCATGCGAGGTCGTCGCGTGTGTAGTACTCAATTGCAACCCCCACGTCTTCGGCATTCGCCTTTTTCCCCATGTAGGGATCAGGGGTTGCCCAAACACCACCTTTGCGCTTCAGTTTTCATGTTTGATCAATCACGTAGGCAGTCGCACCCGACACCAGACGCAATATTGTTTTCTTCAGGATGATTGGTGGCAGAAGCACGTACAATCGCTTGCGTTCCTGGTGGGAACTACATGCCTTCAGCACTTCGCAAAACGCGTCAAACCACTCTGCGCAGTGCTCACAACTGTCTTCGAGTTCGAGAGTTTCGTGCGGTGAAGCAAGCAAAGTGGACCACCGTAAAACCTGTCAAAGGAATCCAGGAAACTCATTTGTGAAAGTCATCATATGCCGAGAGGCCAGATGTATACATGGCCATTCGCGCAACTGAGAGTTTTCAGCTTATGTATGATGCATAGGTAGCGAATTTTCAGAGTGGGGCCGTTTTATTCCTGTGAATTGTAAGCTAATTAATGGTATTCCAGCTCAAAGTTCCTTTTCACGTCTCTAATACTCACCGCCTATAAAAAAAGAATTTTAATAATATAAAATACATGCCATAACTAACGCCCAAACGTTTGGTGCTGTGCGGCAAAGCCGCTATGACGAAGACGTCGGCTCGCTCCGAGTGAAGGTTTGTCGTAGCTTTTCCCGCTTGGAGGTCATATGTTACTCAATTTTTTGCCATCACAGGTTAGTTCAAGTAACTGCAAAGTGCCAAGGGGAGTTTAAAGAAAATAAAAGATGGAGTTTTTTAAATATCGACGCCCAATCTTGCCACATTTTGAGAAATCAGCCGAATTTCCGAGTTGATAACAAAAATATGTTTAAGGGTGGGCATATTATCTTTATATATTCGTAAAGAATATTTAAATACGCGCATTTTGATATGTTTTGTGAAGTATTATGAAAGATGGTTTATTTGCAAAAAAATTGTGAATATGTCTCTAAAACGCGTTTTTGTGCCATGTTTGATATTTTTGTTTGCATTGAAATATTTTATGGATATTTTTAATTTTTTATGTATGTGTTTTATAACCTTTGTAAAACCTATTAAAAAAGTTATGGTGCCGTGAAAGGTTCGATAAGGAAATGACGACTGTGCAAAGTAGCATTGTGAAATCTTCTCAATTTCCACGCCTCAAGCTTCTCTATTTTATATCTCAGCGAAAAAAAATGTTACGGCGTTCATATCTAGCTGAATGTTCCTCCCAAGAACATGGCTTTCATATATATTTTTAACAAAAATATCTAAATTATGACCCGGACCATCATTGCATGAACTGACGTGGAATCACCCACTATAGAGTTGAAATTTGCGACAATTCGTAACTGAAAGGACAACGCAGTAACGTTGCCGTCACGGCGACATTCGGAACTCACTACATATTTCTTTCGATTTCACTCTCGGCGGCGGCCGCTTCTGTGGACGACGGATGGACGGTAAGACAATGCAGATTCGGCTCGTAGAAGTATCGACCAAAACCCCGAACGCGCACCCGGCATTTGCCCTTGCGCCTCGTGTTTCAGGAAATGTTTTCGTCAATTTCTCATTTCCCGTGGCTCAGTAAACACACTCAGCACCTTGAAACTCCCCTGTTATACCAATCTCTTACAATTATACATTCATGCACTTTCAGCATCACCCAGAAAAAGAAAAAAAAATCCTACGCCGCGCTACGCGAATTTTTTAAGTCATCCCAGCACATTCTTACTTCCGAAGTTCACCACGAAGGGAATTGACGGCGCTGTCGGCGGCGTCGCTTCCGCCGCTCCGCTCCGGCTCCCGCCGGCTCCTCCCATTGACCTTACTCTCTCTATACGCGGCCCTTTTGTTTACAAAACAAATCGGAGTTTACCCACACCAGGTGTGGGCACTGCGAGTGCGCAGAAACCATATTCACGTAAAGGGAAGTTTGTGCGCATGCGCCGTACTGACAGCAGCGCCACCACAGCGGTCTGACGTCGTAGCCACGTGTTCGTGTGTACGTATATACATATATGTCCTAACCTTGATAATGTAGCACGTAATGGCCCTAAAAAGTGAGATTATAATTGGACAACATTCGCTATATTACTAAATGCTTTTCGTCAACGTATTATTTTTATTGTTACTTTATTTTTTTTTTTTGCTTGGGAGAAGTAATAGGACAAGCGGAATTTCGAACAAGGTTATGGTAAGGTTGAAGAGGCATAAACACCCGGCAACTTCAGCTATCCGACTTAATAGGCCGAACGCAAATCAGAGGTCGAATTCCCGTGGTAATAGTATTAACGAAAGCCCGCCGAAGAGAAGTACAAATACTCAATATCGTAATACTGCTTTGCATACGGACTTTTTTCTCTTTGCGACAGGAAACTGTATAGCGGCAAGAAGAAGATGATTCTATCGGAAAGCATCCAGGAATACATTAGGAGCCACTTTGCAATTCGAGCCAGACATTCCCTAGCCGGTGCTTCGAAAGTGAGCACAGATTTGGGAGCCATTATACAGCGAAGGTTAACGGTGCAGTCGCATCGGTATTCCATTTCGATTATCTATAAATCTAAAATGCACATTGCATTTCAAATGAGAGAATCTCTATGTACTTGTTTTTTTCTTTCTTTAGTCGAAGTTAAATGTTTAATGAAGGACGGATAACTCGTGAGAATTGTCTACGCGTCTCCGTTCCTGAAGGCAAGTATTGGAAGAGAGAATAATTGCGATCTACGACGGTAACACGGTCCTTTAAAGGAGCTGTGCAACGATATTCAATTGGAATGTTTTTCGCTTGACACGAGCTTACTGGCACACCTGGGACTCAAGGATACTTACACGCAACGCCACTGGCCAAGAAACTCCTTCGTTGCGGTTTAATTTCAAGGACAAAAGCGATCATTTTCATTCAATCTCTCCTTTGCAAAATTTGATGACGTAACGTGGGGACCGCAGTACACCCAAGTGACGACATTTGAATGCGGTTCATAGATTGGACCCGAGCAATGCGTGGGCACTCGACTTGGGCTCGTGATAATTACTAGCTCGAGAAGCATTCGGGTAGTGACCCGTGTCCCATCGCTGCAACGACGACAACAGCCGAGCCATAACAATGTCTGGAACCCAGCGCGTGTCCTGCGCTTTGCCAACCCCAGCGCGTGGCTATGATCAACACTGGCGGCATATAATCGGCTCCAGATCACGTGGCCGCTTGTTCTGGCTGCGAGTTGAGGGGGTGAACGCTGCTCGTTTTTCTGTAATTTTTTTCTGGGACTTCTATTGCGTGGCGTGAAAAACGAACGCGTGTTTCATAGGTCATTAACGTTAGGGATCCGTTTTAAGCTTTATTTGCGCAAAGTACAAAAATTGTTGCATCGCTCCTTTAAGCCAAAATGATTTGTTTTTTTGCTTTTTTGTCGCTTATTTATGGCCCTGAAAGGCCAAGAAAGTCAAGAGGTATAACCTAACTCAATATGATTTGGTCAGAGTCTGAGTATTATGGTCATACATTGCCAGACACATTCCAGAGTTAGGCTCCATGGCAGAGTGCTTAGTTTGTCATCTGGCTTCTTCAAGCCTCAGTTCCCGAGGAAATGCCCGAGTTAAGCTTCACTTCTGGTTCTTTGGTTTTCATCTGGCCACTTGGGCGTAAATTGCCGAATAAGTGCCTGAATTAGGTTTCGCTGCTGGTTTCTCGGTTGATCCGTAGCATATTTGGCTGATGTCGGGCATTTCGGAGATTCTTCGGCGAACCAAAGAAAAAGCATAAAAAAGCAAAAAAAAAAAAAACAACTTTGGCACGGAGGAAAGCTTTGGAGAAAAGACAAGTGAGGCCCTCTCATCGTAAAACTTGGGCCAAGCTCGGCGATTTGCAATGCGAGAAGAATATTTAAATGGAAATGTGAAGTTTGCAATGTGACTGAGAATAACGATTCACAGATCACGTCGTGCTCGAGTCGCAAATTTTATTTTTTCGAGTAAAATTTTTTTTTTTTTAACACGGACTGTGGGTATACAGCTATTGCCATGAAAAATTCGAATGCTCAACGTTCACGGTCAACAGTTACACGTAGGCTAAAGGCACATAAAGCACATAGGCCCATAGGGTTCCATAATAGACGACAATGTAATATTCCTGCCAGTGATCAACATCGCACGCCATTTGGAGTCGCCCGATTGGAGAGTTTTTGCCATTTTCCACCTACGGACGACATGCATCTGCTTTCAACTCGATTTTCGTGATATTACAATAATAAATTTGTACATTCAATGGTTTGCTATTTACATAGTTTAGGTGCAACGAAGGAAAGAAAATCGGCCGGGGGATTGTGGAAAAAGCTTTCTCATAAACGAAGTTGCAAGACTCGTCACTGAAGCAATGAACTGGGTCATCCAGGTAAGTGATAGAGTTTAATTAGAAAAGCTTCGTGAAGGGTTCGTAATCTACCGGCAGAACTTGATCATATTTCATATCTTCGACTCCAACGTTTTCGGGACCAATATCTCGTCGGCGAAACTATCGGTATGCGGGAACGACGCAATATGCCGGTATCCTGATAAGTGGTAGTAAGTACACTAGATGGGGCTTCTTTTTGCAATAGTCTTTAAAAGCAAAAGTTTTGTAGTACTCCGGGCCGAGATTTTTTTTTTTTTTTTTATTTCTTGTTCATTTAGGTTTGATGGCATTACAGAGGGGGAGAGCAGCACGCTATTAATATGATTAAAAAACAGGAACACATTCGGACAAAAAGAAACAGTTTAGACACGCTCGTCAAGAACATGGTTAGTTAACGCAGATTTAATATATTCCAAGTCCATGATGAAGTAATTGAACCGGGAAGATGATTCCATTGTTGGGATGGTCGAGGAAGAAAGGATGAATCAAATGTAGGTGCGTTAGCGCTTTGGATGACAACCTTGTGTTGATGATCAAGACGAGAGAAAACGTAAAGTGGGGGTGCAATTAATCTGTTTCATAGTATAGAATTACGAAAATAAATTTGGTGAAATAAGTAAAGGCGTGAAACTTTGCGACGAAGAAATAAGCCTGGGAGCCATAAGGTTGTTTTCATATTAGTGACACTAGATGTGTAGTGGTAATTATTGAGTATGAAACGAGGAGATCTGTTCTAATGCATCATGAGGAAGAAATGAGTGGGATGCCAGATCGATGCTACATATTCTACTTTCGGTCGAATTAGGGTTTTATACAAAATTAACTTCAATGAAACAGGTGCTAGTGAAAATTTATGCCTAAGGTAACCTAACATAATATTAGCATTAACCGCGACGTACTGAATATGAGTTTTCCAGAAAAGGTTGTAAGTTAAGTTCACGCTTAACATTTGTAGGATTTAACAGCTTCTAAGTTAGCTTGGTTAAGAAGGTAATTAGGATTTTCATAGGACTGACGGAACACAGGCTTAGATTTACATTTGTTAGAGCTAAGGCTTATAGAACTTAAGTCGCACACTTGGGCAATATTGTTAATATCAGACTCGAGCACACAGTTGTCACTATGGTCAATTATTTCCCGGTAAATCACACAGCCATTAGCAAATGAACAGATAGATGAGGAGATGTTGGATGGAAGATCATCACCATAAATTAAGAATACTAATGGTCATACAGATCCCAGTCGAACACCGCAACCAACAGTTGAAAGAGGACAGCTGAAATTATACTTCAACTTGGAACCACGTGATTCTCAGTCAGATACCATGCCGACTGAGACACAGAGCGTCGGAACAACTAACAATTAATTTATAAAGTCATATATTCAGCTTGCCCGTGCTGTCGAAGTCCGGGGGACGTAGAATGTGCAGAACTATTATACACATGAAGTGTGGCTGCTCTAGCATTGCACATATCAGCCCCCCACCCCCTTCCCCCTCACACACAGACACTATGCGCAACCTTCATGCGTATCGTAGCTCAATACATTTTATGTCTCCCCCAGTCTTTGTCAGCACGATCGAGATAGTGTGTTTTTTGCTCCCATTATTCAGCGAGTGTCCTACGTAGATCAAAGAAATTGAATCTCCTAGGGCTCTACTGTAGAACGGTATTCCTTTACCGCACACGTGTGCTTATGTAAAGTGCGCATCATTCCAACCCAATGTCAATTTTTGGTTTCCTTTTAAAGATTCGGAAATACTTGGGTTTTGGGAAATGAAACTACACATCCTTGTTCTTCTGAAAATGTGAAGTTAATGAGCTCGCGAAAATATGAAGACTGATCACTCAACCGATAAAATAACCATAAATATGCACCAGCCACATGAAGCATAGGAGCCGATTGATAAAGAAAAGCCCGTGTTCCCAAGGGCCTTTTTTTCTGTCTTCAAAACTTTTCCATGCAGTAGTGGACCAAAATTGAGGTATATCTTTGCCCGAAAAATGGAAAATAATGCAATCAGAATAGAAACAAGGAAAAAGGAATTCCCAGGTCAGGTACCTCGGCCACGCGCTTGGAAGTTCCTTAAATAATGGAACGGAAATTTTCCTATCTCGTTAGTAATCTTCCGCCAGTAAGAGCAGCCATATTTGCTAGTCGCCGCTGATTATTAAAATGAATTCGTTAGATTACTTCCGCAGTGACGTGTTGTCTTTCCTCGCAGCAACGGGGTAATTTGGAGCAGACGTTCCTTAACACAACATTGTCTTGGCACAGCCATTACATGTTTATGCAAATTAAATAGGGCGCGTTTTTTTTATATAGGGAAGTTTCCCGTGCATACATCGGGCAGTTCCACTTTGAACAGTTTTAATCACGTGACACACTTCCGGCTTAAAATATTGCCAGATGATGAACATTCGCCCTATGACTTTCTATGCACCAAAACCACAAGCCGGTATTTAAGTTATGTCTGTACATACTGGTCATTATTGAGACTTAAGACGAGCCGACGATGGAGGAGTCGATGAGTCGGCGGCCAAGAGGGACCCGGCATAGATGTCGCTAGAGCGACCCCCAAAAGGACGAAAAGCGAATTAAGCGCGGGTTTATCAGACGGAAATACGTTCCCGGTCGTTTTCTTACTGAGTTATGTCGTCGACGGAGCCACTCACCATGCTCGTGTGTTTCACCAACGCAGAAAACTAGGACAGTAACTAAAATAAGGGTTACTGCGCAGGCGAGCTGGTAAACAATCATAGCATAAAAAAAAAAAAAAAAAAACTTGAGACTATAAACAGAAAGGGGGACAAACACAACACCTATGGGACGGTGTTGTGCTTGTCCCCCTTTTAATGTCTACTCTCAAGTTTTTTTTCTTCAAAAACTAAGACAGATCGTCTGTATCCAAACAAATATTTAAGAAAAAAAATGAAAAGAAGTGGGTGGCGCTGTTCATCAGAATGGCGGAACTCGGCTTACCGGAAGTGAATGGACGTGTGGAGAAACCGCCGTATACCTGTTCCTATATCCTCCACTCACCTTCAGTGAGTTTTAGCCTCTGTGTCATTGAGGCAGGAAAGCGTTACTGAGAGCGGGACGTATACATCCCTTCAATAGCGTCCTTCGCGCGGTCACCTCTGTTTGCCAGGCTAAAACCACACCTAGAAACCACCTAGAGGACAAGACCAACGCCTTTCCCCCTAAGCGTCGTCACTACTGGCATAGCCGCCTCTAGACTCACAAAGCCTGGCAGTTCAATCACGGAGCCATAGAGTGCCCGGTCGCAGATTCGGAGCGCGAGGATCTGCCATTTCTCGGGGAACCTGGACGTCAGCGCGCAGCTTTTGCAGCGGCGAGGACCCGAAACACATTCGGGAGAAGTGTGTTTCGGCGTCTCGCCGCAGCGAGGCGCCAGTCACGTGGCTCTCCTCTCATCCGTTGTCTGCCGCTCCACCTTTTCCATTTCGGCGGCCGCTTCTCGTGGCAATCTGCAAGGCTTTGTTATGGCGAATTCGCGTGGTCAATCGTCGGCAACTTATTTTGCCGGAAAACCGGCAATAGTGTTCGCGTGGTCAGTTTCCGGCCGGCGCGCACCGTTCGGGTGGTGGTTCTCCGGCAAGCACCGGCAACTTTCCGGCGCTTTTTCCGCCCGAGCTCCGAACGGCCGGGTGAGTGGGCGCCAGACTGTATCCGGTGTCGTCACTTCCGAAATGAGAGAGAAGGTCAGTGAGAAAAAAAATGAAGGAAAGAAGGAAACTGATCTGAAGTAACTTTAGCAGCCGCTACGAAAGTCAATCCAAGTCGTTGGGACATGAGTGACGGCGGCGACAGGCTCTCGCTAGCGGTGTCGCGCGGGCAAGAGGCGAAATAAACTGCCACCGTCTGGCGTTTCGTGTTCGGGTAGTGAGGGTCACGTGGTGTGCCGCCGGCGCGTTTCTGGTTGCCGGTTCCGCCGGCTCGTTCTCGCCGGCGAATGACCACCCGAATTCGCCATTAGTACATAGGAGGCAATGCTACTGGAATAAACGCGGCGTCGCCTACAGCTTGCGCCAGCGTCACCGCTAGCGCGTCTCGCGGCACCTCACTACCAACGCGACGCTCGGACGCGGCGTCGCCAAGACAGACGTGGCTGTCGCTTTGTGGCGACTCTCTTTTGAAGCTTCGGAGTGTTTCCCGCTTGGGGCGGGTCGGGCGTCCATGAACAATGAAGTCATTCGTAGACCTTGTCTTCTAGCTATGAGACGCCGCACACGTGTCCACAACCAACTAACTGGTCTTCTTTTCTTGGATGGGGGGGGGGGGGGGGGGGGGTTGGGTGTTCGTTGTCAGACGGTGCAGAATGGGTTCATGTGGGTCAGTAGGGTTCAAAAATGCGTGACTACACGCAGCGCGTACAACAAAAAAACACAATAATAAAGAGCGACGTCTTGTTTTATTTTGTTTACTTCCCAGATGGTTATTTCCGCCTCCAAGGAAAAAAGTACTTAATAAAACAAAGAGAAATTTCTTTTGTTTATTTGCTTATGGGTTCGCACGTTCTCACGGCTCAAGCGAGCGTCCGGAATTGAACGCGAGAAAAGAAGAAAAAAAAATACTTCCTGGCCATTTTTTCTTTTTCCTTTCTGGAAAGCCGTACGCAAGACTCCAGAATTACGGCGCAAATTGGAGAAAACGGAAACGTGAAACCGCTGCGGGGAAACGACGCGAATGACGAGAAAAAAAAAGAGAGCGAAATTGCGAAAATGAGAGCGGAACACAACCACCGTAGGTAGGATAAACAAACGAACGCAAAAAGAAATGCCGGCGCAAGGTCTCCCCCGTGTCACCAAGCGACAAGACCTTGCTATAAGAAACAGCTTCTGTTCCCCGGGAGACCCGCGAATTCGTCGCCTTCGGAAAGAAAAGAAAAAAAAATCGGGACCAGGTTAACAAAGGAAGGCGTGACTTGACCTACCACGCCCTCCCACACGCTCTCCCCAGCACACGAAAAACGCACGGAGCACAGATCACTGTGATCTACGACGTGTGACCGGCAGTGCACTCACACCGCGACACGGGGTCAAGATAATTTCTCCTTCTCCGACGGCGTGCCGCTCGGACACCGAGCGTGATGGCTTACAATGGCACTGACCCGTACCGACACCGTCTATACTCTGTTTCACTCCAAGTTCGACCGCTGCCGACCGACGGCGGGGAAATTGTTATCACGAGAACTGTACAAGCATTAGGATTCCCCGTTAAATTGAGCGGGAAAATAAACATCACGGGACACACCAATTCCCTTTTTTTTTTTCACGCATCATAGAACTTTAAACGTAAAAGTCGCTGCCATTTTTTTTTTTTTTTTACGAGAAGTATTCTGAAACGGAGTAGAAAGCCGTATACAGCTGAACTTTGTGCTGAGCGGACTCGCAGAAAGTGCTCTGTCAGCATTTGGCAGAGACTCATGTTGTGACTTACCGAATGAAATTTCCAGCTCAAAGCTCACGTAGCAGTCTCGTCCTCTAGACCGACACGCTCAAACTAGAGCCACTTAGCGAGAGCTACGCTTACAGTATCGGCACTCGGTTCCCCGATATTGTTGCGGGCGCCGCCATCTTGGTGCTCGTTCACAGCATGACGCAACAGCAGATCATCGCATTCGAATCGGTGTTAAAGAGCTCGTGTAATAACGCTGCGCTCTGTCGCGAACTGTTGAAACATTTGTGGAGGACGGAAAAGCGTTTCCTGTTTTCAGATAAGCCGCAACCATAATTTTAAGCCACAAAATGGCGCAAGGCTACGTGACGCAAGCTACCGCCCGTTACAAAGGGTATTATAGCCATTAACATCCATTGACCCGTACATGGTTAAAGCGCGTTACTCCGAAGCATAGCGCTTTTAGTGTCACTAGCGCAAACGAGTCAGCGTTTGCCCATGCCAGGTGTGGGGAGTGCGCGTGCGCAAAAACCAGACTCGCGTTAAGTGAAGCTTCTGCGCATGCGCCGTGGCGACAAGAGCGCCACCGAAGCGGCGTGACGTCGCAGCTGCGTGGTGGTGTACATGTGCCGCGCGCCTGATCCTCGATAGGCGACGTCTAGTTTTCATCAACATATCACTTCCTACCTATACTATACTCTGTTTCACCTGATGTTGTACCGCAGAGAAGGCTAGAAGCGCGAGCTTATAGCGTTAAGAGCTGCCGTTAACGCACGAGAGCTTGTGCCGCCGAGATGTGCCCTATAGCAAGGAGCTCGCGCTTGTAGCCTTTCCTGCGGTACATCATAAGGTGAAGCAGAGTATAGTGCTCATGCCTCGAGAGCCGAAGTGAAGAGAGTCCGGCTCCTCACGCGGAGCATTATTAAAGGGGCACTGACACATCAAAATCATATTTTTTTTTATTATCCGAAACGATTGAAAACGATGCCGGGACATTACCCTCAAAATTTGAAATTTGGGAATTCAGTATTTGTGAAGTAAAAAAACAATTTCCAAATGCCGAATTCGAAGTTCCCGCGCGATCGGCGCCGGTGCCTTGACGTCAAAAATCGCGGAGACCTGAGAGTCGACTTTTTTTCACCACTCCCTGCTGTTGCCATGGCGACCCAAAGCGAGGAGGAAAGGAGTGAGCGGCGGCGTTCCGGCGGACCGGTTTTGAGCGGTGTCGCCTGTTTTCCGTTGGAGGATACAAATCCAGGAGACGGCACCACAACGAACTCCCGATTTTTGGTATTTCAAAAAGAAGGGCCGTAGTGCGTTCGCAATTGCGTTAAAAAACATGTTTTACGATTGCCGTTATTAAATGTTATAGAGATGTCGCCTACAAAGCTTCTAAATTTCCTAATTTTTGACGTCACTGATCAAAAGAAGCGAGGAGGCGAGAGGCGGGAAAATCAAACGCCAAAAATAAAAAGGCGCGCGCGCGCGCGGGAAAATTTTTTTTCGCGATGCGGTTTTTTTTGCGTGTCTATGACTGCAACTTGCATCGTTTTAGACAATAGAAATAAATACGACCTTTGGGGTGTCAGTGCCCCTTTAAGTTAACCCTTTATGGGGAGAAGTTAGATATTGTCAGGCGCATTTGAGATTAGATGTATATGTATATGGTATCTCATCGGAGCCGTATATTACGTTTCAAACGCCAAAAGCATCGCTTCTTCTTTCGATAAACAAGTCTTGTAAGAACTATAGTTCCTGCGGCGTATGAACAATGCGCAAAACTTTTTTTTTCTTTTTGTTGTTTTGCTTATAGTTAACATCGTTAGTTTGTCGACATCGTAAGCTTGCTCAACAATGTTCAACTAACATCGCTAGTTAAGTATAGTTACTTTAGAAAACGGGAGTTCAAGTGTTCCGTCCGTTTGGTGTGTGCACGGCTTAGCCGGGTGAGAACGTGGGTGCACACTGCGCGACACTGTTAGCGGGAGCAATCAATCGACGGATTCTTTTTTAGTTTTTGCTTTCTTCTGAATATTGAGTGGCTGTCATAAAAAAAAAAATGAATAAAAACTACTATAGTCCGTGGCAACTCAAGAAGGTAGGACGAGGGAATCGAAGGCCGGGGAGGGGGAAGCAGACGGAACGGTAGAGAGAGGAGGAGGTTTCCGCCTCTCCTCTCCAGCGTTGCGTCTGCTTCCTCCTCCCCGGCCTTCCTTTCCTTCGCCCTACCTTCTTGAGTTATAGAGTGGCGAAAGTCCTCATTGAGGGCAGAAACCTAAGCGATAAAGTTTGGCGTCCGTCGACATTTTGTCCGAGAAAAAATAAAAGCGAAAAAGTGCGGATAACGTGTTTGCACTATAAGTGAAGCGCCGTGTATATACGACCAATGCGATGATTGTCTCCTCTATGCTTGTGAAGAGGTGAGGACTCACGCCGGTCGCTCCACTATATAAGCTCGAGTGTGGACACGGGTTGCGCGCTCGTCACTGGCGTTCCGGTACAGTCACCGCCCGCTTAAGAAACTCGGGGCGTGGCTTTCACACTTCTTGCTTCGCAATTGGTGCTTCGGAGTTCTCACCTGCCGATGCCGCATTATCATTGGCTGCCAAGCGATAATGCGATGCCTGAGACTCGTCACGCACTGCGACCTACACTGACGTCACGCCCTGCTCTCACGTCACGCTAATGAGCGGCCGGACGTTGCGGACAGCGTCTTGTAAGGACGTGCATTCACTGAGACTTGCTGAGCGCATCATCCTGACTCAAGGGACTGAGGAAATCGCAACTCTGCGGACTCCGATGCTCGCGTCACAATGAGTCGCGGGCCGCGTCCGTCCAGATGGCAGAGTACTCGAGACACCATAGCAGACTATAGCTGCAAATGCTGCAAAGCAGCGCTTTAACTAAGATGCGCGAAAGAAATACCTGCCAATGACCTACGATGCGCGAACACTTGGGACTAGATTTCACGAGCAACTCCGCTCGAGTGGTAGTTTGTGGCAGTACTTTCTTTCACACAGTTTTAGTTAAAACTATTCTTGGCAGGCCTGTCGTGGTTTAACGCGTTCGTTTATTTAAAGGGGTCATGAAACGCGATCGGGTTCGAATGTTCATGACTTTGCAGAGCCGTACTGGTCCTTGTCTGGCCCAATTATACTCGCGCAGGCAGCCACCAATTCAGAAGCTTCTTTGTCCCGGTGAAATTGCGAAGATAAAAGGGGACTATTTCTATCAGTTTCGCCTTCATAAAGCTTCATGACTTAATTGTGTGATCGAAACCACCCACCTGACAACAGTCGAGCGCGGCTCATGGATTGGACACGAGAACTGCGTGAGCACTCAACTTCGGCTCGTAATCAGTCAATGATTCGGAGGACACTCGAATAGTGACTCGTGTCCAACCACTGGGGCGATGAGAATCGCAGAACTCTAGCAATGCGTAGAGCTCAGCATTCGTTCTCTATTTTGCCGGCCCCTGCGCTTGACTATGATCAACGTTCGCGATGTAAGATAGGCACAAGACCACGTGGCCGCCTGTTCTGGCTCCGAGTTGAGGGGATGAACTATGCTCATATTCCTTGAATTTGTTTCGCCAACTGCCATTGCGTTGAAAGAAAAACTAAGGCAAGTTTATTCAGTTATTAACATTAAGGAGTGATTTGTGGCCAAAAATGGTGTCCCGCAATTTAGCCTTTTCCAAAAGTGCACGCCGTCTAGTAGCTGCTGGGCCAATTACACTAAACGGACTCCGAGCATGTGTATTGAACACGAGAGACCGGTCGACGTTCGACGAAAGCTCGGGTCCAATCACGCGTTTCGTGTGCAATGGATGGATGAATAGATGAATGTTAATGGCTACACCTTTTTGCAACGGGCGGTAGCTTGCGCCACCTAGCCTAAGTCTGAAAAGACAAGGATATGATCCCTCACGCCCTTCTAATCCAAAAAATGGCGACAGCCAACATTGTTTGACGAAGTTTTGCAAAAAACAACAACAACAACAACAAAAAAAGGTCTATTACGAGGCCAGTCCGCGGCGGGACAAAGAACACGGCGCCACGTGTGCGGCTATCTTAAAAATAGGCCGAGGTGAGGGGCTCTCAATTCAAGGTCTTCATTCAAAGCCGAACAAAGCACGAGTGGTTACCGGGTCCTTTGTGTTTTCACCGGATACTGCATCTTGTTATCGTTAGACACAATGTGCCTCCGTAAGACAGAGCACTTTGTCTCGAGTTTACGAGCTTCCGCCTTGACGTTGGGCGGGGTTTCCTCTTTCTTTTCTTTTTTTCTTTTGAAGACGAGGGTGGAGATACCAAGGGGAGTAAATGGAAGGGGGAGACTCTCGTTTTACCGCTTTCGCAAAGTTAACTTAATTCTAAGAAACCTTGAGCGTCTACTTTGCTACAAAGCAACCGGGAGAGTCAGTCACTGCAATCAACGAAGTGTCATTTCTTTTTTAGCTTTAAACGTAAAGTGTACGGATACAGTCACGTCCCGTTAATATGGACCCCGTCAATATAGATATTTCGCTGAATGGGCGCCGTTTTCGAGGAGAAACTGCGAAAATACACGAATTTTGGCTTCGTTATTATGGAGAACTTACATTGTTGACAATTTGGTTGGGGTTTCGGATCGAATAGCACTGTGTCAGGCATTACCTTGGCAGCATGAAGGAAGCTACGAGGACGGGTTTTCTTAGTAGTGTTGAAGCCAGGGATGACAATATACTATTCGATTCGACCTATAGGGCTGGGCGTCGACTAAAATGACTTACGAAATTAATTCCTACTCCTCCTATTCGTTTATTTGATCGATTACTCGGTCACGTTGACCTCCGGACAATATCTGAAAAAAAGTTTGAAAACTGCTACTTTTCCCTTTTCAGTTTCGCGTGGTCCCTCCCCCCAAAAAAAAGAAAACGCAAAAAAACCGTTTTAAAAATAATATTCTTACATAAATTAAACACCAGTAATCACTCTTGATTACAATCTTGGGAACGCAAAACCGTTTTACCCTGGAATACCACGGTGCTGTTCCCTAAATTACAGAAATGAGCACTTGAATTGTAAGGCAAGCATTTTCACTTTCTCCACAATATGTCTAACTCAAATTTTAACCACCTAACCGCTTAAAAGATTGCTCGCAGTTAAAACATTAATTGAATAATCGCGTCAATGAACCAATTGACCGGCACTCGTTCGAACCACCATACGCACGGAACTAGCCATATCTTATTCCCAACCCGGTGATTCGTAGAGCTTCCTATGTAACTAGCAGCCATTGACTTTCCCAGGCGCTTTGAGGGAAAGTAAAGGAACGTTCGTAGAGTGTCGGGCATTATGGAAAGTGAAGATTGCGCATCTCGGAAGTTTGCGTCTGTATCATTCGCAAGTTCCGATCCGTTCACAGCAACAATAGACACTACGCGCGCGGTCCGCGGGAAAAAGTAGACATCGGGGACGTTTCTTAGAATGCAGGTCGACAGTCCGGCGAAATATGCGAAAGAAAATCGCTTTCTCGCCCAGCATCCGAACCGATCATCTCGATCTACAAGATGAGCCTGGCGAATGGGCAGGCAGAGATAGTGATTGAACCGAGAAAAAATGAGGTCTTCGTGCTGCGTCGGGGCTGGGGCTTGACGTCGGTATACGTGCCCAGAAACCCCAACGCGGATCGCGATTTTAAATCTTTGAGGATTTCGGGGCCTCGACGTTTTGTAGGTTTATGGTTCCACAGATCGAACCGATCGGCTAACAGGAGTGCATTGCATAAAGCAGATATATTTGTTGTTCTTTTTTTCAGAAAGGCGGAACTGCGGTGTAGATATGTTTTGCTCGTCGACTTTCTGACGACGATTTGACATTCATAAATTACCTTGAATTTTTTTTTTTACGACAGCGCCGTTAAATGAATAACTTTCCGTTTCAGAATAACTAACATTATAATTACTGACAATTTAAGAAACGCATGGCTTGGCGACTCTCGAGCAGCTTATTATTGTTCCCCATTCAATTATACTGCGGCGTTTTAAGAAAAAAAGAAAAACGCCATAAAGCAATATTTAAAGCATGAAGCGTGAACATGTTAAGTCACATCTTGTGTTTCTCTCCGTGATCATAGCACTACTGTGATGTCTCGTTAATATGAGCGAGAGGAGATCTCAGTGATGTCGGTGCGCCAGTGACGAAAGCGTCAGTGACGTCCGAGCGCTGAGCTCTGATTGGAAGGATAGTGGGTAGAGATAAAGGCCGCTAGCCTTCGCGTCTACCCACTGTTCCTCCAATCAGAGGTCGGCCCAATGACGTCACCACACTCTCTCATCGTTTCCTCTCTTTCTCTCAGTTTCTCACCGTATGGCAATGCCATACTGCCAAATCCTGGCAGATCGTCCCGAGAAGCGGCCGCCGAAATGGAAAAGGTGGAGCGGCAGACAAAGGACGAGAGGAGATCCACGTGACTGGCGCCCCGCTGCGGCGAGACGCCGAAACACAATAATTCCGAGCGAACAAGTGTATTTCGGGTACTCGGCGGTGCAAAATCCGTGCGCTAATGTCCAGGTTCACCAAGAAATGGCTCGTTGATGCTCTGTGCTACCAGATCCTCGCTGCTCCAAATCTGCGACCGGGCACTCTATGGCTCCGTCGGCGAACTACCCGGCTTTGCGAGTATAGAAAAGGCTATGGCGATGCATATCTCTGCAAATTGGAATACATTTGCATGAGGACGTGGAGTGTCTCACGATGACTGCATTCAGGTCGAGGCGTCAGCGAGACGGCGGTCAGCGTCTAGGGAATTATAGCGGTCTTCGGCTATCGCGTCAGCGCTAAGCTATGCTCGGAGGCCGTCCGCGCATTTGAAGCTCCTTGTCGCGCGAGAGAGAGAGATTCTCTTTCGTCTGACGTAGTCATTAGTGAATTTTCGGACGTTAACCTCATTGGGCGTGAGACAGCAACGCGGATGCCCCGTGTTTTCTACGCAGAAAAAACAAAACGAAAACGCGACTCCACAAAGGTCAAACGCCGCTCGAATGACTGCATTTCCAACGCGTCTTGCGGTGTGGCGCACGTCATTCACGCGAACGGAACATAGAATAAACAATCAGATAAAAAAAACAAAAAAAAACATTTCAAGTTTATTTTGACAGGAAAGTTTGCTTACGTTAAATTACGAGTAAGGTTTCGTATTTTCAAATTAATATTTAGAAAAATCTATTTTTTTGCCAATACATGATTTTGCGGAAAAGAAATTTCAGAATTTTGTGGTTCACCGTGGCAAGAAAACCGAAAAAGGTATTTTACAAATACGTTGAGTCAGAACGCGAGGCCGGCGGCAGAGAGTTACCTTCCATAATCTCAGACTATTTTTTCTAAAGGAAGTCTCATCGTTTATCTTTTTAATGTTCGCTCAGGACGACGGGTCATTGTCCACTGCGCGCCACTGTTAGCGCGAACACGACATCGACGCCTTTTAGCATGTTACTTTGTGAAGGGTCTCAGTGAGTACAAATGTTTAGCGCTTAGGCTATAGTACCCTAAAAAGTACCCTAAAGCCGCAATCAGATTCATAATCCATCGTAAAAAAAAGGACTGTCTGCAAAAACTGTTTGAGCGTCTTTCGCTTGCACGACGGCCCTCTCAGACTGGTCATAAAAAAACTGCCTGCAACCAAGTTCCAAGACTACTTGACGATGGCTGGATGTGCAATAAAAGCTCCGCGTTTTGATATGGGGTGGTAGCTCGTGCCACTTACTGGTACATGCGTATAATGCAAAAGTGCTTCAAACAAGCTTGAGCCGTGTTCATGTTTTCAGCATGTCTGCAGTGAGCCTTGTGTCCTCTGTATGATATATATGAGCATACGATTACGGCTTAAAAAAGAAATTTTGACCAGAATAGTAGCTTTTGTGATAATCCCTTCGTTTCTTAAAACAGGAAATAAAAAAAAAGCGACGATCGATTCGTTTTAAAGTTCTGTCATGGGAGAATTAGTATTGCGAGTGGCAAAGTCGCCAAAGCCAAATCCAGTGGAAGAAATAGCGTTCGACGCACGACAGTTTCAGCGAGCTCGGGGTAGTTTTGCGACCGGGTATTATTTACTTCTATGTAGAATTTCTGGGAAATTGGGAACGCCGAAAAAGTAGACCCTCTTTCAAAAATCTAACGGGCAACATTGGGCGGTCGCCATTTTCTCGAGCACACTGCATGTGATTAGATACCAGTCCTCGCCGAACGCTGACGTCAGCACTCATTTTCGATACGAGCTCAGCCGAGAGCACACCGACTGCTGACGCAATCCTCGAACTCAATGCATGCTCAAATTAAGCGGGTGCCCAATGGCAGACAAGAATAATTGATCGCAGTAGCTGCTAGATAGCAACAAAATGGCGCGCACGTTTGAAAAGGGCCTGTTAAAGTCCAAAATTCAGTGAATTGCGAATCTGACGAAAATGTACCCCGATTAAACCACGAATGTTCGACAAAAGTATAAACTAGAAAAATAATGAAAAACCTCCGAATGTTAAAGAAAAATAATATTAAACTTCAAAAACAAGGAACCTTATATCTATGAGTTACCGGGACATCCGTGCGTTCGTCTCAGCGAGTGTCCCCGAATTAAAGGATATTTTATTTTCTCAATATTGCGCGTAGTTTTGTAAATTTTAGGGTTCAAAGTTTGGTTTCGGACGTGTACGGCAAAACCAAAACTGCCTGCCAGAGAGTAACGGCAACACTGATCATTCATCGGCTGAGCGGTGGCGACGACGTCACGTTGGGGCTGCAGCGCGCGGCGCGAGATGCAGCTGACCTAGCCAAGCTCTCAATTTCAACAACTAATGTAAGCTGCTTATCTATCGGAGCTTAGCGTCCTAAACATACAGCGTATGTCGAAAGTATCTGTGAGTATTCATAAAGCTAGCGGCTACAAAATGAATTCCACGCGCTTCGTAACTGAAGGAAAAAAGCGCGTTCGGTACCAGCCACGAGGTTCCGGTGCAAGGCGTGCAGCGTTGCTGTATATCGCTACATTCTTTTTTTTTTGTATATAATTTGTTTTAAACACCGGCCAGACTGAGCCGTCATTGCCGACTTTCTCTTGTCTTACCGAGATACCGAGCCACTGAAGCGGCCGTTGACGGGCCTGCACAGAGACCTATGCTGAGGAGAAGGACGCAGTAGCACCGAAAGTGGCAATAACCTGTCCTGCTGCGGCAATGATGAAGTGAAGCGAACGCGATGAGAGGAAACAAAAACTTAAGATCAGCTATAGCCCCGCCCATACACAGCTGCCTGAAAGCGTAAGTGGAGAAAGTTAATACTGTAGCATGAAACGATTGAGCGGCGTGAGTTTCACACGCTGTACGACTGTTTGCGAGTGGGCGCTCCAGGACTTTCGTACTATTCACTACAGTCTGCGCGGTGGAGTTTAGTTAGCTATATCGCTAGATTGTTTTAAATGCAGAGAACCTGAGGGAACGCGAGTTCGTCTGCTTCTTTTGCGGGGGTTGTGGTGACGTCAGAAAGACGCCGAGGTCTCATTGGCTCTGATTGAAGGATAGTGGGTAAGCATCAAAGAAAGCGGCCTTGAGGTCTCCCCACTATCCTTCAATCAGAGCCAATCAGAACTCGGCCTTCTGACGTCACCACAACCCGTGCAAAAGGTGCGGCCGACTCTGTTGCGTGTCGTGGGGTAGGAACGCTCATTCTCCGCTCAGGAGACGCTACCTTCTGGGGCCATTCTTTTAAGGCCAACATTTTGCGCGTTCATGCGATAACGCAGTGCAGAACAGCACAGCTTGATTGCATAGTTTACGCACAGGAGGACTAACACATAGAAAAAAAATACACTGGAGGCTCACAAAAACCGCTAGAACGAAACAAAGAAATAGTAAAACGGGGGAAGCCGGTCTAATCATTACGTTAACGCATCGAAGGAAGGGCATAAAAGAAGAACCAAAGCACCGAAATTGCGTCGTAGCCCAGTGTTGCTCGAATAACAGGTAACCCGATGGCCGCCTGTTAAAAAGCAGCTGGTTGCATCTTTAATATTGGTTTTAGCAGAGTATGCGGTTTCACTTTGACGTAATATGTCGGCTGTGATCGCGCATATACTTCGTGCCGCTAGAGCGGTACCAGTAATTTATTTTGGTTGAATTTTTGACCGGAGTTGCCCTTTAAACTAGATACCACGCTTCCTACGAACTATGCATATTTCAGCGCCTCGCGGCGTAAGCAGACGTAAACTCCACTAACACATCGCAGCGTAAGCAAAAAGGTGTGAACAGGGTGAACGGGCCTTCAGGCAGCCCCGCATATTTCGCTGCCATAACCAACCTTTCACTTCCCTGTGTCCTCTTACTTAATTCCCGTCACATAGTCAATATGGTAGAAGGGTAGGTTTTTTGATTTCTAGATTCCGTGCACTGCACATTGGCTTGACGTTTGTCTAAGACAAAAGGTCAAAAATGGCAACTATAAAGCGGCAGATCGGTGGCCGTGTATGTGAACGCATTGCGACTTGAAACACGTAGTGCGAATGCTCGCCCCGCGTAACCGAGGGATCCTGGGCTCAATACCCACCCCTGTTCGTATTTGGTCTGGATGAGCATGGTACAGGCATGCGGTGGTGTACCACTATTGCGTGATGACATAACCTCCTATATACTGACAAAGCCTGGCAGATCGCACGAGAAGCGGCCGCCGAAATAGAAAAGGTGGAGCGGCAGACACCGGATGAAAAGAGAGCCACTTGACTGGTGTCCCGCTGCGGCGAGGCGCCGAAACGCACTTCTGCCGAGCGAACAAGTGTGTCTCTGGTCCTCGCCGCTGCAAAAGCGGCGCGCTGACGTCCAGATTCCCCGAGAAATGGCTCTTTGATGCACTGTGCTATCATATCCTCGCACTCTGGCTTCGCTGTTGAACTGCCAGGCTTTGTGAGTATAAAGAAGGCTATGGTGATGCACGTTAAAGAGTTCAGACTAGCGGAGGTACTGCATCGGCTGAATTTCTATCTACTGCGAAGGTACAAGACGCCCACTGCGGCTAACTTGTCGCGGTTTGAACAAACACACAACACAATCACTTTTATTCTAACGCTGCGCGCCCTGAAAGCGTTGTTTTTATTAATTGATCTGCAAATTGAGCCCTCATGTGTACCGAACTACGTGTTGCTCGTTACTTTAATCAGTGCGCTACTTTTTGCCACGCCTCCGTAGCGCGAAATTGAATAACGCGTACTCGAATATTTATAGGCGGCACTTGCGATACACTAATTAACCCGCGCAAACCGCGACAAACGTATTGGTTGACGAGAAGAGAAAAATAGAGGTTTGGCGCTGGAAAACAAGACTCAGGAAAAGCTCACCGTGCGAATGCTGGCAGCCAGCATGGTATCACGTACCAATCAGCGAGTACCGATGAGCTATAACTTTTGCTCCCGATCAACGAGATACGGCTATTTGAAAATGAAACTGCCTGTGAGGGGCGAACGGCTAGCACGTTCATAAATATATGTTACAAACTACCGTTGCTCGTCAGCTAATTTCAAAGGGAATGCTATACTTAGTATTGCAATCAACGGGTTCTTCCTTTATTATTTTTTTATGGTAGGGTATCTGGTTGTCGACATAAAACAAGAAGATAAAGACTCGTTAAAAAAGAAATTTACAAATCGCTCACAAGGCCAAGCGAATTAACCTCTTTGGTGTCGCATGTTCTTTGGTTAGCGAAAAGTTATTACTAGGATAGTGGAGGTTCTCTAGTTGCTGAAAGCCCAAGAAAAAAACTGGGCGTTCAGATATCCGAGAATCTTAATATGGTTCCCACATTAGCCAATAAGAATTCCGAATGACCACTAATGAAGCCATAAATATACTAGACCGCATCCTGCATTTCTTAAGATTTCGAGGTTTTTTGTTGGCGCCTCCTTAGTTTTTTTGGCTCTTCTGAATCGAGAGGAAACGCGACAGAACTTCGGTGGAGTAGAAGTACGGTGTAATTCACTTTCCCCAGTGAAAAGCTTAAACAATGCAACTGGATCAAAAAGAAACTAGAATGCCTTACGTACTCTTTGTAGTATAACGAAGTCGTTACTTTGTTACCCCCGCAAAGTAGCAACTGGACCAGGCGGATTTCTTTCGGTCTTGTACCAGTCACCTGGTTGTGTTTGGAGATTTGTGTTTGTCCTTTGCCCCTCTTGTTCCCCTTTTCCAGGGATCATTTTCGTTACAAGCAAAGCGTTTTAACTCGTTGCACAAAATTCTGTAATAACTTAAAGTTTTAGAGATTTTGAAACGCAAATTCTTCGGCCGTCCTGCTTGGAACGCCTTTCCGACTGTTGTCTTGTTTTGCATCCTAATAAGTGGTCTTTCGAATACTGCCTAATGACGTCACAGATGTGTCATGTAGGCGCCGGCAGCGATTCTGAAGGTGTCGCAACAGCTGTGGTTATGTTTAGGGTTCCGTACTTTCGGTGTTTATTTCTCTCCCAATTCGGGGGCGTTTTTTCGGGGTTTATTTTGTCCTTCGGATTCGGTGCTTTTCGGTATTAATTGTCGATGTGCGACAAAAAATCGGGAATTTGGAGTGCTATGATGAAGAAAATAGTGCACGGACATAGGATTCCCCAAACTTCAAGGAACATACACGTCGCCCGAATACTTGGAAAATGTCCTCGTACCGATAATAAAAGAAAAGCAAAATAATGTGTGGTTCCGAAGAAAATAGTAGCTTCGAAGGCGGTTTTTTGGTGGTTGTGTTCCGGGTGAAAAGGAAACAATTAAAGCCGTACATCAAAATTTCTTCCCGTGAAGTTTCAGTTTTTCTCCTTCAAGGACAGCTCACATTCGGGGCTTATCAATTTTCCCCGTTTTCGATAAAACCGACTCGGGCGTTAATTTTCGGGGTTTATCGGTATTTACCGAAAACACGGAATCCAAGTCATGTGGCACATGCCTGTTCTCCCCAGCTTGCCACTTCACAAAAGCTTTGGCAGCCCCGAGCTAAGACTCCGGCGACGACAGCGACACTCGCATTCGCTCGCGCTTCTTGCCGGCACTTCTAGCGCCAACCGCCAGGATCGCGACATCCGACATCGCGAGACGCCAGTTCCTGTGACGTCATTAGTTACCCCCTCGGAACCAGTTTTGATGTATGGGCGGGTGGGACGCTAAACTCACCACTCGAACACGCGTTCCAGGTAACGTATTTCGTCTGCTGCTGCTGGAGGCAGTACACTGGCAGCGGACTATTGGCAAGCAAATATTGGCAGCACCTTGCAGTTGGATACATATCGCACTGCAACCGGGCCGTTTCTTTTCGTTGTCTCTTGGATTCCATAATTAGACGCTACCTTGTCTGTTATCTAACGAGATCCCCCGAAGGAATTCTAAATGCGAGACAGCAAGCAACGTTTAGTGTCTTTCTCCCGAGGTTAAATTCGTCCTCAAGATTGCATCATGTCCCACAATACCGATGTCTAACTTTAAATAAAATATTTTTTTACTTTTCGTTTGTATTGTGCATTTTACTTTATAGGCGGGTTAATAAAAAGAAAAGAAAAACAACGAAATTAAATTTTACAACGAGCAACGTTGACTTGCATCTCCTTTGGAAACACTAAGAAAAGTCCTCGGGTGCACTTCCACACGGAGCGCGGGCCAAGTGCGGGAAACACCGAGGGAATAGGAGGTAGTTCAAAGACTCTGACTGCGTTGGAACACCGCTCGAGCAACACATCACGTCCAGGACTCGTCAACGACCAAGCTGTGGCCGGGGTTTACGGAGCGCGCCCATTGAACTCTCGCGGAGGTGATGCCGCGTATTTGTCGCCGAAGACCATTCGCCGAGCTCCGCGAACTTTCGGCTACAAGTTTACGCTCGAGCGCCTGCGCCCCAGCAGAATTTGTGTTTCCGGTTCTGATTTTTTTTTCTTTTCACATTATAATTCGTTGTTTTGCGCTTCACAAAAGTGAGTCGCAATTTACACCGTCTGAAGAATAATAGGGGCGCGAAAGTTTGTTTATGGCGCACTTGCGTGTAACATTTCATCAATAGGTTTCCCCAAATAAAACGTTTATAAAAGGAACTTAGCAGAGATTGCCTTTCCAGGTCACAGAGGTGCACAAGCTTTCTTTCAATGAAAAAAAAAAAAAGAAAAAAGAAAAAAAGAAATAGCTGAAGTCAACTATTCCAAAATTCGTGTTCCGTGGGGCGCCATCTTTGTCTAGCGAGCTGTGGAACGTGGTTCGAGCATGCGCCGTAGCTCTCTTCTGAAGAATATCGGACGACGCGCAAACGCCCATGGTGAATGCCACCGAGAAGAGAAGACCTTTCCTCTCCAAACCTGATCACTAGGCCTTGTCTCCTAAGTGGTATTGCCATAAATTATGGACATGGCTTTTTTTTTTTTTTGCCTGGGTGATAAGGTTTGGTAAGGGCCACGTGTATATTAATCGATATTGCTTCCTTGTCAGCAGTTGTGCGAGTGTTAGGTTATATAAGGGATATTCACACAAGAAATGCTTTTCGGGGAGGGATGTGCGTGACGTCAGGGATCGGCGAAGACAAGGCCGCAGTGCTGACATTTCTGCGCCACCAGCGAAGGCCTCCCTGGACACGGATTGGAAACGAGTGCTGTGTTAGGGCTCTGGTACGGGTCAAGTTTGGGCCGAAAGTTGACGCAATCGTCGTGTCCTAGTCTGTGACCAGCGTTGGCCCTCGCTGATGACGACATCTCTATCAGCACTATATGGCCTTGTTATCAAGGAGGTGTTGAACCAGCGGTACTCCCTCCCCGACTCAAGCATTCGCATGAACGCCGGGGAGCCGAGAGGGATGTCAGTGTTGTCAGACTCATTCATCGGTATCACTTTCTACCGCAGGGCTCGGTGGGCGCTGACGAGTGTAGAAACATGGAGGCGTATACGTGAAACGGCGATACGCGATTATGGCAGCAGCTCTGTTAGATGCAGAAGACAACGAACGGCTTCCTGCTAAAAGAAAGACGCTTCTTGACCAGGTGGATGTAACACAAAGGACGCGGAATCAGAAACCAGTCGTACGAGGAGCAGCTTGAGGACGGCACAGACGAATGTCGAAGACTCCTTCGGGTGCCTCGGACGGCATGCGCAGCAGCGCAAGCCACAACAAGCAAGGCGATCTCGATGCCACGGCCGATATCTCGCTAAGCAAAATCTGTATATTTGAGAGACACGCAGCCCGAGCAATAGCTCCTCCATCCCCCTGAGACGTCCTGCGCGGATTCGCGCAAAGGTGTGACGTTGTTACCACGTGATGCGCATGTGACGTTGTTACCACGGGATACACGCAAAGATGTGACGTTGTTACCGCGTGATGCGCATCCCGGGAAGCAAACAGAAGGATTTCTCACCCGTGTAAATATCCCTTAACAAGGCCTGTGACGAAGTAGTTTTGAGATGCAACTTAGTATCGCTTGTTTCCTCAGCTTATAACACGAGGAGCGTCTTTTCAGGCAAGCGCGACGGGCGCGTGAGAAGTTGACTTTTCTTATTTTTGTTTCATTGAAGCGCCACAGGACCGGCACCGAGCTGCTCCCAGCAATGCGGACAAAGCAAGCGAACGTCCGCGATGCGAGTATCGTTGACTTCTTTTGTGCACAGAAGAAGGTTAGAGGGGGCGCGGGTGCAGCGGACGGCCAGAGAAAGTGGGATAATTTGTTTCTCCGACATGACAGGGCAACTGGCTCCTCTTTGTTTGCCTTTTCTCCACTTTCCCCGGACGGAGACAATGGCCAGAGAATGAAGACGGGAAAGAACGGGCCAGTCAGAGGTTGACCCAAAACAAAGAGCAAGGGGGCAAATATTTCTGCTTCTCCCCCCGTCCTCTTCCCCCTCTTTATCTATCTCTTACTCTCGCTTTCTTTTCCCTTTCCTCCTTCCCTTTCCAATTGCAGTGTCGGCAAGGGTCATGAAGGAAACCAGGAAGCTGACAAAAGGCGGTCGCACAGTCGTGTTACCACAATTTAATTGTCGACGGATTTCTTTTTTAAATATATAATACTAGTTATACATGTCCAGTATTTTCATTACGAGTGGTTAGACCTCAGTTACATAATGAGGCTTGCGATAATATGGTCACGTGCTGCAGGAAACGTACATTTCATCGCTATAGTCAATGACAGCTTAAGAAACGGTGTCGACTCGAGTAGAGTCGAGTCTTGTCTTGTCGAGCGAGTCGAGTTGAGTCGAATCAAATCGAATCGAATTGAGCCGAGTCTTGTCGAGCGAGTCGAGTCGAATCGAGTTGAATCGAATCGAGTCTTGTCAAGCGAGTCGAGTCGAATCAAGTCGAATCGAGTCGAGTCTTGTCAAGCGAGTCGAGTCGAATCAAGTCGAATCGAATCGAGTCTTGTCAAGCGAGTCGAGTCGAGTCAAATCGAGTCGAATCGAATCGAATCGAGTCGAGTCGAGTCGAGTCGAGCATATGGTTGTCGCTCCGGAGTCAATCGAATGGAGGCGTTAGCCGATACGATCCCCGAAGTACCAATTACAAAATAAGAAACGTGTGAAGCCCCTCCCCGCCTTTCTTGAGTTGGTTTATTTATTTATTAATTTATTTCACACTACTGGAGGCCAGATTCTTGGTGCAAGCAGTTGGGGCATTTTTCTAGCCGAACAAACAAAAGAAAATGTGGATACGCATGCAATGTAGAAAGCGACGCGACGATAATAATAATAATTAAAAAAAATGCGGTACAAAGGACACATTAGTGAGTAAACTGTTGTTCTAAGACTTGTTTGAAATTGGGTGATTTTGAAAATAGCTTTCGGAACAGAGTTCTATTTGGATACAATATGAGGGGGAAAAAAAGAACCTGCGCTTAAAAAGTGTTTCGTCTTTTTTTATGAAGATTGGTTGTACTGAATGTTTCCCCCGGTGTGACGTGTTCTGCGTTGAGTTTGATGGCTTAAGAACTGCGGGGTAAATTATGTTTTTGTACTGTGAGAATTATGGTATTAAAGAATAATATGCGGCATATTTGTCTTCGTAATTTTGGGGACGGAATCTGGTTGCCTATCATAAGCATAGTTGGGCGGTCTACTCCTTTATATTGACCAATGTAAATCGAACGGTATTTCTTCGATTGATTTCATGTCGTGGATACCATTTAATGGGAAAGCATTAATTATCCCATGCAGCGCAGCCGGCGTTGGCCGTGACCGTGAAAAACAGGCATCTAAATAAGCGACAGTTAAAATGGCTGCGACGCGTCATACCAGGTGCTTCGCTTCGTAATGAAAGTCGGTGGGGCGCTCAAGGTCAAACCGGACGCGCCTCAGAAAAAAACACAAAGAAAAGCACAGCAATGCAGATGCATCGTCACGGAAGGCGTGGAGCCGACGGAGTTCGCTGCGCATGCCCAGTGGGTGAGCGTGATGTCACCGCCGGAGCGCCATGTGCGATAGGAAGACGTGGCGCGCTGCTTGTAGGAATGTGCCGCGTGTAGGAATGCTTTCGCGTTCCTACACGTAAGCGGTCTTAAGTGTCCTCCTGTATTATTTTGTATATGAATCCCTTATGACCGATGAGCACTCGAGTTTATACTCAATGAAAGTGATGTATGCCAGAAGCTTAGTGTTACTGGGAGGGGGGGTTGTCATTTGTCCTTGGAAAACATAGCATTATGAATGCAGAGGAACCACTACCTGAATACTTATATTTAGTAAATTTAGGAATATTGCAAATGTGGAGGTGATACTGAAATGAGCTGATACGTTTCTTCCGTGGGACTCGGAAAATCATAGTTTCCCTATGCAGTAAACAATATAAGAAGGAATACCTAAACACACTAGCTTATGAAGTAGATGTCTACGCTCGAGAAATTTTGTGAAAGGCCTTACGAAAGTTTAAAAAGAGGCATATCTACTTGTCCTGACTAATCAATCTGCGTACAAATTTATGAACTGTTGTTACGAGTTGTATAACTGCATGAACATTTTTTCCCCTTACCCCATGCTGATCTTGCGATAAAATACCCTTATCAGTTAAAATACTTGTAACGTAACCTGTAACAACATGCTCCAGTAACTTGCAACAAGAACGGTGATTGGTACAGGCCGATAATTGGACACCATTAGTTTATTTCCGCTCCCATAAATCGATATGACGCGAGCCCTGTTTCAGCCATCGGGCACTTGTAAGTAAAGGTACTTATAAAATCTTCGTAAAAACTCCAGTTAATTGTTGCCCGTGGCGTTTTTAAAGAAGCGTTTCATTATAGGAAGTGCTAGGGCTCTTTTTGCTATTTAGTTTGCTAAAAAGTCTAAAAAACAAAAAAAAAAAACTCCATATTCTACAATGACTGGAACTTCGTTTACATTCATAGCTGATTTATTCGTTAGAATTTAGAAGCCTGTTATCAATAATAAGTACACTCTGAAAGTGTAGACTAAAAGTCTGAACTATTTTTTTGTTCTCGGTTAGAAAATTTTCTCCCGGTCACTTTTGATGAGCTGATGAAGTATGATATTAAATAGTGCATTTTTGCTTTGTTTCTTAATATCAATTCTTGGTTTGGTTTATCGAAGCACCTTGTTGCGTTGTTATGTTGCCTTCTACGTCGTTTCAGCGTACGTTTAATTTGGGTTATTTCAAGATTGACCCAAACATTTTGGCGATGATTTGTAATTTTCCTCGAAGGGACAACGCGTTCTATTGAATATTGCATAGGATTCTCAAACTGCAGCCACAAACTGAATATCGCCGTGAGAGTTTTTATCAAATTTCAACCTCTAGGTTTTGCCAATAACATTAAACCGGGATCCCCTCATGTCGGGTAACAAACACAAAATATAACAGCAAGCCTACAAAAAGTGTACGTATAGACACTGTGTTGCGGATAGAGTTTTCACGCGCCACCTCGGTCTACTGGCTCGTATACCACAAATCACTTGAGCCGCGGCGAGGGGGCACGGAGTTTGGAAACCCGACCCAAAGACGTTTTCGGAGAGTGTTTAGTCTACGTGGTCGGCGTAGTGTTTTATGACCAGGAGAGAGAGAAACGGGGGAATTTCTGGGTTGCCGGGGTGTGGCTCGCTCTCTTTGTGTTGGGTCCTCCTAAAGGAAAGACGCGGTTAACGCGTCTTCTGCTCGAAACTGTCTTTATAGCAATGTAACTTTCAGTGTGTACCTTTAATAAACAGTTATTCAGTTTGTCCAATCTGGTTCTACAACATAATTTGGTGCCGAAACCCGGGAAGATAAAGAAAGTTGTGTTAACGAGACCATTGGATTAACAAGACCATGGATCGCCTGAAAGTACGACGAGCATCGAGGAGAGCCCAGAACACTCGTTTGGTCAACGAGGTAAGAGCATCTTTGGCATCGCCTCAACCAGACGTTGAGGCTCTTAGCGTGCTTTACCAAAGATTGAAACTGAGCAACACCGAGCTCGTGAAGCTAAATGAAGAACTAGAGCCTTTAGTGCCTGCCGAGGAGCTCAGTGTTGAGTGCGACGCCGTGATGGAGTACGAGGACACGGCGATCGCCTCACTGGCGCAGTTGGAACTTAAGATCGACCGATTGAAGAACGGCCCCATGACGTCGCGCACAGACGACTCGCTGCATCGGGATAGAGCCACCGGAAGCGGTACCAGATTGCCTAAGCTGCAAATGATCACCTTCAACGGAGAACTCAGCAAATGGCAAGGATTTTGGGATCAATTCAGAGCGACGGTGCACGATAATCGCAGCTTGTCGATAGTTGAGAAATTTCATTATTTGCGATCTCAACTTACCGGAACGGCCGCCTCTGCCCTGTCTGGACTTGTAGCAACTGAGGAAAGTTACGTCGAGGTGATAGAGCTGCTACAGAAGAGGTTTGGAGATAAGACCCAAATCGACGACAAGCGTGCTGGACGATAGTCCAGCACGCTTGCACCTTTGCATTTAATTGCATTATAATAATAACCCAAATCGAGCAGGAGCATCTGAACAAGCTTAGAACGGTGCACCAGGTGAGGTCCCCAGACGATGTCGTTGGATTGCGAAAGCTACATGATCATGTTCAGACTCACATTCGGGGGTTGACCTCACTGGGTGTACATTCGGCGTCCTACTCGTCGATGATGTGTGAAGTTCTCTTGAAGGCGATGCCCAGTGACCTAGTTGCGTCTTACCATCGACACAGAAGCTATAACGGCCCAATGGGAGCTGAGACATCAGAGGGGACGCTTAAGAAGATTTTGGAGTTCCTGTCGGTCGAAGTTGAAAGCAGAGAGCGTAGCGGGCATGATGTGTTCGCTCAGAAAAACAAAGAACGACGCTCAGCTCCAAAAGGAAAGGTCCTTCCAACCTCCATGGCTCTCCACAGCAAGCTGGTCTCAAATGACTGCTTTTTCTGTAATTCTAGTGGGCACAAAACCGAAGAATGCAAACATCAACTGAGCCTCAGAGAAAAGATGACGCGCTTGTCTAAAGATGGCAGGTGTTTTAAATGCACGACACGAGGACACCGCGCGAGAACTTGCCGCCGCAAGATAACATGCGAAACCTGTAAGGGCAGGCATGCCACAACGATGTGCGACCCGCGGTATGCAAAAAAGACGCCTGAGGTCGGAAGAGACGAATTGAATAGCACGAGTATTCACACAGCTTCAAAAACAAAAGGAAGTTGTGATGACAACGACGATGTGCTTTTGCAGACGTTCCGCGGCTGGCTCATGACAAAAAATGAATGCTGTTACATTAGAGGCGTCATTGATAGCGGCAGTCAGAGAACCTTCATCAGAGAAGATGTGTCAAGAAAGCTTAAACTGAAGGTGATTGGCAAAGTGAATCTGAGCGTTAACGCATTCGGAAGTGTCCGGGACAGCGAAAGGCACGAGCGAAGATTGGTCGAAATCGAACTTCAAAGTCAGTACGACAATCAGAAGCACAGGATCGAGGCGATTGAGGTACCGGTCATTTGCAAAGACATCGATCGGATACCGATGGACAATGACTTCGTGCAGAAAATCGCGAAAGAAAAAAAGTATCTAGCGGATGTGCTGGTCTTCCCAGGCGTTCAGAGAGAGTGCGGAATCAGCCTTCTAGTTGGAGCAGATCAGCTTGGAAAGCTGTTGGAGCATGAAGTATGCTGGGATGAAAACAACAGGTGTCTATCAGCCGTGAAAACAACAATGGGATGGACATTTCAGGGTCCCGTGACCTTGAAGAACTCAAGACGAAAGCAAACAAGCAGCAACGTGTGCGTGCTCAGAGCCGGTGCAACGGGCGACGATGAAGTAAGCTCGACCCTGCGGCAGTTCTGGGAACTTGAAAGCCTCGGCATCAAGGACTCAACGACCAACTCTGCTCACTACGAGTCTGTATTACGGGGTTTTGAGGAAACCATCACAATGACAGATGGAAGATACCAAGTTGCTCTTCCCTGGAAGTCTCAGAACCTAGGAGATCTCGGCAATAACAGAAAGGTGGCAGAGAAGAAACTGCAAGGGCTCTGCCATCGCTTGGCTCGAGACGAAGAACTTCTTCTGAAGTACGACTCTGCTATTAGGCAATACCTAAACGACGGACACGCAGAGAAAGTGACGGAAGAAACCAACGAAAAGGAAAATGTGTACTACATGCCACACAGAGCTGTTATCCGAGAAGCTTCAGCCACAACAAAGTTGCGAGTGGTTTTCGATGCGTCTTCGCACACTACAGGAGAGCTCTCGCTGAACGACCATCTGGAGAAAGGGCCTAATCTAAACAACGACATGCTGAAGATCCTCGTGAACTTCCGTTGTCACAGGATAGCACTAACAGCTGACATTCAGAAGGCTTTTCTTCAAATCAGCGTCAGACCTGAGGACAGGGATGCTCTTCGTTTTTTGTGGTTTGACAGCCCTCTCGTTCCTGGAGAAGAATTGCCTCCCATTCAAGAGTTTCGAATGACAAGAGTTCCTTTCGGGTCAACTGCAAGCCCTTTTCTTTTGACAGCGACATTGCAGCATCACCTGCGTTCGGTCGAGGGAGAAGCCAAGCCAACGGCGATGCACCTTGAAAGGTGTTTTTATGTTGACGAACTGATTGTGGGTGTCTCATCATACGAAGAGGCGCAGAAACTCTACGATGACTCCACGGAAATACTTGCCAAGGCGGGAATGAGGCTTCAAAAGTGGTCGACGAGCTCAAGGGAACTCAAGTGTCACATTGAAAAGACAGCGGACGAAACGTCTACTTGTGCTGAATCGTCAGGTCTGACAAAGGTACTGGGAATTCTTTGGGACACCGAACAGGACAATCTTCAGGTGAACTTACAGTCACTGTCACACTTCGTCGAAGAAAGAATGGATACGAAGAGGTTCGTTCTTCAGACCACTTCGAGGCTCTTCGACCCTTTGGGACTGCTCTCTCCATACAGCATCCGAGCCAAAATTTTGTTTCAGCATATTTGGGAGAAAGGAATCGACTGGGACACCTCATTGCCAAATGATTTGCGTGAGGAATGGCTTGCATGGTGCGGCGAGCTTGTTGAACTTGGCTCTCTTTCGGTCGACAGATGCTTCTTGGTGACAGAGGGAGCAGTTAAGTCCAGACAACTCCATGTTTTCACGGACGCAAGCACTCAGGCGTACGGAGCTGTGGCCTACATGCGAGTCGACGACACTAACGGAAACACCAGCGTACGGCTTGTGATGTCCAAGGCACGTGTTGCACCTTTGAAGAAAATGACTTTGCCACGTCTGGAGCTCCTCGGCGCTCTTATCGGATCAAGGTTGATGGCTTTCTTGATTGAGACATTGGATTTGCCTGACCTGGAATGCCACCTTTGGACAGATTCTACCATCACCCTCAGTTGGATTCAGGCATCGGCAAGCAAATGGAAGACATTTGTGTGCAACAGGGTCGTGGAGATCCAAAGCAACACCGACCCCCTTCGGTGGCGACACTGTTCAGGAAAGGACAACCCCGCGGACATGCTCACCCGAGGAGTACCCGCCTCCAACCTGACCCTTTCCAAGGTGTGGTGGCAGGGCCCGCAGTGGTTGTCACGTGATCCAGATTTCTGGCCTCAAAGAAGAGAGACGAACGACGAGGTTCCGGATGCTGACGCAGAGCTAAGAGGCAAAAGCACGGTGCTGCTCAGCAAAACAACCGTACAAGGGCCTCTCCTCGTACTTACAGACTACAGCAAATGGCTCAAGGCAATGAGGGTGACGGCGTGGATCATGCGATTCATTAAAAACTTGCAAGGCATGGGTTCAAGAGTCAGCGGATCTCTGTCCACCAATGAATTGGAGGAGGCAGAGAGATACTGGACGAAACATGTTCAGGGAGAGAGCTACAGCGAAGAAAAATCAAGCCTCGTCGCCAGTGACCGCCTGCGGTCGAGCTCGCGTGTCCGGGACCTGCACCCTTTCTTGGATGAAGACGGTGTGATCCGCATTGAGACTCGACTGCAGAATGTCTCGGCACCCGACGAGACGAAGTTTCCGGTGCTACTTCCGGGAGACAACCGTTTCACGGAGCTCCTCGTTGAGCACACGCATGTTCGCATTTTGCATGGTGGTGTGAGTGCTACTCTGTGTGAACTGCGGGAGCACTACTGGGTTGTGAGAGGGCGACAGTGCGTAAAACGAGTGATCGGACGCTGTAAGATGTGTCTTCGACTCAAGCTTAAGCCCATGACCGCCCCGATGGCCCCTCTGCCTGAAGACCGCGTGACAAAGGCAGAACCGTTCGAGGTCTGTGGCGTGGACTTTGCTGGACCGATGTTCGTGAAATTCGGAACAAACAGTGTCAAGGCATATATTCTTGTATTCACATGTGCTGTTACGCGAGCGATACATTTAGAACTTGTCCTGGATATGTCTACCAACGCCTTTCTAATGGCTTTCAGACGCTTTGTGTCAAGGCGTGGGTTGCCGCGAATGATGTGTTCAGATAATGCACTGACTTTCAAACGAGCTGCTAAAGATCTAAAGCAGATGTACGATGTGTTATGTAGTTCCGAATTGAAAGACTACTGCACCACCCACCGGATCACTTGGAGGTTTATCGTTGAAAGAGCTCCATGGTGGGGTGGTTTTCGGGAGCGTATGGTGGGATCGGTTAAGAGTTGTCTGAAAAGAAACATCGGCAAGGCTGCGCTTGATGTCGATCAGATCACAACTGTACTAACGGAAGTTGAGGCTGTGATCAACTCTCGACCAATGACGTATGTCTACTCCGAACCAAACGAACCAAATGTCTTAACTCCTGCTCACTTCCTTTGTGGTAGGAGGCTAACCACATTACCTCATCATAAAAGAGGAGACGTGACATCCACTCGAACGGAGTTGGTTGGGAGATGGTCACACCGCCAGCGATTGATGAATATGTTTTGGAACAGGTGGGCTAAAGAATATCTGTATAACCTACGAAGTGCGCATGCTCGTAGGCCTCAATCCAGCAGCGGTCTCAATGTTGGTGATGTCGTAATTGTGCATGACGACCACGTTCCTCGATTGTTTTGGAGAACCGGCAGGATTCTGGAGTGTTTCCCAGGTCGGGACGGAAATGTGCGAGCCTGTAAGATAAAATTGTGTAACGGCTCAGAGGTCAGGCGCCCTGTTCAGCGTCTATACCCACTTGAGATGAGCTGAGCTAATCTGCGGGGAGGATGTTGCGGATAGAGTTTTCACGCGCCACCTCGGTCTACTGGCTCGTATACCACAAATCACTTGAGCCGCGGCGAGGGGGCACGGAGTTTGGAAACCCGACCCAAAGACGTTTTCGGAGAGTGTTTAGTCTACGTGGTCGGTGTAGTGTTTCATGACCAGGAGAGAGAGAAACGGGGGAATTTCTGGGTTGCCGGGGTGTGGCTCGCTCTCTTTGTGTTGGGTCCTCCTAAAGGAAAGACGCGGTTAACGCGTCTTCTGCTCGAAACTGTCTTTATAGCAATGTAACTTTCAGTGTGTACCTTTAATAAACAGTTATTCAGTTTGTCCAATCTGGTTCTACAACACACTGAAGAAGAAGAGGAGATGAGATTATGGGAGTGACGTCAGAAGGCCGAGATCTGATTGGAAGAATTAGAGCGTAGAAGTAGAGGCTAGCTGCATTTGTATCTACCCACGGTCTCCATCCAATCAGCGTGAAGAAGCACGTCGTCTGTTCCTTGTGCAGGTTTTCGCGTTCGAACGCCGAACGCCGGCGTCCGGAGTTTGGCGATGGAACGCGTTACCCACATATTGGGTAATGACGGCACGTAAGATTACATGCGGCCACAACGGGCGCTTCCCTCGACCTCGGCAAAAGCAAACGACCTTTCTGAGCCAGAAGCTTATGCTCTCTTTTATTGTGACAATTGTCAGTGAACCGTTCTTTCATTCTTACAAAATAAGACACACAAAGAAGAAATAAACGCAAAAGAAGAAAAACAAAACCGCTGTATTGTTTGCTATTGTATTGCCACCATCTGTCGGTTGTTGCGCCAATCAGACGCCCTTCGAGAGCAGACAGACGCCGTAGGTCGCATTCATGTCTGTTTTTAGTTGTTTTTTTTTTCTTTTAAGTTTTTTTTACTAAGGTTTGTGTAGTAAAATCTTGATACAGCCTACCGAGGGACCCCCTCGGTAAACTGTAGCGTTTTACGTTAATAAACCGATTTAAGTGATCCCTTTAAACAATCAACGATCCGTTTGACTCGCGCGGAATAGGCACACCTGTAGAATGCAAGAGTGTACTTGAACTGCTCCGTCAACGTCTGCCTTTGCTTTTCACCGTGGGAAAGAGGAATGCCTCAGGACAGTGGCCAACTGGCTCGGCGCGTTTGTGTTTACACCATGCGCACACGGTTGGCGATCACGCTACTTGAGAAGCACACCAGGAACCGTTTGAAGCGGGAGAACGCGCCGCACGCAATTTATGGTTTCTAGCGGCTTACAGCCAGAGACCCAGATCCGCTCTTCAAGGTTCCCATGCATTAGTGCTTCGCGTATACGTGTTCGTACGGTCAATCCGGCGCGCGACCTTGCAGGTAGCCCGTTCGACTCCCTTAGCAAGGCGTATAAACGGTCGTGCATATGCGAACTTAAGACGCCGTGGGATAATACGCTTGCGGCTGAACGATATAAAAAAACAACAACAATGAACTGGGCAATGAAATTTTAATTATATGCGCACATTAAAGTGGGCTCGCGGACCACGGTGTACCCTGCATGGGCTGTTCACATGGGTAGCGTGCGTTTTCGGTTCCGGTTTTCCCTTCGAGGAGACTCTTACCCGTTTCGAGATAAAATATACCGGATTCGTGTTTTATTCTCACTGTGTATTTAACCCAGAGGAACTCGAGCTCTTTATCCTGTCGTTGAACCAAAGCCGCAAAAGCGGCTTTGGCAGAGAAGGATGTTAAAAGGATAGATAATATGTGTGAGTGAGTAGTGAGAGGTCCTCATAAACTCGGAAATCGATGTTACACAAGTAAGAAGATAGCGCGGTAGGCACGTTACTCTCTAGCGAAAACTCGGGTTTGATGGCTGCGACAGAATAAAACCCATCGTATATATTTCATTTTTTCCGCAAATAACCCTATTGAGAAAAGAACGACTTTATTTACAATATGTTCAATGAATATACCAGAACTTATCTAATCTGTATAAATCGCAAATAAGGTAGGCTGTATAATGCGCAGATAACGCAATGGTATTAAATAATGTATCTACCTGCGTTGGAAAGAATGGGACAAGGGTCTTGAAATTAGTGTGCGCATATTGGGACGTACACATGCAGCCTCCGTGACCTGAAGAGAAAGCTGAAGAGATGACCGTCTCCATAACTAGATCTATATCTTTTTCTTTTACATCTTGAAGTCGAAAATTTTAGGAGCTACTGCTGCTCCACGTGATTTCAGTCACCTTAGAAGAAGAAACCGAGCTGGTTTCGAAATGCCGAGGTGCCTTTCGAGGTTTGGTTGGAGCTACATTTTTCGAACTTTAATTCTCATCCAACCAGGCAGAGTTCTTCCGAATATGCTTACATTCAAATATTGTGACTTGTCTCAGAGTTACTCACTAACACCCGCGGCTCACTGCTAGTTTAACACTTTAAAAGAGGATGTCAGAAGAGACCTTTTGTGACTCCAGTAATATATATATATATTTGCAGCATAATTCAGTAGAAAAAGATAAAGGGAGGTTTATGAATGTATGACAGCACTTTATGGCGAGTGTACCCCCATCATGCTAAAAAGTCAACGTTTGGAGCAAGCAGTTTAAGTGATGTAGAGAGTCCACTGAAGGTGACCCTCACACTAAACGACAGGTGTAAAAAAGAAAAAAAAACTTTCATTAAAATATGCAAGAAAGTCGATGATTTAATTTTGTCAGACGGAAAGAGTTGTTCTTTTTCGAACTGCTGAAGTCTGGGAAATCATTCGTAAAATTCGTGCATGTCAATGATTGGTATAAGATGGGTCCCATGAACGCTGACGCCACGTCAAAAAGCCATCAGGCTAGCGTGCTGCCAGGGAAACAGAGATGCTCGGTGAAGACCGAGCGTTTTTGTTTCGTGGTTTGATGGGATCAGATTTGAGTCACAGAGTCCCCCAGTCCAAAAATTGAGTCGACGCACTAGAAGCGTCATCACCCATCCCAAGAAAGTTACAGACAGAAACATCTAATTGCAACTGTCTTCGGGGATTCTGAAGGACTTTTGATCCTGAACTTGATGGCACACAAGTCAACTATAGCAGGGGAAAGTATCACCAACGCAATTACAGTTTTGTAAAAATCAATAAAAAAAGACAAAAAACAAACAAAAAAACTTCATGGCAACAGGCGTGTCCTTTCTTCACGACAATGCAGTGGTTCACATGTCACGTCGACCATATGCTGGCATCCGTGAATGTTTCCATCTGCTGAACCATACACCGCATGCTGTCCTGACCTAACACCCCGGGTTATTTTCTTCTCTTGAGTTCTGAAGCAATATCTCCGTGGACAGCGATTTTCGAGTGATGAAGTGGTCAAGGTAGCTGTGACATCCTGGCCTGAAGGGGAAACATACGGCTTTCTTTTTTTCATTCCAGGAAAATATTATGAAATGTATAGAGCTACCAAAAAACTAAATTAAAAAAAAAAATGAACTGGAAGTTTTTGTTTTGTTTTTTTCCTTTTGAGGTAGATATATTATTGGATTCCGCTATGCGCTTACAAGATCTGGTATGTTTATATATGTTTATTAGACATATTGATATAATTGCTTTCCCTTTAGGAAGTTATTTTCGCACCTGGTTGCTCGCTCGACTAATTTCAATACTCGTAGTAAATAAGTCTAGAGCGTGATTCACAAAAAAAAAAGAAGAAGAAAGGCGTGGACAACATTTTGTTTATAAAGGACGGTTTCACGAAAGGCCTTTTAAATTTCGGTAGGCAGCGTTCGCCATGTTGATAAACAGTGTTGTTGAGCAGTGCCGGTGAAACGCAGAGGTATTTCAAGTGATTCAGACGACCCCAAAACTCGGTAAGTACGACCGTAAACGTGTTTATAAGCCTATGCATACTCAGTTCTTTTCTTTTTAATTTTTTTTGTTCTGTTTTTGTTTAGCTTTTTCTTTTAGAATCGCCGCGGCGTTATTCACAGGGCCTATTTTGGCCGCCGACGGGTCGACTTCTCGATCTCCGTCTAGCCTTAAGCCCCAAAAAATGTCGTTATGTATAAAAGCAGAGTACCAGCCGATGCTCCTTTATGTTCCCGACTACTCTGGCCCGGTGAGACGATCACGATGCCAAAGGACTCGAGTGATCTGGAAATCACTACCCCCCGGGGGCGCGTAGAAACTCGTAGGGGCGAAGGTTTTGTATCAGAATCTCGCTGGACACCATACTGATAGTATGGCGTCCAGCGAGATTCTGATACAAAACCTACATCACGTGAAACCGCACCTATTGGTGCCGAGATGTTTCGGTGGCGCCCTCTTATGGTTTCCATCCCTGACGTCACGACTGGGATTTGCCTCGCCGTGACGTCACCAGTTGTTATCCTGGCAACTTACCATCAGGTGCGACGACGAGTTCGGTGGTTTGTTTAAAAAGCACAGTGGAAGCTAGGAGCCATCGCGATCCGAAACTAACACCGTCAAAGTTGACAATCTGACAATGCTCATATGCCCAAGGTCTGGCCAATCGTGGAAGGCTGAGCGCAGCGGCGCTTTTGGTCGCGCACATCACTAATAGATTGCGCAGCAAGTACTATTTCAAAATAAACGCGTCGTTTTCTCGTTTCACCTTCGCGTCTCGGTGCCGTTCACTGTTTCGTAACGCCGCTCCCCACACCGCCCTTGACGCGCACGGTATGCCCAGGAATAAATGCGAGGTGAGCGATAAACCGGACGACGGCCTAACGGGCTTGTTTGTGTCGGACCCGTTTGTTGGGAATCGGGGAAGATCGTCGCAAAGTCGGACGTGCGGACCTTGTCAACGTCGTCTGGGGCTCCCGACGGCCGCCAAGGGCGTAGCCAACGAGGCGCGGTACCCGATTAGCGCAGCGTTTTCTCTCAACACAACTTCTTACGTTCCACGTGACTTTTAAGTCCGACTGCAGGCAACGTTACGACTCGATGGGGCCAATCAAGAGCCACCAGAAGTACATCGTTACGGTGCCGATCATCGTCGACAGTTTGATATTTGAAACCCATGTTATGGACTAAAAAAAAACAAAAAAACAGGGCGCGGATTGGCCAAGAAAAAAAAAACAAACACGCCTTTTGGGTAACACTCGTCGAATTATGAGGCGCTGGAGAAAACCAGTCTTCTGCGTTAAGCCCTTATTTCGAACTGTTTTTGTTCGCGTTCCACCCATTGAAAAGCATGCGGGAAGCGCCTCAGGACGTACCTCTTATCGCTGCGCCGCGGTGTTCTTCCGCTGCATTAAAGGCCGTCTGCTTTCATCGCCGTTACCATGGCAACGAACGCCGAATGCCTTTTCGGCGTCCGGCGTTCGCCCTCGCCTGCGTTCACGCCGCTTCCCGGCGGCAGTCTACGGTTGCTCATTTACGAAACTATTAAACTAGCAGACGGCGTTCGGAAAATCGACGTTCGTTGCCATGCTCACGGCGATGAAAGCAGGCAGCCTTTATGCTGCGGAAGAACCGAATCACCTCGCTTTCGTCATCAAATGTGCGGGAAGGTGAACTGAACCTATAAGCTGCCGCGTTCGAAGTCCCCTCGGGTAGGCGGTTCAACCGCCAATGTGAATGAGCCCTTAGACTAAAGTACTGCTTAACCCTCTTCGACAAGAGGCATCTGAACAACAGATAGAATGCCCACGAAGAATATATGTGGAATAAAAGTGGTTTAAGCAGTACCTAGACGCGTTGTTTCCGTTTGCTTGTTCTTTTAATATTGCATTCTTGTATTGCCCAAAAAACGTTGGCCATTTTTTTTCTCGAATGTGTGAGTTGTTAGCTATTTTATATCCCGTAGTAGTAAAGTGCTGACTCCACGATAAAGCCGACGAGAGCAGTTTTTGGAGCACCGTTAACTTTTTTTTATTATCCGCGAGGGACCGGAGTCGCGCGGACGCGGCGGGCGGCAGCAAATCTGAACGGCGCGGTCTTTTTCCGCCAAGCAAATTTGGTCGGCGGCTGGAATGCTTTCCGCAAGTGTAAACGAGGGATCGTGCGAAGGCACAAGACGACCCCCGGGGCAGGCTAACATCTCGCTCTCTAAACCCAAATGCAACACGATTGCGTCTACATCCACGTGTTGAAAAACAAGTGTGTTGCATGTATGTTGACACAGCGGATGTTTTTCTGCCTCACGGTGCATTTCACGTCGTCGCAGTATTATGCCCGAGACCCGCTAAGGCGACAAACAGAAACACCTTCACCGGCAAGCCTCGAACACGTGCAGCATGCTCGCGAAGGTATCTTCGGCAGGTTTGCATTCACTGGTGCTTACTTCACGAGCACCGGGAGATCGCAAGCTCGAAAAAGTTTCATAGCGTATACGCTGTACGTGTTGGAGGCTTGTCGGTGGTTTCTGTTTGTTTCTCTAGTGGAAATTAGGCATTAGTCACATGCGCGACAAAACACGTTTGGTTGCCCTTTCACAATTCGCCAACATGTCAAAATGACGTCATTTTAGTTTGATATGCTTTTGCTTTCATCGGTGTAAATAACGATAATTCCTGAACCTCCACTTTGACGGTAATGCTGTTGAACACGCTCTCCTCGCAAGTTTTCATCAAATCTTTTTTATACGCACACCATAAGATTTGTCGTTCGGAACACGAGATTTCTTCAGAATCACAACCATTCAGATAAACCATTATCTATGGTAAACATCTGTTTTGACGCCACGAGGAGAAATCGTGGAGGACTCCACCGGCGACACGCTTCCGATATGTGTTGTAAGACAGGATGGTACCCGGCATCCGTCAAAAAAAAAATTGGGTTGTGTGTGTGTTTATACAGCCTAGAACTTGGTCTGCCTCACAGGGGCGACGAGTCTCCCAGCTGTAGATGAGAAATTTAGCCAGTGCGGTACAAACCGCTAGCCTGGGGTCTTTAACGTGCGTCACGCAGTAGTGATACACGACCGCACGCCGGTACGATGCTCATCCAGATCGAAACGGGCAGGGGCGGGGATTGAACCCAGGATCCCTGGGTTCTGCAGCGCGAGCTTTCGCTCCACGTGCTCCGAGCTGGTGTGCGCTAGACCACTCGGCCACCGATCCCCCCGGCATCCGTCATAAAAAAGAAGCATGTGCTTTGGCCCGCCATAAAAAAACTATGCATCGCTGAATTCCTAAACTGCGTGAGAATGTGATGTTAGTTATTGTGATAGAACATGACAGTAGGAAAACATGACTTTGCGAAGATAAAAAAAAAAAAAAAATTCGAAATTTTTATATGAGGCGGCGTCCACCTTAGCCTAATATCGATTATACAAGGAATGAGATTGTGGGTGCCTGTAGCATTTATTTCAGAGAGAAAATAGTTGTCAGAAAGAAAGAAAAGAACATTATCTCGTGTTGCCAAGCGTTTATATTGAAATAAATGCAACATGCGTCTACAATTTTAATTATTGTTTTGACGGTATTTGCTTTATTTAGGTGGACGTCGCGTCGTAGAGTATTTTTTGGTTTTTTTCTTGTGTATTTTGACTCAGGTAACGTCATTTTCTGAAAGTTTCGCATTTTTATCCTCACCCCTGGCGTGACATTCTCACAGAGTTCGAGCTTTATGGGATGAGTATTTTATTTACGGGGGTCGAAAACACGGTTCTTTTTTCTCACAAACACCCAGTACTAGCAAATCGAATGTGGCTATGTACATCTAGAGCAGACTAGTGCAGGACAAGTGAGGAAATCTAACGAGGCTAGGGCCAGAATAACGTGCTGATGCTCTCAGTTGCAATCTTTAATGAACACTAATATTTCTGCTACAAGCTGAATAATTATTCGACATCCTCTTCATTCATTATTCGCCGAGCTCTTTCTGCGGCTGGTGATGATTGACTCTCCAAGTGCTCTGCGGTAAGCTAGACGCCCGGGCATTAAGCGAGGCACACTTGGAAACTGAGAAATATCCGTTTTATGTCAACCGCGAATCACAAAAAAGTATGTTTAGGCTGTTTGAGTAGACCATTTTTCGTTATAATCTTTTTGGTATCGCAAGCCTGCTCTGTTGCAGGGAATCACGGTTTAAGGCACTGGTTGAGCGGTATCGGTTTGCTATCTGGGATTGCACTGAAGACAAAAGGTAATTGTCTCGAAATTGTAGTAAGTCTCGCAGAAACTGAGTTTATTAGATCAGTAAGCATATTTTCCTGGTTGGCACCAAACATTATTCCAATGTAATTACTTTTCAATGTCACATTTTCGTAATAATCGGGCAAACCTTTTGGAAGTTTGCTTAAACTGTGAGGTATGTCCACTTATTTTGGAAAAAAGATCTTACAACACGTGACACCTAGTGCTGAGATAATTAGCTCGTAATTTTGTATTCCTTTACGCAACAATTTTCTGGTATTGTTTTGTGTTTTTAATTTTTTTTTTTTTTTTTTTTTTTTGGGGGGGGGGGGGGGGGGGGATAGAACAACGCGAAGTGGTAGTCAACTTCCCCAGTGCTTCAGACCCTTGTCGGTACACTTTCTATTGTCTCCAAAAGTATCTAAATTCCCAGCTTTATTAGGGAAACAAATACAACGCTATTCCGATGTTTTAGCAAAACTATACCGCAGGCTAACGCGGACACGGCAATGCGCGAGCGGTAGCCTGGAACTAGTTCCAGCACGAGCTCCGGGTAGCAGTACCGCTCCGTACGGTAGCATGCAGCGGCACTATGCTGAAAGTGTCTATTAAGAGTTTACGTACCACATCGTTTACTTCTCACTTTTGGGTTCATGATGGCTATGGCTCCGTTTAAAATAATTCCCTTTTAGCACGTCGAATCGAGGTTCGCCGATCATGATTGGCTATTAGAAAAAGAGAGAGGGGAATTGGGTGCGCGTGAATGGTCCGATGTCGATTCTATGCAATTCAGTCGCATCCTAATAAACACCAACCTACGACAAAAAAAAAAAAGTTGTACGGCACAGCTTGACGTGTCCTTAACCTAGTCTTGAAGATACCGAAGATAGTAATAAGTTAGTGATAATACGACCGCACACACCACACGCCATAAAGGTTTCCGTAGCACTTCCACGCATCCTCCAAGACCCCTGAATTGCTATCACTGACTCGTCGAATTTCATCGACGACCTTCTTTTCTCTAGATATGGCCAGATCGGCACGCAGTGCGCGCTCGGAGTCAGGAGTCGGGACTACATTCCTGGGAAGATGGGAGGACACACTAAGCGCTCCTGGCACGGACGCATGCGTGCGCGGACGACGTCCGTGGCACTCGCACAGCGTCGCACAAGGACGATTGCGTCTCGTGAGACCCGTTCTTAATTGCAGCGTATCCTTCGTTCACCCCTAAGCTGACGGTGCTGTGGAAGCTGCCTATTCGTTGGACCAGTCGCACCTCTAGCTTTCGCCACGTGACCACCAAGGGAGGCGATTGACTAGCCCGGCGAGGGGGTAGGTTCTACATCACTGCCAGCATAGGGTTGCACGAAGCATAAGCCTGGTACTGCCGTGCGCGCGCAAAAACTGTCGCATTTTAACTCTGCCACGCCGGAAGCGGAAGCGGGGGGAGGGAGGGGGGGGCGGGGGGGGCTCTTGCTACCAAGGTTGTTCTTGCTTGCGCGACTTTCCGAGGTCCTCTACGGCTGCGGCTCGCTGGGAAAATGCGACCGCCTCGGCGGCGGTCCGGGCGTCCTTCGAGGTCCGGGAGCCTCGGTGCACCGCGCGTACATACTTAAAACGGTAGCGTTACTTCGAGAGCGCGATGCCCGACAAAATATATCACCGGCCGTGGAGGTGTCGTGCCAACGGCGCGAAAGAACGTGCAACGGGCGGTGCAAGTGGTTTTCAAGGCCGTGCACCTGAAAATGGGGCGCCTAAAAAAGCCGCAGTCGCCCGGCTAAGACATCACACAAAAGACATTAGGCTATAGGTGGCGCAAACTACCGCCCGTTACAAAGGGTATAGTCATTAACATCCATCCATCCATAAATAAACGATCATTCTCTGTCTGTTTGAGCGTCGTAACGACGGGCGTTCGCGTATCGCTGCTGCGCGATACACGTTAAAGGTGCCAGGCTAAAAGTCGCTCTGTACTGGCTACATTTCTCAACTTCAGCGCAAGCCAGTGTCGCCATACCTCAAAGGCAGACCTACCTTACGCTCTCTGACAGGAACGTTCAATCTGGTTTGATTTGGTCAACCACTTCGTCTTTCTGATAAAGCTTTTTTTTTTTTTCCTCCGCGAGGAAGTAAATGCAGGGCGGTAATATTAATTTGCACTGTAACCTTAAGCGAGTTGAGTGAACTATCCATGCATGCTTGTTATGTGAATCTAAACGTCGCCAAAAATGCCAAGAACAAAAAAAAAAAAAAAGAAGAAAAGTAGACGAGAGAATAGGCTGGAGTAATTGTTTCCCTTTCTCAGAGATCGTAACACTTCCGTAATAAAAGTCCCGGACAAAGATTGTGACGTACCGGGAAATTGTCTCTATAATAGACATTATAAAGCCGAAAATTACGCGGAAATTACGCCGCTGTTTTTGCCGGTCTCTGCCCTCGTAATTGGTTAACGAGAGTCTCTTTGCCGGAGGAGACCTGGCAATGGGGACCTCTCCAGATGGAAAATGCTGTGGCGAAACAATAGACAGTAAAACGTCATGAAGACATACAACACGTTGCCGAAAAAGTCTATCTTGTTTCCTTCGAGCAATGGAATATTTTTTTTTTTTAATACAAATAATTAGATCGTTAAAGATCATGGCATATAGTGTTAGTATATAATGTTAATACAGTGTTAATATAATTCACTTGTGTCATTCACCCACACATTGTTTACAAACCAGCATCTGCGCATGCGCAGTGTCGATAGCAGCGCCACCGCTCTGGGGTGACGTTGGAGATTTTTAGTTGGTGTCCTGAAAACGTTGAGATGAACCTTGAATCCCACTGAATCACAGTGGAGTTGTAGATCACGCTTTTCGGGATTAGATATCGCTCAATAAGGTTTCTACTTTAACATAAAAAGGGAATAAAGGCGAATGTTTATTTTTAAATTATTTATACTTGAATTCAGCAGGGTGTTTTAGTTTTTTTTTTCTTCTTCTAGATTCGAAAGTTAGGATATTAAGTGAAAGCGTCAGGGTGATAAACGTTGTCAGACGTGGCTGGTTAACTTAATCATGTATGCAACTAATGGTAAGTATTTATTTTAGCTGGCCTACTGTACAGTAAGAGATTTGTAGTCCGTCCTCAAAAAGGCCAGATATGCTATTAGATTTCAAAACAAAAATCTTTGGATTGGAGGCGTTCAGTCAGACGTTTGGCAACCCCCTCCCCCAACAGAGAAAAAAAAGATATATATATATATATATATATATATATATATATATATATATATATATATATATATATATATATATATAGGCGTTTTCATTTGGATTCAGGCAACGAGGGGAAGTTGTATTTTTTTATTTTGCCTCAAATTTTTATATTTCGTGGCGCACGTTCCAAGAAGAACAATCTCTTTTATTTTAATTTCATGACATGCATAGAGTCTCAGAAAAAAAATCTCAAAGAAGCGGGAGAGAACGACAAGGTTTTGACGATGTAACGTTTTTGAATCACTCTCAATCTGAATGTATTCAAAAGAGAGCGTTTATATTTTTTTTATTGTGATATATATACAAGTAATTAAAACGACATTATAACTACTATTCATTATTCGTCGCTCCAATTTTTGTAAAAATCCCCAAACATGCCTCTGCGAACAACTGTGACCTAAACTGTGCATTTTTTTTTTTTTGAGTCGACTATGTTTAGTATTGCTTTTAAAATAATAGCACGTGTAGTTTGTGCCTTTATCACGTACGAGTGCTAAGAAATAGATTATGAAAGAAAGAAGGTGTTCATTTTTTGTTCAATTTCAGCACGCTGTATAAAAAAAAACATTTTTAATTTTTTTTTTTTTTTGCGCCTCGTTCTTGTAACATTATTCTTTTAACCCAGGGGTCTCAAACAAGCGGCCCGCGACTCGCTAGGAGGCGGCCCCCAGGCAAGCGGCTACGAGTCCGCGGGTCACATGTCTCGAGCGCTAGAAATGGCATGCGCCATAGTGATCTCGTCGCGTCGCTTACTTTTCACTCCAAAAGCTGCCCTTTTAACGTATTCACATAGTTTATACTTGAAGTTCAGTTGCCTTTTGTTTCGATTTAAATTTTGCTTCCCAGCCTTTCTGCAATGTACGACAATTCCGCTGCTAGGTTGCAAGCGCAAGCTATTCGTTGAAGGATGTATCTCGGCTGTAAAGCTACGAGCTCGGGAATGTCGCCTTCGAGAATATATCACCGTTAAAACAGAAGTATTCGTTGCAGTGTTGTAGTAAAAATCATCAGGATAGCAACAACTGCCATATTAGCTGATTTCTTTTTTTACCCACGTATTTAGCTTGGTTAATTTCTGGGTGAACTGATCAGCTGGAACGAAGTTGTATTTGTTCTATTAAAATGCTCTACTTGTTCTATTAAAAATTTACTTATATTAAAAATGCAAGCACATCGCCGGGGCGGTGTCATTTCAATTCTTATCGCATCAGGTCAGGGCCCAAAGTAGTCTTATAAAGAAGCCAAATTTAAAGATATATCTAGCAAGGCTGTGAAAAACGAAGGAAGAAAAAATAGAACGAAGAAAGAAAAGACGAATATCGCGTATCTTTGAAGTGGTAGTCCTCGTGGTTACGTAAACCCAGCTAGCGGACGCTTATCTAACGATCTAAGCTCACACGGTTCACAGGACAGACCCTTGAATAGCCGCGCATCGAGGGCTCCGAAAGAAAAGATACTCCGCCATGCCTACCGGTTGAATTCCCCCGGCGTCTCCTCGAACGAGAAGAAGGCTCTGGGAGAGCAGGCGCTTTCTTTCGAACCTGTTTCTTTCTCAAAGGGCTGCTCGCGTTGTTTGTCAAGCGAAAGCACGGAGGTCCTTCCATCGTTACGCGTCGACGCCTGGTTGTGGACGCAAAGGCCCTTCGCGTTGTGTCTCCTCTTCCAAGTGTGCTTCCTAAACTGCACTCGCCCCTTAAGCTGACAGTGCGGTGCAAGTGACGTGCAGCTGTCGGACCAATAATACATAAATTGTTTTGCGACGTGATGAAGCTCCCGCGTCCCGTCCGTACACCCTGAAAAACCTTCGGGCGTCTCCTTTTCCGCACAATACTTGGGAAGCCAATCGCCGAAACTTACGGAGGCAGCTCAGCGAATGACGATGCCGAAACATATGTTTAGACAAAAAAAAAAAAAAACAGTCTGAGTTGTGACATTAAGCAATGCGAAACGACACGGTTGCATTGCGTAATGCCACAACTCAGACTGCGTTTTTCTGGTCTAAACATATGTTTCGGCATCGTCATTCGCTGAGCTGCCTCCGTAAGTTTAGGTGATTGGCTCTCCGACTGTTCTGCGGGAAAGTACACGCACGGGCTTTTTTTTTTAAGTGGCAGCACACGGTCAGAGAACGGAGTCAGCTGATGAGCGACAAGGTGTTTATGAGTCCGTCGAGAGCGCCACTCGGCTGCGTGATGTGAGAAGAACGAGAAGCCTTGCTTAACGACTCTAAGCTCTAGAAAATGCTCGCGTTATTGGCCCTTGAGAGCGGATAGGCTTATTTGATGCAACCATTTTGATTACCTTAAAAAAAACATGCAATGATTTCTAGAATTTATTTATAAAACAGTAATCCCACTGAATCCCGAATGTTCTTAAAACGCGGAAGAGGAATGTCTTCCCGTTTGAACACGTGTACAATTTTTTTAGAGAAAAAGAAAAAAAAAAAAAAAAACCTTTTTTTCCCCCATGACTGTTGGGCTCCATGCAGCGAATAAACAGCGAAACAACCGATATATTTTTTTTTTTCAGGAAGAGTTTGTTTTGTGCGCGGATTCAAAACACTGGCTTTTAGGCTAGACTCCCTGGCCCGAATGTTCTGCGAAAAATCGACGAGTTTCGACCGGGAGCGTTCGCCCAGTGCGCTATGTGAGTACCAGTGACTGTTGCGCCGCGCACCAAATGAACGTGGCGCCGGGCAAAGGTAGTCGGTTGCTCGCCGGATATACTCGCTCGACGGAGAGCGGGAAATCAGACGCGCTTTCGGTGCCCGCTTCAGGGGCTCGTGGGCAAAACACGCTGTCACGTGTTCTAGAAACGAGTTCTAACAGTCTGCTTAATCTTACGTACTCACTGACAGGGTGAGCACGGCAGGGTTTGCCCGATTCCGGTGCAAGCTTCCAACCTTCGACAATGCTTCGCCGTCTCGGGCACGTCGAGCGCACGCGGAGCCAAATCACGGCGAAAGGCACGGTTCGCCTGAGGAGCATGGTGTGGAGACGGGGCGCTCGAAAGTCACGCCTTGCCGTTCTTACTCTGTCAGGCACTGTAGTCGGCGACAGGTTACACACCTAGCAGAAGCTCAGACTCCGGCAAGCGCTCGTTGCCTCCAGCTGGCGATTGCATGAACGTGCAACGAACTGCTATCAAAGGCCGGAAGCTCGTTCTGGAGGCGGAGCACCAGCTAGATTCTGAACCCGTCACCGACTAACAAAAACAGTCTGCGCGCTGACACTGGGCACGACATCTCACCATGGTAGGTTTCACAGCGCAGACCTTTGTATGTTTAAACATATAATCAATTTAGTCGTTGGCCGAGCTCTCTCTGTAGATTGCAGCGATCGGCTCTGCCAAATGTTCTGCGGGAAAGTAGGCGCTCGAGTTTTCTTACAGTGTAGACCCGTATAAAAGAAACAAGTACCGAGCCATGTTTCTCGCCGATTTTTCGCAAGCTATTCACCATACAGCCAGGAAGGGGGAGCGCTTGCACACCGAGCAAACACAGTTCCGCAGTCAACACCGAGAGGAGCGTCCAACCCGTTGGGCCAAGAGCGCTGCCATCCTTAGACGCGCGCTCGAACGCGTCCGAGATGGAAAGCGTCGTCTTGCCCAGGGAAAAAGAAAAAGAAAGCGTCCCTGCGGAGCAACAAAGCAAACAAGCGCAGCGGAGAAGGCGAAAGACGACCGACCCCGTGGAGCTGTCTTCCTGGTGGTCACTTTCCCTTGGTCGGCAGAGCGAGGCTCTCCCCGACGCTATCTTGGCCAGCGCTGCGATCCGCCTCGCTAGACTGCGCCTTGTAACCGCGCCGCTTCTGCATTCTCACCCCCCTTCGTATACGAAAGGTACGGCCGCGTCCAAACAGACGTGCTGCACGAAAAAGCCGCCGTGTCAACCCGTCTATGCGGCCCCGCTTTGCGGAGCCGTCCGCCTGTCCAGCTGACAAGGCGCCCGTCGTCTATCCTCTTCAGAACGGGAGGAAAGCCCTCCTTTGCTTCGTGGTGGCTCTTTTTCGAGTGCTCGTGCGAGGGTCAAAGACAGAGTTCCTTTGTTTACGGAACTCGTGGCAACCTAGGGAAGTATGAGTAGGGCTCACCTCCAGTTGCATATCCTAAAGCCGCGATCACAGCGCTCAGACGTCACACAAATACACGATGTTCTTCGCTGTAGACGTGAGACCAAAATTATCTGTAGACTCGCCTCAAGCATATGTTCAGAGCATGTTGTTTTTTTTTAGATGTGTAGTCTTCTAACATACCCGCAGACAGTTTTGTGCGACCACTGTGACAAAACTGTCATACAAGGCAACGACCTGAGACAGTGTCTGCCGACTATGCCGACTACGGGCCTACACTGCCCGTAGTCGAGTGTAGGCCCGTAGTGTAGGCCCGGAGTCTGCCGACTACGGGCCTACACTGTAAGAAAACTCGACTCCGCAGCAAAACGCATTTCTCACTTGCCCTAATCCGATTAGATAACGGGTCAGGACAAAGATGGCACTTACGTCCGCGAAACAGGCGAGCTTCGGACTACTGAAACCTGAAGAGGCCAAGTAAGACACCTACATCAGGAAAAACGTGGCAACCCTGCAGCAGATAATTTGGAACTGCAAAGGAGCCGAGACAGACGAAGGTAGGCGAGTGAAGCCCTCCAACAAGAGGACAGACCGAGGATGCTGGACGAGTTTGCCTGACCTGAAGGCTCGCCAGAACGTAGGAAAGTCATCCTCGACTCACTGGTGAATTACATTACAAGATCTGGGACCCATCACCTCGCCTAGTCTTGACGTCATCACCTACCCGAGCTCCCATAGTCCATTAACCCTACCTCTCACCTCAAGATAACTCTGCCAGGGCAGGCGATTCTCTGTTGTAAAGACACGTTCTCACGCACTCACTCACTGTCTTTGTGGCCTATAATATGTTGGAGCTAATTTCCCCCTGACCTCACCTTGCCCAACTGGATACAAGCCTCTAGATTTGAGACCTTGATTAGAAAGGTCTTATTACCTATCTAATCAGGAATCTAGTCTGGTCTAGTTTAACCTCACTGCGGTTTACCCATATATACACAACTATTTCTTCTCTGGCCTAAAGCTAACTAACGAACCTACGCTCTACAAAAAAGATTTTATGTTAGTTTATTTTTTTGCAGAGCACGGAGACAGCCATTCACGGCGAACAATAAAAGAATCCGAGCGAATGCCGAAGATAAGAATAAAATCAGTGCAAAAACAAAGTGAAATGTCCAACAGAGACAATGACCGTGACGTTTCACGTGCTCATTGTCCCCGCTGATGGTCATTTGCTGAGATCTTTCAATTGTTTGACTTGATAAGCTATGTTCGAACTCAAAGGCGCTCTTCATAGCGTAACCTGATGTGAACTCACTAGTTTCTCTCTACTGTCATCACTCGTGAGAACCAAGAATTACCTCAGCCTCTCTCTGTCCAAACTAACTTGAATCAGTTTTTCTCGTAACAGGTAACATTGTTCAACCTCCACACACCTTGTGTTGCCTAGCACCTCTTCACCGACAGTTCACCTTCCTCAACGGTTATAGACAACTTAAAAAAAAAACGCAGTGCATGGTGGGTTCCGAGCATGTTATTATAGCTTCGCAGATGATTTGATTGCGGCATCAGCAGATACAAACGCCGAAAATCAAACCACAAAGCAACAAACGTAAATGTAATAAACTACGCCTTCCGTTTCTTACCGCGTCAATGGCTTTAGTCTTGCTGGCCTACCAAAATTCCTACATCGGCTTATGTGGAGTGTAACCAGCAGTACAAAATGAACCGAGATACCTTTTTAGAAGTAAAACACCTAAATTGAGGGACAAAAGAAAATAGATGCTAACGGGACACGGCGTGTCCCGTTATCATTTTTTTTCTGCTGTCCCCGTCTTTGGGCGTTTTACTTCAAGGATTGGCAACCAACTAGCTCGACTTCCCGCATTAACTGCGCCATACACGATGCACCATATCGTGATTCGTCGGGGTCCTACATTGGTCTCTGCACTGCCCAAAACGCTCTTGTCTGGATTGAACTGGATTGTTTGCCGCTCTTCTCTGGATTGGATAAGAACTCCTGATAATAATGCAACCCGGAAGCTTACTGGCGGGTTCCGCTCAATAGTTCGCGATAGTATACACATAATTTCGAAAGTAGGCATTCGCGCAGTTTCGTTTGTTTGACAGAACGCGTGATTGCAGAGCGGGAAACGTATCAAGGACGAGCGATCATGAGCAGAAGTAGTTAACTTTGCGAAAACCAAAGGTTGCGACTGGAATGAGAGATTTGTCTGTTTGTCTGTTTGTTTGTATGAGTTTCTTTGAGACAACCTTAGAGAAAGTCTCAGGGGACATGGCTAAAGGCACTTTGCAGTGCCTGACAAGGCCACGCCACCCTTCTTGGCAACAGCGGTAGCAAAACAAGACAACAACAGTGACATGCTTTCACCGTTATACAATAAGAAACGAATAGAAAAGAAAACAAATAAGAAACAACCAGTTGTGGGCGAACACACGTGGGCTATTTATTTATAATATTACATTTCGCTTCAACCGATATTAAAGAAATTACTTTTTTTGTGCTATTACATGCATTTATCATTAAAATGCATGCGTATCTTTATAAAATTAAATTCAGAACCTATAAATAGTTATACGAATTTTTCTGATAGCGCATTACGCCTGAAGTTTGTGAATGAAATGCTCGTTATTTTCTAAACGACATAATGCACCGCAAAAAAAGAAAGAAAGAAAAAAAAAAAAAGAAAAGCGAAGGGCGTGAAAAAAAATTTGTGCAAGCTTCTTTGTATTTTGCTCCCCTGCCCATGAATGCTTCTCACCATGCTGCATTAAATCTTTAATTTATAATTAAAAAAAAACAAAAACAGAACAGGTACGATCGCATTTATCATGAGCTGAAGCAGTTCTTCATGCTTCTCCAGCGTACCTGCCTGTTCTTTTTTTTTTTTTAAGAGTTGGGGCGCTAACTGCGAATAAAAATGCGAAGTTTACCCCATTGTTTACACTCTGACAAATTGATAGATGAAGGCCGTTAAGGGGACCAGGCGGAAGCAGAAAAAGGCCGGATTTGGGCGTTCTAGTCCACATTGATTGTGACAATACATACTCTGCCGCCTCCTGAACGTGTCTTATTTTGTCCATACACCAATGCGTTGTTTCCACACTATCCCGCGTTTTCCCACACCGGAAGCGGGCAATGCGCGCGCACAGAAGCCGAATTCTTTTGAGGCGAGGCATGTCCGCATGCCCAGTGCCGACAGCAGCGCCACCGCAGTGGTGTGACGTCAAAGGTTGAGTTGATCTATACTCTGTGCGCAGTACGACGAGTGGAGGAACGCGGGTGGCTCTCGTGCGTCTGCGGGTAAACGTTTCGTTTAAAGCATCGGGCAGACGCGCGTACCTTACACAGATATGCGTATTCCTGATTAAAAGCGCATTCTACATTTCCTCATTATGATTCATTGTAATAGAAAAATAAAGGAAGTTTTTGATGTCGTTTCCAGTTATTATTTTGCTAAGCACACGCGGTGGCCTTAACTCTAAGTTTACGAATTTCGCTGTTCACGAATCTCAGAAATTAATGGGGAAATACCCCGCTGGACACTCGAACAATCTCTGAGACGATCTAACTAAAAATGTTGCAATGAACCTGTTATTTAACCTTCACGCGACCTACAACTCCATTTAAAGGACAAACACGTCATATATCAGTTGTCCAATAAGCTTATCAGAACTCATATAAGCTACATAAGGTGTATGCAAGTTTTATATCATTCTATCCGCTTCTTATACTTATTAGATAAATTCATATAATTGTGTTCACCATACGCACTGCCAACTTAAAGGAACTGCAAGACGTCGTTTACCAAGTCTACGCGTCCAGTTTCGTGATTGGTCGGCCGACTTTCTTTTCGATAAACGGGGCCACCTTATTGGTTGCTGAGCGAGTTCGGGAAGCATTGCTTGGAACTCGCCAAACCCTGCTTTCCTGTAGCTCTCAGTGACTCTAGCAATATGACGTACACCAATTGACGTGTCATTTTCATATATTCCAGTAGTCTCAGCGTCACATCGCAAGCTTTATTTTTAGGTCAAAGCGTTTATTGAGCCTCGTCGCGGAGATACGTGATTTTTTTGCCCAATATATCAATGTACCAATATTACATTTTGTTCTCTCATCTCCTTTTTTTTTTTTTTTAACGTAAGAGAGAGCGCAGCTTTGCGATTTGCTATATTTTCGATTTCTTTTATCTCCCGGTGTCGATAACGAATAGGTTGCCAGACAAAAAGAAAACGAATTTCGGAAGGGTAATGAAACACCGAATTGAAAGGCTGAACCGTTCCGAAAATTTAATACGGCCGCGCTATAAAAACATAAGTAAATGTTGAGAGCTAATTTTGTTTTTAAGTTCCAAAAAAAAGAAAAAGATCTGCTATTTAAGCATGTTCTAATTAAAACATAAGTAATAGGACTGGCAACCGCATCAAATAATTAAAATATTTTGCTGACTCATTTGATTTGAACCTTGCTGAGCGGAGTGCGTGCACGAAGTGAAAAAGAGGATAACAATCCAGTAATTGTGTTCGGCAAAAACAAAGGTGGCGTAAGAAACTGACACACTAACGAGCTTCTGGGATGTTTTAATATAATAAACCACACTCGTTTTATATGTTGGGGCATCCTTTTTGTCTCTTCGAGCAATTATACCACAAACAAAATCGCACAGAAAGAAATAATATCGTCGCTATTACGAAATGTATGAACAAAGAACACCAATCGGTAGGATTAAAACATATCAAGATACAAAATACCAATGCTAATCGAAGGTAAAAGAAAAGCTTGACATACTAAGAAATCGCATATTAAACAGTAACGAATATGCCATAAATTCATGTGAATAACAGTTTCATTTTATAACGGAGAAATAGAAAGTGCTACATCTAGCGGGGTAAACAATGCTGATATAAATATTGAAGGTTTAAAACCTAAATCCGAATGAACATCACCGGAAAGCAATGTATATTACATTCTTTAGAAAAATACGAAAAGAATATCTTCAAACTACGTTATTCCCCTTGATTTCTGCTGTACCTATACCTCGTTTCACATGAGGACAAGACGGAGCCGACGCTACGTGCTGACGGGCACAATCAAACAAAACTGCACCGTCATGGCGATCGTGGTGTTTCTCTAGGGGCTCTATCGTCGATGAATCAATATTAAATAGAAAATGCCTAGTGACTGGATCTTTTTGACGCTGATTCATTGGTCTTTTTAGCTCGTAGCGTCGACTGCGTCTGGCCTTAGGTTGAAACGAAGTATGGAGAAGAAAAGGCTGTGCCAATAGCAAGGGCACAGGAAAAAATGAGTTGTTGCTATTGGTGCCAGTTTTCTCGTTTTGTAAGTAACACCTGTCTAATACAATAGAGTGATACACTATATAAACAGGTATAAACACTGTCGTAAGCCATCCCGACACAGACAACGACTAGACCCAGCTGCGAAGGTGGCCCGGAAGTAAAGTGGTACTCGTGTTTACCTTAAATAAATTAAATTTTATTTACTCAAATTTATGGAGAGGCAGACAGGACATGGAGCTGCCAACATATACGTTGAAACCTTCCTGCCTCCCACACAGATTTTGACAGAATTATAAACGCATATATACGAGTCAAAGACATATAACTTCAAGAAAGTAACAAATCACAACCTGCGTGATGATGCTTTCACATAGTAAGTCAACATTATTTGACAAGTAGGGCTTGTAACCGGAAACCACAGAGCGACAAAAAAAAATACACCGACGTCTCCCTCTCCTACAGCCGGTGCTGATTTATTTTTCGGGTATCGGTTCGCGGAGTCCAACTCGTCCTGGATTTAATGTTGGAAAACAAGCCCAACATTCAAAAACATTCCGCTGTTCTCAGGGAAACAGTGTACATATACCGATCACAGTCAAACACGATATAGCCATACCCCGGGCAAATGCCTAGAGGCAATAATACAATATTAATTAACAATTCTTAGACCCCCCCCTGAAGGCGCATACTACTTTTTATTTCTATGCCCAACATTTGTTTGTTTTTTTCACATTAGATCTTACATACAAACTTTAACGATTCTGAAATGTACTATTACATCCCTAATATTAATTAAAAAAGAAACTGTAACATTCCCGAGGATTGTAATAGCGCCAGAGTCATATAACGCATCTCAATTAAATTATAATTGCTACCATAATTTTTTTCGCGAGAAAAAAAAAAAGAACGAAAACTAAATGTTCCGCGATGTTGCCCATGAAAAGTAAAACTTATTTCGGGATTTTTTTTTTATACAAATAGAAAAAAAAAAAAAAAGAGGTTCACTGTCAATTACTACAAAACATTGCGCGCTTGAGGCCGCTATAACAAAGGGGGCGTGTTTCGCCCGCTGAAGGTTTCCTGCCCTCGTTAAAGGGAGAAAGTAAATCAGAACGCGGTCTTATCTCTCAGCAAAAACCCCAAAGCGCTATTTCCTGCCTTCGGCTGCTGTAAATATGCCGGCATTCTTCCGGAGTGTACGTACGAAAAGATATTTTGAATCGACCGATGTAACTTTAACGAGAGTGCACAGCAAAAGCTTGCCAGATTACACCGGTGACAGCTTCCGTCCTGCGATTATTGGTGCTTTACATACATGCATCGTTTAAAGATGAGCGGCCGTGCAGCGTCTCATGAAGTAATACCGACAAGATGGCACTCGGCAACAGAGAACAAGTGCCATGTCCATGTTCCCCACAATATTTTTTTTTACCGAAAATTTCTTTTTTTACGTTATAGTAATAATTTACAATTTAAGAAATCAGCGGCAGTGAGGGCGCTATGAGTGCTTTACGGAAAAGCAGACGGACTGTTTTTTTAAGAGCCCACTAAAGGGGTAATATTCCGCGTGCATCTTGAAGAAATGTTTCCAGCTCAAACGGGGAAAAACTAACGTGGAATTTAAAAATGAAGAAAAAAAACATCTTGAACCGGTTTTAGATTTTATACGCATTGTACAAAGACAAAGGTAAAACGAGTTTATAGCCGAGCCTCAGGTCAGAGTGCAGAGGCCAAGTTGCCGCACAATTAACTTTTTCTACGTATCTGTCGGTGCGAATGGTTTGCATAATGGCTGACATCTTCATGAATGCTGAAGATAAGGGATATGTGTTTGCCACGCCGCCAAGTCGTATCATTTAAAGAATAACGGGATATCACTTACGAAAGAAGCTACTTGAAATTCGTTGCCACATTTTTTATCATAAATAGTGGAAACATTTTTTATAATAATATTATTCGTAATTAAGATCAAATAAATCAGCGATTGGTCCGAAATCTGTGTTATCAATGATGTTTGGTATAGAAAAAATTGAAATGAAACAACTTTGTACCATCGTATCTGAGGGATGTATAAATCTCGTTTGGCGTATTGCAATTTTGATTTTTCAAAACAAATGAAACATTAGTTAGTATTGATACACGAAGAAGAATGAATATGTCACAGTCCTTGCATAACGATAGACAAAATAACGTGATACGTTTGTAATGCACCTCTATTGGAGATCGGCCGCACTATTTAAAAAAGTCATACGCACAAATACCGCAAAAAAAAAAAAAAAGCTAAGAAGTAATTTGGGAAGTTAGTAGCCTACAGCCCAGCGACCTGATACCCAGTTCCAAAGCACACCTTTCGTTTTCTTGTTTATTCTAACAATACATTTTATATGATTTCTTGTACATGGAGTCCTCGCGTGTTTTAAAATAAAATGGATTTTTTTTTCTCTCCTTTACGCTGCCGGTAGTGAGATTGGAAATCTGTACCACGCCACCGATGGTTCTTTGTTCTCGAAGCACGAAACCAAACTAAAAATAAAAATTGTTAAAAAAAAAAGAGAAGGAATTGCGTAACCCTGGAACAGTTCCATTTCCTTCCGAATGATTGCTTGCCTTACAAGAGTCCCCTTGGCGCCTTTATTTCCGTATGTCTGTGTCGTAATTGTCCCATTGTACAATCAAACACGGACGTTAAAGGACAGATATCGCTTTCATTTAGTCGTGCATGTTAGAAACCCACTCGTGCATAAAAAATAATAATATTAAGCTGAAAAACATATTGCGTTTGACAGTAAAAAATTACGACAAAGTTATTCGCAATGCAAGCATGAAGAATTCCTCAGTCTGCATATAAATTAGAAGAGAAAGTTTGTGCCGCGTGAACATCATCAACTAGATATCTTTAAATATATTTTTCTCATAAATGTGTCAAACAAAAAGAACTAGAAAGCAAAGAAAAGCAAATCACTGTTGAAACTCGGAGGCCTGTCTTGGACAGTACTGCCAAAGAGGGAGAAAAACTCAGGTATCTTTGACAAATGGGTACGACAAAACAAGAAAAGCCGTAGATGTTTAACAACAATTAATCCTTTTTTCGCAAAAAAATGTTTGTGTAAAAAAAAAAAGCGTTTAAAATGTAGAAACGAGATACGCTCAACTAAGGTGGGGTACTAAGAACTACAATGCGTTAAAAAAAATGAATATCTTTTTTATATTATTCCACATCTTGGGGTGATCGGAGCTTATGTTACGTGGACGGCGTTCTAAAACGTTCCAGACAAGACAGTTTTGTTAAGTTAGGCTCTAAATCTGTATCTCCGTATACAGGTTCAAACGGTCGGATGCTAACTGCGTTGGCCAAATACCGAGAGCTTGATGATATGCGTTTCGTTTCGAAATCTATCGAAATCCGCGCAAAGTAGAATGAATAAGAATTACGAAGTTCAGAAAAAGTGAATTTGATGAGGTTTTCCGATAGCAAGCAAAGAATGCGCCTTGGAGCGGGTTTGAATAAACCAGATCTGCGTTAAGAAGAAGACTCCATAAAACCAGTTCTTGGACAAATACGAATTCAGTAGAAGCTGGCCGATTCCGGCGAAAGCAATGGAACGCGTGCGTCCATTGACGCATAAACGTTCTTTTGAACGTTTCTGCGTCAAGTGCCACCGCCTAATGCCTGGTCGTCTTAAAATTCCAAAATACCATAATTCCCGAAGGCGTAAATTAAAGTGTTTAGACTTTTTTTTGGATGAAAAGAAAATATTGTGATCCGTGTTTTCTGAAAAGCTGTATTATGTATTTTTTAGAGCTCTATCTTGCGAAGTTTGAAAGTTTGCTTGGAGATAATCATAAAATATTTTAAGTGTGTCAGCTAAGCTATTTCGCTTTGATAATATCCTCCGTCTAACTACAGACTGAAGTTGCGCGCATTAAAAGTTGATATAGTCCAAGGAACATTGTCGGGAAAAGTGTTAAACTAAAACAACGTCTCTGCAAAGATTGACTATACTGAATGTCCTCCTTTTTTTTTAATTTTCAAATTGAAAGAATATCCGAGGGCACATTTCGAATTGTCGGAGATTACGTAAAATTATTCTCCAACGATGACCCTTATGTCATCGTGGAAGACACCATCACTACACGGTGGCGGAAACCGGAGGAAGCTGCTAAGGATGGAATGCGTGGACAACCACGCGACTAGTTCGTAAAAATAATTGCATTTGACAAAACTGATCGGAGACCCAGACATTTTGTAAAAGCGCACGAAGGTTAATAACTATGGCAGAAAAGGCTGACTGAGACTAGAAGTTGGTCATACATCAGCTGACACTAACATTAACAATGTGAAAACAGGGGGACGACAGCGATGAAATGTCGCAAAACTCTGAGCAAAACATCGATATCCAGCACCTCAGCGCCCATGTCCTTTTTAACGACGCTTTCAAGACTAACACCAATGGAAAGAGCTCACTACGGTGGAATTACTTGGACAGAAGTGTTGAGATGTCGCAGAAGTTCCGGCTAATACTTCCAGATCCATCACCCCTAACTTCCGGACCGACACAGAAAGGGGCCTTCACAAATCCGGAGGTCCCCCGGGGGATCCGACGAAAGCGAAAGCGCGCTCGAGCCGTCCCCTCGGACAACTCACCCCGTCCTGGTAGGAGGTCCTCTGGCAGCGCGTGTCGATCCACAGTGCGACTCGGTCCCCGATCGGCGATTCATATCCACCGGGCGCCGATCCGTGCACGTCCGCAGCGCGGCTCCATCGCTCGTGCCTCGTCCTCCCAATCCAACCCCGCTCCAGCTGTTGTTGTCCTCACTGGTGGCAGCGGCGGCTGCGTGCGTCGCGGCCGCGCTCAGCCGACTGTTCCCTGGGCTCCAGGAGCCGCGTCGGTCGACCAGCTCCGCGGCGAGGACGGGCGAGTGAGCGCTACGGAGAGAGGGGCTTCGTCTTCGCTGACCCAGTTCGGCCCGTTGGCGGCAGTGAGCGGACGTTCGGGCCACGCTTGCCGTACTTTCACTGGCGCGGCTTCCCTTCCCAGCCCGACGACGACGTCGACGGTGCTGCTGCGGCCGAGGGAACCCCAGGGAACAACTCTCTCTCGCTCGTTGTTGTTGGCTGAACGGGCCGCGCGCTGCTTTGCTTTTGGACGCGGGAACGAACAACAACGGGGGGACTCACTTTCGCTGGAGCAGCGAGCGCTCGAGGTGCGGGCAGGCAAGACGACGGCGCGATTTATTAGCCGACTTTCGGTGTTTACAAACAGAAAGAGCGCTGCAGTGAGGAAGTTGTTGGTGGAGGGGGCGCGTATGATGTCATTGAGTGCTGCTTTCGAACGGCCGACCGACGGCTTCGAGAAAGTGATCGTATACTGCGCTCAATCTCCCAGTTAGCTCAGCTTCGAACAGCGTCGGCAGGGTTACCCCGACGTGAAAGCAGAGTCTCTTCCGCAAACGATGCGTCGCTACGATGGTCTGTCAACGACTTTCGCCAAGTGCGTTATGTGGTGTCACATCATTCAGCCGTGGTTCATAAGGAGCGGCCGCTGACAGGTGGAGAAGAATAGTGCTCTGACCTTTAGAAGTCATTTAAACATCACTCGGGAGCGATGTTTCCGCAGTGTCACCTCACAAAGACAGTCGAGAGTCAATGGCGAAGGGATGATTGCCGTCCCGATTATCAACGTCCGGTCGTTTTTACCCTATCGATGACAATAACGACAGTCACAGAAGCGCAATTGTTTAGTATCTCCTTCACTAGGAACCTAGCGAAGTTGGATGTAGGGTTGGCTCTAGACCTGGAGGTAAGGCGGTGTTTTTGTTGCGAAGGCCACGTCACCGAGGATATCTTTCAGTGACGCTTCAACGCTGCCACCTTCTTAAAAGACCGAATGTAAAGCTTGATGTTCTGGCCTTAAAGATTGTCCACTGCTACTGCTGACTGAGGGCTTACAACATGACATGCAATGTGAAAACAGTGTAGGGATTTTAGGTTAGAAATTAGATACATATTTTTGTTTTCCCTCTTTTCTATGTGAGCTAGCTACCTTTTGCGCTCCTTTGTTGTACGTGAGCTTGGAGGTGTGTCATATGACATCGTGAAATCCAGAACAAAATCGAGGCTCCGTGCGTGCTGGTGCCAGAGTCGAGCTAAATACGCGGAAAGGTGGTTTTCCAAGCCGTAACACTAGCCATTCAAACCTCGGAAGCTACCGACAAAAATAGGAAACCTAGCTCGGGTCTAGGCATTATAGAGTAAGGCGGTACCATAATAGCTCGTTCACATATGTTCACTATATCAAGGGCGCCAGATGTTTCCGCGGGTTTGTTTCTGAAGGACCTGAAAAGGTGCCTAACCCACATGGCACGTAGCACCTTAGCGAGATGCCTCGGAAATACACAAAATGATTCGTTATATATCTATATATATAAAAAGTGACACATCATGTACGCAAAACGTGCTTAGGGTGATGCTTCAACAAATTGCTGTTTCTTAAGTTGTCTGTTACTCTAATGAATAAAGCGAGCTCCTACAGCTTTATACTAGGATACCACAGCCGTTACGCTATTATCGGGGTAACCATTATCCGTTGAAAATTATATGGATCTCTGTATCTAATAAGTAATAACTTATCTAAGAACATATATATGCAAGGAACAAGCACACCGATCAAATGTTCCGCACTAGAGAAGGAAGCAAACACGTTAAAAAAAGAAATCCTGGCTCACCTTAACTGGCGCGTCGATACTTTTAAATTCAATATATCCGCTCCCTTTTCTCTCACGAGTCAATTCTTCCGTAGGAATGGCACAAGACTGGATGGACTCCAATCGTGTCTTCAAGGCGAAAAAAGAACCTTACTTCTATAGTTGTAACATGAAACGCTCGAGATACCAGGTGGAACGCCAAGTGGTAAGCCCCTAGCTGCGGAATTTACAAAATAAAAATAAAGGCAACATATAAAATAAGTAAAAAAAGAAAAATGACAAGGAATAAAGACAGGATGATATCTCGAAAAGTCTTAGCTAGTCCGTATCAAAGCAGGCTTGAAGCTGTCCTTGCCGTACGTTCCCCCAATTTGTGGGTTTAACCGCCTCGGTATTTTTGGTATACGACATCGAAAGTCCCTTCGATGTCTTGCGCACACCTGGGGTATTTTAAACGGGGAGAGACACACTTCGTATCGCGCTCTTTTACAACCTGGCACTGGGCCACGTCCCAAGGCGTACGCGTCAAGGGAAAGTCGATAGCAATATCTAGGATGACTCGACGATCTTGTTTTTGCCAATAGCTTTTGTGCGTGTGTGTGTGTGTGCGTGTGCGTGTGTGTGTGTTTGGGTGTGTACTGAAGTGCTGCAGTGGAGCGCCCGGGGCCACCAGCCCGCGATCATTCAAGCGCTCGAACGTGCGCGGACGATAATGTAACAAGGCATGGCAGGGCTTCATCGTCAGTTTGTTATTTTCTGGTTAGCTTGGGGGGGGGGGGGGGGGGGGGGGGGTGGACAGACTCTTTGCTGCATTAGAGTTCGCCAGTCGGTGTCATCGTTCTTTCCTGGCTAGCTTGGGGTGGACAGACTCTTTGCTAAATCGAAGATCGCAAGTCGGTAAAAAAAAAAAAAAAAAAAAAAAAAAACGGTAAGAAGTAGACGTTGGACGCGCAAATCAAAGCGAAGCATCGTTGAAAATGGCACGCGGCCGTCATTGGCTTAACGTCCTGTATGTAGCGTACAGGCTACAAATAAGCAGTTATTACATGGGAAAACAATCCGTTAAGCCAAATTACTTCTATTAAAAGGTGCGATAGGTTTACTTGATTAGTGAAAACTAAGAGCATCTCTTCAATTGCTAAGGTGCATGCAGGGTCTTTTTGTTTTTTAATTGTCTTCGCTCGGTGTTTATTTTATCGCGATTTATGATACAACCTTGTGTAATGAATGACATTATCACAGAACACAGACTGCTCCCAACTCTTACTTCTATTTTTTTTATTTTTATGCTACAGCATTGGCTCTCGTTTTTTGAAGTTCAATGTAGAAAACTTATCTCACAAATCATGATTAGAACAAAACAGCTGGTGGCAAAAGCTTTTACTATTACCTTATTTTCTCACATAATTTGCCAACTATTTGTAATCAATGCGCGCCCGTGTATTTCCCCGTAGGCGCGCGAGCGCAACCAACAATCAGACACTAGTACTGGAGATGTTTGTATCAATAAATGGTAATATTTCTTGAATTGCTGGCACGTGAAATATGCTCAGCGTCAGGGCGCAAATATTCCTTTCCACCCGACGTCCTTTGTCTGGTTCTTTGAGTGGTTTTCTTTTTTATCACAATTGTTGGATATTGCTAACATATATTGAATAGAGACTTCCTCGGCCTTATTTGACCGTCAAACGCTGATGCTTTGTGGATAAACGCATGTGCTTATTTTGATAGCTTTGCACCTTGACCACTCAGTGCATTTATATAGGTGTGTATAATTTTGAAGAGATAAATGCGGAATCCAAAATACTTCAAAGTTGTTAAGGTTTTTATAAATAAAACCCGAGTATATATATATATATATACGCGCACACGCACACCGCGAAGCACAGCTTCCGATAGAGAAAATGAGACATGGTTTTTCGGCCCTTGTAAACTAACTTTTGAATGCAGAAAGCTGAAATTCCACGAGAAGCTGACGGTAGCGATGGATGGTAATATGGTGTGGAAATATGAGAACATGACCTTACCTAACTAAAAAAAAAACAAAAAAAAAAAACAAGAAAAAAGTTCCCTTAGAATTAACATCCATCTATGCCTCATATTTGTCAATCCAAGAAATGGCGTTGTTGCCATAATTACATGTATTTCCGTGAGAAAAAAAAAAGCCTGTCAGGCAGAAATAGAATACTATTTTCTTTCTTGCTGGCGAGATTGTTTCACTGAAATAAATGCTACAGGAGTGCACAATAACATTTATAAATGCGACAAATATTAGGCGTATGATGGACGTCAAGGCTTATCACGACATCCAGTTTTTCTGCTACATCTTTCGATCCAGAAAAGGTCGTATTCTCAGGCTTTTGCATTCTATCACCACCACTAGCATCACATTCTCACGAGGTTTCAGCATTCTGCAATACGTATATTTACTTGAGCGGGCCGATAAACGGGAATCGCTTTTCTCGATTGGACCCTGTGCATCGTTACTGCCTCAAACGTCTGTAGCTTCTAGACAACAGGACGCACAACATTAAGAGAATGGAAGAAGTATATTTCGCCGGAATCGGCAATGGGGGTTGATCTGTGGGAGAGCAGATCCTTTGGGCTTGTACAAAATCGGTCTGTAGACCGTAAAAGTAAATGCAGCTCTAAATTTTAAGACTAGCTTCAGTTTTACCTTTTCATATAACACGAGAACAATCACCAAGATACACCGAGCGCACCTGGCGACGGACAAAGTAAAAAGAAAAATATTCGCAACTTTTACGGTTTATAGGGGGCGAGCTAGTCCTTATCAAAATGGCTGTCATCTGGATGGTCGTCGTAGAACACCAGTACAAAGTTGGTACTGGAACGCGTAAGTAATGCTAATTTTCTGAAATACCAGCGATATAAGGGCCTCACATTGCTTCTTTTCCCGATCAAGAACGTGTAGGCAAGCAACCTAATTCGGAAGCCAGGAGCTAGGCATCGCATTATACTCACACCGCGGTACCACCATCGCTAAAAGATGCGAATGTTTGGATCGTCAACGCGGTTTGCACAGGGACATCGATCGTGCTGTTCGGTTCCTTCGTCTTTGCTTCTAAGAGGCACCTTGTTTCAACCTATCTACTCTTCAACTGCTCATCTTCATCATTCGCTGCAATGACTGGCCCATCAAGTTCTATACGAAGGAACAAGACTTGCGCAATAAATTATATTATCACTGGAAGCTTTGAAAAAAAAGGGAGGGGGTTGAGGGTTATTTAGCATCTCATTATCGCACTGCGGTCCCTGGCTGTGTAGGACCGCCAGTGCACCAATCACAAAGCAAGAAGTATGATAATGAAAGGGCACACCCTTCGCTTCTTCTTAAGCTCTAAGTGGCTGAGTTTACATGAATGCGACAGTATATAGCGCATTGAATCGAGATGGAACCAATCACACGCGCCCAGTCCCTCTGCTTCTTTCTCTTCTGCCCAATCACAATCGTCATAAATCTAATCGATGCGCTACTGTGGTACCGATGTATCCGCGGCTAGTGAAACGTGGGTAACACCTGGGCGATCGGTTTCTAATAAGTGAAGCATCGAAAACGTACCCTCGAAATTTTCAGAAAGCAGCGATTGAGCGGCTATATAGTGACCGAGATCTCAAGAAACGCATCATCGCTCCGCAAGCAATCACGTTGCGCCGTCGGCTGGTTAGAGCGCCGAAGTGCCAATCACGAAGCATCATCACAACGAGTCCTGCCCTGATTTTATCAATCGTGTCAGCCACTCTACCCGACCTGGGGCTCTAATCTGAAAACTTGACGAAAAAGTCGGCGAGAAATTTGGCGGCTGTGATTGGCCGGCGCCGCGCTTGACCGCGCTGCCTGTCAATTACGGCGGTGGAATTGCTCGCGTATTACTTCGCCCTATGTCCAGATTAGCATCCCTGGCCTTTTAAAAAATAATAATACGTGTACGTTGGTACAGCCCAAAATTAGCCAGCCTCCATGGGCATTTGGTGGCTTAGCCGTAGATGGGAAGTTTAGCTAGTGCAGTACATTCGCTATAGCCTTTAACGTCCATCACGCAGCAGGGCTACATAACCGCACTCCGGTAGGATGCTCATCCAGATTCAAACGGGAAGGGGTGGGGATTGATCCCAGGACGCCTGGGTTCTGCGTAGCGCGAGCTTTCGCTCCACTTGATGCGAGCGGGTGGGGGCTCAACCACTCGGCCACCAATCCCACCTGGTCTTTGCAGCGAATGAAGCAAAACGCTATCAGTCAAGGGACGGGGTCTACATTCCTCGGACTTCATCCAACTCCCCTCCATGTGGCAGGAGACTCCCTTCGACGCGAGAAATGGGTTTGGCTTTCTCCGCGGCGTGACTCGGCGGCGATCGGGCTGGCCGTGACTGCCGAGCGAGCGAGTTTGTTCGCGTAATCAGCAACGCCGGAGCACCGTCGACGACCGCGAGGCCGCACAATTGAGTCCTTTCGACGGCGGGGCGTCAACTTCGGACAACGCCTTTATTCTCGCCCGACGTATACGTACTCGTATGGGTCGTTCTCGGCGCGCACGCTCGGTCGGCCCAGCGCCGTTGTCGCGCTCCGCCCGCTGCCGCTGCGGGGTCAGCGTAGCAGAGCGCTGCTCACCGATGCGAGGGCGCTTGTACAACTATACTCCGTTTCAACTTAAAGGCCGGTTCACACACTTGCGTCTGACTAGGACCAACTGCACCGGTGGTATACGGAGTCACGAGTGTGTGAACCTTCCTTTACGACCTCTTGTGATATTTTATGACGAGGGATCGCGCTGGGCATCATCTATAAAGTGACCCTGGAACTGCAGTTCAATAGAGCTAATGTTTTGCAATATACGCGAGATCGAATGTACGTACTGAATAATCATTTATAACACTGTCCAAAGTTTTTTTCTTTTTTGAGCGAATAGTGAGAGAATGAGGCACGTAAGAAATAGGGAAAAAATGACCGCATTTCCGCGTTGTGAATGATGTTGATTGTTGCGAAGCTCTCGTGGTGCTGATGATACTGATTTTCTTCATAAGTAGTGCTTATGGTGCTGCTTTTTTTTTTTTTTTTTATTGCTCATAGGTAGTGCTGAGTTCCGGGTAGCGTTTCGACTTCATTATTACTGCTTTATGGTCAGTGAAGTGCAGAGCTAGCGGTTTCCTTTAGCGGATCAGCTTGGATACGCTAGAAGCCGTGGGAACGCACCCTTACCGCTTAAGTCAACGCTCCATGTCAGAAAGAGAATGTGTGGTATGGATCGTGGTTATATACGCATTTGAGCATTTGACCGCAGCGCTTTCTTGTCTATAAACGTTGAGCCAATGCATGCAAAGTCTAACGCGATTATATACGTATACGTATATGATCGCGTTAAATATATTTGACTTTATTTTTATTTGATTATATACGTATATACGTATATAATATACATATATACGTATATACGTATACGTATATACGTATAATATACGTATATACGTATACGTATATAATCGCGTTAAATATATTCGACTTTACTTTTATATTTGAATCGGTCAAATATATTTGACTGTAGCGCCCTTTCCTGCATAGATGTTGAGCGGCTACATGCCACGTTTCATCCATGACATCCCCAGCTCTTGATTTACCACCACATCTCAGAGCCCCCTACTCGTCCCGCAGTAGTGGCCGATGGACTAGAAATCCATTTGGGTCTCCCCGCACAGGTTCGAATCCCGTTGACTGCGCAAACATTTTTTTTTCTTTTTTTTTTAAGAAGGCAGATGGGATGGCAATCGATGTGAGCACGGACGCCGGACGGACAAGGCTAGACCCTAAGGAGCTTCGCCCTTAATATACGGATGTCGCGAGTCTTCCGTGGCTACCCAATAGATGGCGCCAGTGTGCTTCCTCGTCGGAAGAGGTCACCAGGGGTCGTAACGCAGCCGGTCGTAAGCGGTCGCAAGTGTGTTAACCAGACGACAAGATGGTCTTAAAAACCGGCCTTATGCACTCTGTGATTGTATACGACCGGCTGCGCAGATGCGCAGTTCGTCGTATTCTCGTATGCAGTCACGAGGGGCTTAAGACCCGGTTGCGGCGTAGTCACTACTACCGAGGGCGTTGTACACCCTTGTGCTCACTTACGACGAGATAACAAAGTAGCGCCATCTACTGGGCAACCCTTGAGCACTTGCCCTTACGCGTACGTTTTTTCTTCCTACTGTACTGTAAAACCTTCGCTTAGATAATTGAATGCAGTTCCAGGGCTTCCCTTATACATATGGCGCCTGCGTGCAGTGTCTCAGCCAATCGAGGGCTGTGAAGATATCGGGCGAGTCATCGAAGACAACCAATTGTCTTCGATGACTCGTAGCGTCCTCTGCCGACTATCGTAAGTTGAAACGGAGTGTAGAGATGTTGCGAACCTTCCGATGTTCGAGTTCCACCAAGTTCAAGGTTCGAATTTCTTCGCGCGCATGCACGAAAGTATGGACACGAATTGATTCCCCCTGGCGGCGGAAGACAAGCGCTATATTAGTTAGGTATAACGATCAGTTGTTTCACATCATTAAGCAAACTAAAGTATTTAAAGCATATATATTTGCTTTGGTTCGGAAACAAAGGATAATTATATTACAAAATAATGGATGGATCGGATGACGAGTGGGCTAGCGCACACTAAAGTCACAGGATCCTGGGAAAGTAGAGCTATTGCCTTCCTTGCCTGCTAGCCGAAAATAAACACCTACCATACAGACGATCAAAAGCTCGCAAGGCGATTGAATAATCGGTCTCTGTTGCAATGGCGATCGCCATTACCTCCCCTTCAAATCTTCGAAGCTTCGAGAGGGTCGTGCGAATCCAGTCGCACCAAAATCACATGCACTATGGACCACCGGAGTAGTGAATGTGATCCTCGCCAATAAAAACGTCTTTGGCACTGTGTATGCAATCAACTTATCAATCATGCCCCTCTTCAAGGATCTCTTACAATTATGTTGTTCTTCTTGAGTATTTCCAAACAGAAAAATTATTTTTCAATGCCTCCAAGCACCGACACCGTATGTGGTGGTGGTACGAAGGTGTACACCTGTTTTGCTGGTGTGTGGATCGCAAAACCTCGGTATACAAGAAACGTCTCAATAAAGCTACCCGTCACCAGTGAATTCAGATTGGCTCACAAAGAACAAACAGGTCAAGGAAGAAATGCTCACTTGATGAGCCAAGATGGCGACGGGGAGCTTGACGCTACTTCCCACGATCTAGTTACTTTAGCGCGCGCCAGATCGGAGCAGGTGGAGCGAAAGCCCGATCCGCAGAACGCAGGGAACCTGGGTTCAATCTCCAACCTTCCCCGTTTCGATCTGGATGAGCATCGTACCGGCTTGTGGTCTTGCAGCACTACTCAGTGGTGCACGTTAAAGCCCGTTCACAGTCTTGCCACCGAGTAAGACCGAGAGAGACCAGACCGGTTTTTAAGCCTCTTACGACGTTTTAGGAGCAGCTCCTCTGCAGCGCATCCGGTCCTAAGAAGTCGCAAAAGGCTTAAAAACCGGTCTGGTATCTCTTGGTCTTACTCGGTTGCAAGAGTGTGAACGGCGCTTCAAAGACCACAGGTTAGTGGTTGTACTGCACTGGTTAGGTTCTCATCTACTGCTGAGACACCAGGCGGCCATTGTGGCTGACTAACTTCCGGCTGCATAAACATACACGCAGCACAGTTATATAATATTTTATATTATATTATATTATGTGTAGGTATTGTTAATCATTGTACCGTATTTTCCGGTCTATAGTCCGCACCCGGTGTATAGTCCGCAAGGGGAAATTCGGGGTCAAAAATGAAAGATTTTGCTTAGATAGTCCGTACCTGGTGCATAGCCCGCACCCGGTGCATAGTCCGCACCTGGTGCTTAGTCGACACGAAAATCTTCTCATAGACGGCACACGTTTACAAATGTCTGCTTTTTAGCTCACAATAAAGCCTATAATGTGCATAAATCATCATTAACATACACTTTCGTGCACAAAATTCGTCTCGTCATAATAAACGATCTTGAAAAACATAATTCCTGTATAGTCCGCACGCGTACATAGTCCGCACAGCCAGAAATTTCAACTTTTAAACATGTATAGTCCGCGGACTCTAGTCCGGAAAATACGGTATATATAAGATTTAAAATGAATTACTTCATAAATTAATTTGTTTTGCATGTTTGTTAGTCGAACTTTGCCGAAATTTACCTAAGGTTCGAAGGTTCGGTGAACCATTCGAACCTCGAGTCTCGACACTGAAACTCGTGTTCGAGAAAAGTTCCTGACGACCCCCCCCCCCCCCCCCCCCCCCCCCCCCTTTTATTCAAATTCGCCCTGAGAGGGTATCGAGGTGCAACTCCGTTTCGCTGGTTCGCCGCGAAAGAAGCGCAAGGGAGGAGGAGGAGCGTGGTTGTGCGCGGCAGCCGACTGGGTTGGAAGAGAGAGAAAAAATAAATGTAGTTTGACAGCCATCGCGGGCCGGTGTGGCTCATTAGCAGTAACGTCGTACGTTCGCCATCGGTCAATTTGCGCAGCAATTTTGTTATTGACGCGGTGACCCTTCGTGTCGGAGATTTACGTGACGGTCGGTGAACTCAAGAGCATGCGCATTTGAGCATCTAATTCGACCGCAGGACAGTACAAGGACGTGTGAGATAGTGGTCTCGGCTTGCGGCGATCATGAGAGAAGTCACTGACAGCCTAGCAAAGGCAAAGCGTGGCTCATGACGTTCGGGCTCCTTACCTCACCTTTGGTTCATCCAAGTTCCCATCGGCTAGTGGCGCGATCCCATTGGCTGCGGAAGGAGAGTAGGGCGTTCGGGACTCACCACACGCCTGCGATTTCTAAGTTCTCAGTGGCTATGCGAAACGAAATGGAGAGAGAGGAGACGAGAACGCGCGGGGGCATCAGAACGCCGAGCTCTAATTGGAGCGTTTAGTGGGTCGACCTAAAGCTGCAGTTGCCTTTGTCTCCACTGCCGTAGCCTCCTCTATACGCGCAAAGCCTGGCAGTTCGACGACGGAGCCTTAGAGTTCCCGGTCGCAGATTTAAAGTGCGAGGATCTGGTAGCACAGAGCATCAAAGAGCCATTTCTCGGGGAACCTGGAAGTCAGCGCACAGCTTTTGCAGAAGCGATGACCCGAAACACGCTTGTTTTCTCGGGAGAAAATTGTGTTTCGGCGTCTCGCCGCAGCAGGGTGCCAGTCACGTGGCTCTCCTCTCATCCGTTGTCTGCCGCTCCGCCTTTTCCATTTCAGCGGCCGCTTCTCGTGGCGATCTGCCAGGCATTGTAAGTGTATAGGAGCAGACTATGGCAGTGGGTAAACCTAAAGCATGCTTTTTTTGTCTCCACCGCACTCGTCAAATCATTTCGAAGGCGAGTGCCAAGCGCGGGACGCCGGTGTTTCGGTGTTCTAACGCGTTCGAATGCGAAAGCAAAACAACGAACGCCTGCGTTACGCGTTCTTACGTTTTTGACGAGTGCAGTGAAGGTCTACTGGGTTGTGCGCGCCACTTCCGGCCGCCATGACAGGAGGAGAGAAATACTTCCGGGCATCTTAAGTGTACGTCGCGTTTGGGTGGGTGCGCGACGACCCTTGCTTCCCTACAAAGGGATTGCGTGCGAGCTACGCTCTAGAAATGCTCCAGAGTCGCGCTTTTAAGTTGATGACGCGTACCGGCACGAGGAAAATGTCACGAGAGAAGTCTTTTCGATTATCTCGAGACGAGGGACGCCCCCGACGCCGCCGAGCCATGGGTGAACGAAGGACGCGACGACATTGGCAGACGGCGCTAGCCTACTTCGATGTGCGGCCAACAGATGGCGCAATGCGACAAAGGCGAGAATGCGGCGCCGGTGCCGCGGGGCCCCGGCCGACCATCTCCGAACAACGATCGGCCATTACGGCGCGTACAAATGCAATGTACACGGTGACCTGGGAAATACATCTTGACTACCAAAGCAAGCGAGTCAAAACGCTAGAAACTTGTGCATTAGAGACCAGGGTCGAGCTAAAGGAAGCGCAATAAAAGTTCTCGTAGGATTGTCTGCTAACAACCCCTGCGGGGAAGCTCTGTGGGTATCTTCGGCGCTTTAGAAAGGTATGTGCCCGCCGCCGATGCCTTGCCGTGCACGAAGCAGGGTAACCCATTCAGTAATTTGCGAGTTTTAAGTCGTTTTCAGCTATATGAACCAGGCTAGTCTAATAGGTAGTCCTGAAGATGCACCCACGATACCTTCTGCAGATTAGTCATTTCCTCGAGGAACAAGTGCTTTTTCTTTTCACCCAATTGAACAGGGAGGGATGTCGATCCCGTATAAGTAAATTTCAGGAGGTACCGCAGTGAGTCCTCGGCGGTGAGACTTTAAAAGTTAGCGCTAACCACCGAGGGTCCTCAAAAACCAGGAAAAACAATAGCCAACTGTAAGTAACATACTCCCCCCTAAAGTTCGGCCTTGTATTTTTTTTTTTTTATTATTTTAGCTTTGCACATTTTGTACTTATTAATCATTCCAACCAGAGCTCGGCGTTCTGACATTCCCACGTGCGTATTAGTTATACGCAGTCATAGAAGGGAAGGTATCGCGGAAGGTTGGTCCCGGGGTTCTCGAGGGCGACCGTGGAAAGGCATCGTGCCTTATGCAAATCCGGAACACTATTTTTAACCACGGGGCTTTCCTGTCGCGTATGTCCAAGGCTCCGGAGGGCCATTCGAATGGCCGCCGAGTCTTCGCTACCGGTCCCGTTTCATTAAAGCTTGTTCCTCGACTTCCTGAGCCGTCAACACGAACAACAACAACAACGCCATCCCGTTTTCCGCCAACAGCAAACACGGTTATACTCGGACTAACGTCTTCTATTGCTTTCTTCCGCACAGTACTTCCTCTCCGCCGCCCTCTCTCCCCCCCCCCCCCCCCCCCCCTCTCCTTTACCTCACACGGGCGTTTGTTATTTTCCTCTCGAGAACCGCTTGTCCGCGGAACTGGAAAACACCAAACCGAATCTAGTTCACAGTTGAAGGGTCCGGCATTGTCGCGGCAGCCGCTAAACCCCGACAGACATGCCAAAAACGCTGACAGAAGAACGAACAAATAACGAGAGAGTCGAGCGAGTGACAGCAGCAACAACAACAACGGCAAAGAAAGCAGGGATCGAAGCGAGCCACGCCGCACTTGTCTACAGCGGCCCGTGTTCACGACACGGAAGCTCGGGCGCTCGTCGAGTAACAACGAGGCAGCAGAGGCCTCGGCGACGTCTCCCTGCTGGAGCGGATAGTCTCGGCTGTTGGCTCGGCTCTTGTCGACTCGATACGCTCCAGTGACCGACACTGCTGTGGGCTTGCCCAGCGGTCGACCGCTTCCTGACTGGGTCGGCGGCCAAGCAAGCACCCCCTTCTTCCGAATCGGCCGGCGCACCCCGTCGTTCGGCGCTACTGCCGCGAAGGCTTTGACGCCTCCGCTGGGGCTGGATCCAGCATGCAACGGCCGCGGCATCCTTCCGTGACCTCGCCTCCCGTTCGCAATTTCTCCTGGGGCCCTAAACTCGTGAAACCAGAAGTTGGGGCCGAAGTTGAGGGAGCGCACCGATTGGACAATCACGACGATGACTTGACGCTTTTGTCGCCAGCATCCAATCGGCGCGCTCCGCGAACTTTTTGCCCGAACTTTGTGTTTCACGAGTTTAGGGCCCCTGGTATAAAAGGCTGACCGCAGTGTTTCGCCATAGGGACTCTGGTAGGACCGGGTTGTGCTCCAAAATATCTCGCTTTTTTTTTTTCTTCCCTTTTTGGCTTTTTGGACTTAACGTTTCCCGTAATGCGTTTTTTTTCCTGGCTTGTTTTTGTCGGGATTTTTGTTGCTTCAGTATACTGCCGTTATGAACTCGTTTCGGCGCGTTCTTTTGGGTTGTCAATTTTTTTGCTTGTCCCTCTTTCGTTCTTTGTTGTCTTCTTTCTTTTTTGGGGGGGTGGCTTTTGTTCGCTTGAAGGTTGGTGTTTAGGGACCAGTTTCTTGCATGCATGCGTCGATCTAGTGGCCCTTCCTTTTTCTCGCTTTGTATGATTCTGAGGCTTGTTGTTGGTTTATTGGCGTACGGAAGTTTTGGTTTGTTCCAGATTCGGCATATAGGCACGAGGAGGAAACATTGCAGAGTCGGTAATCGCTGTTACTCTTGCTTTGTTCGTACGGTGGTCGTCACATTGTACGGCGTGACACACCAATTGTTAAAACTTTTGAAGCGACATTTTTTTTTTTTCACGAAAGCACGAAAACGGTTAAGAAAACTCGGACACAGAATGACCTTTACTGACTATACGCGCAACCAAAAACATAGCTGCAACCTTATTGTTGCGATGAAACTAGAGGCTTACTATAATTACAATAACACCCATAATATGCTCTGTCCGGGCAATAGAACGGACTAGAGCGCCGATGTAATTGAGTTTGCGCTAACAGGCCCGCGCATTGTATACGGGCGCTGCATACACAAAACATCCTAGAAGACGAGGCCTGCGCGTGACGTCATCATTGGTGGACCCTCCACCCGACCCCAGGCGACAAACACGCTGAAGCCCAACGAGAGAGGCCGCAGGGGCGGCAGACGCGTGCGTCTCGGCGTCCACCGCCTGCTATAGCGTCACGCTCCTTATGAGACGCTGCAAGACTCGTTGACGGCGACGCCGCCTGGATCATCCAATGATGTCGTTTAGGGAGAAAAGGCCCAAGCCCCGTCTCCTATGTGATACTGGTTGTGCAGACTTGGTCGAAGCAGCGACGTCACTCGCAGCTCCCGGCCGGCTCGTGCAAGTTGGAGCGGTCTCTGTTTCTGCGCCGTTCGAGCGCGCGGCGGGACGTAGGGGGGAGCAGCTGGGCTCGTGCAACGCTTGGCCGGGCTCTTTGCCGAGCCAGCCATGCGAGGCGAAGAAAGCGGACAAAGGAATCGGTCCCTGCAGTCGCCGATGGTGCAATGGAAGTCGGACGTCGTCGGCTGCAGCCGAGGCGGCCGCGTGCAAAGGGGTACCGCGGCCACGCCCTCTCGCTGCTGTCTCATGCACTGTCTCCGCGCCGCATGCAGCGCGCGAGCGGCAACCCGATCAACCTTTCGAATGGGGTGCACTTTTCAGGCTGTTTCGAAATGCCCGTGCGTGTGCTTTATCGACGGGTCACGTTGAGAGTCGGTCAATCTAGGGTCTTTCGATACTTCGTTTTACAAGTAACGACAGCCGATTCAAATGACAAAGCACATTCTGCTGAAAAAAAAAATGGCGTCGTTCAGTTCAGTGTTCTGCTGTGCGCCGCCATTGGCTTCCTGAAACCTGCACCGTCACGCAGTCGACGCTTCAAAGAATTGCGCTACTTTTAGGAAGCGGATATCTAGGGAGTTTAGGTACCCTGGCCCCCCCATATACTTCTTTTCTATCTCTAAAACATCTCTCGCCTCATCATTTTTCGCGTTCCCTCCCCAGACCGCAGTTCTTGGCGCCCAGAGTGATTTCCGTAGAAGTCGACGCGCAGTCATTTTTAACAGTGAAACACATTTCAAGATAAGTTTTTTGGGTTTTTTTTCTTTTTTACCGTTTTATTTAGTGATCTTTCCGTATAGCTCATATTGATTGACTATTCGAGTATTTTCGGTGAGAATACCCACGCGAACAATTTGAACGATTGAATGTTTTTGAATGCTTCATTATAATAATACTAATTAATATTCAAACATAACTAAACAAGAATATGATTGCTCATAATCCCCCCTCCCTTGCCTTCTTTTTTAATGCATTAATTGTAACAAGCTCTTTCGTTTTTACGAACAATTTTGTTCGTTTTGACCTTCCCGAAATGGTTCCTTAAAACTTACAGACATGTTTCTTTTTTATTTCTTTGTAAATTCGCTGGGTCATTTTACGTAAATTCACCGATCTTCAATCTACGGCACAAACTGGTGAGAAGAAAGAACGCTCTAGAGATTTGAACCTTTGTGCATTGTGCGAATACACCTCTGTCCATGTTTATCATTCTTGCTGGTTGCCTGACGTATTTCAATCCACTGTTTTTTTTATGTTTTATTTTTTTTAATATATCTGGAAAGCGTGGGAGCCCTGGGTGTCATCGTATAGCTTCCTTGTATTTGTGTCACTCGTTCACTGCTTGGATTACTTTTCTAGCGTATATATCTGTAAATAAGTTCTAACATTGCGAATTTTTTATTTGTTGTTATGGTTGCTATTTCGTCTATCTAATGTTCTCCCCCCATTGCTGGATGCATTCTTGGCTTAGGTTCAGGCGGGGTGTGAGTTATGTAGCTTAAATTCACTAAATTGCATAATGTTTGTTTATTTGTTTTGCGTGGTGCAATGACAAAATGTTTTTGCATCTTCATACATCTAGCATGCAAAACCAGTCGTACCTTAGTTTCGAAGAGAAGGTAGTATTACCCCTAAGTAAATAACTAAATTCGCCGACGAAGTGGCTAACGTCAAGTTGAAGCGCGAGAAAACCGGCTTCTTTTAACAATCGCCTTATCATGTGAGAACTGTGTCAGGCTTTGTTCGCGTATCCCCGGCGCGTAACACTTTGATTGTGCCTGGTTTCATAGCCGGGCGTAATGAGAAATAATTAGTGAAATAATACTTGTAAGATGGGTCGAGAAACACTTACGCGCTTATTACCGTTGCAGGCTTCTGTCAAGAAAATGTAACCTGTTTTCTTTGTTTCTTTTTAAGCACCGTTGCTTAACGCTGCTTTGGAGAAGAGTATGATTAGAACGGTACGTTTTTGTGTTGCTCTGTTTGTTATGCATTCTTGGGAAAATAAAACTGGTGGCTGGGCGTCGATTAGATTTCTTAGCCCGACTAATGGCTAACCTGTAGTCGATCCATGAATCGATTAATCGGTTGCATTGACTATCAGGCATAGTATCTAGCAAGTGTTGAACCGCATAATTTTTGTTTTACTATTTCTTGCCACATCGTCAGTGGTACAAAGCACAGCCTTGAAAATTTACGCTCTGCCGCGCGCAAAAAGAAAATAAACAATGACATTAAAAAATAAATATTTTATATCGAAATTTACCCTTTCTAATCTAGATAGTTCGAAATCAAAGGACATGATTAAGCGCTTGACCGTGGGATAGAAGCGTTTTCCTAAAATGGAATCAATGCGCACCAGTGAAAAAGCGGGCGTTTTTACTTTCTCCCCGAATTCTCAGTCATGGAAAGAAAGTGATGAATCGGTGAAAATTAATTGTGATTAAAGCATAACTGATTAATTGAACGGTTCCTCAATCAATTTTTCAGCCATAATGAAAATCACCCCCCCCCCCCCCCCCCAAAAAAAAAAAAAAAAAAAAAAAACATTTGCATCGTTAGGAAGAAAAATCGGCACCAGTATATGGGGCATGGGCTCCCCGAACTTGCGCCCTGCAAGGACTCTTCTTCGAGTGACATATGGCATTGACAACCAGCGTCCATTTCATTTATCTTTGACTAAATCATCAATGACCAGCACCAGGACACTTGGTGGAGGTGCGTGGTATATGTCATTAAAAACGAGACCCCTTAGAACGCAAGCTTGGCGACCTCGTGCCTCCTGGAGGTTCCATTTACTTCATCCTAAGAATGGATTTGTTGCGAGCCGTCTAATCCGCTAGCACCGAAATCGCGTTTTCGGACGTCTGATAAGTCGCAATCGGCACGTAAACTCTCGGAGAATGGTGTCGCCGCCGCTTTGGACGCTTGTTCTCTCGTTGTGCATCTCGCGCGCCGATGAAATTTATATTGATTTCATCGGCGGGCCAATAAAGGAAGTGTACAATGCTTCTTAATATATATAGAAGTATTGTACACTTTCTTTATTGGCCGGCGCACTCTTCACAAACAAGTCGACGTTTGCCGACTTGTTTGTAAACCAAGTCAAGTAACGTCATGTGGCCTTGAGGCCACATGACGTTACGTGACTTGGTCACGTGACAATAATTTGCTCGCTAAATAAGTCGGGAAAATTGACGTGACGGCACTTCATGAGGGCCCTCGATTGTCACGGGCGTCTTGACGGTTCTTCATGACGGTCTTCTCATATAATTCGGCAGATAGAACACAGGCTGTGTTGAAATTTGGATGTTTATAAACGTCTCGATCAGACGAGAAGGTTCTCGGATTTCCGAGAATGTGAAGTTGAAAGAATAAATAAAAGAGGAGTCTGTTCTTTGGTACCAAACCCGGAGCCTTCGCGCGAGAGCCAAGCGCGTACCCCATTCGGCCACGCGCTGGCTCGGCAACGTGCGTGGCAATATCACTGATACATATTACGAAACATTTCTGGGACAACAAGAAAGAGGTCGCTTTAGCTATTGGGGAGGAGATCCGACCGCGGCGCCCCAAACGGTTAACTTTAGAACTACATGGATGGGGACAAAAAATACAATGACTCAGCGCTCGGCTGACTTAACCGAACTTCAGCGTTCGCCCGGAGTGTGTTCTCCGGTGAGGGGGAGGAGGGTCTCTTTTGTTTCCACTACGGCCTGCCAGAACAATGCAGCATGCACGGTGCCCAGCTCAGCACAAAAGCCCAAGTGGGTCGAGCTCGCATTCTTTCACGAGAGTTCTCAGGACAGATCCGGCACTTCACGTCACTAGGCTAATTTTTAGTATTTTCACATTACGCTAAGCCCCGAGCTCAATTAAAAAGATGACATGAACATGCCCACAAGGCCTGTGGGCGTGTGCACAGGCCTTGTGTTGGGTAAATACCGAGGTGTGGGTGCAACAAACGGGTCAGAGTGTCTCGCCAATAGTGACATCGCTGAATACCACGCCCTGCGGCGCACCTCAGACGCATCGTTTAACTACAATCCCACTATAAACGAACTTGGGATGCGAATATGAGTGACTGGATAACAAAGAGAACCCCCATAATAGCCATGACAGTGGTCGCACATTCTTCAAGTAGGTTGCGTTCAGAAAGGCACTCAACGTTGGGGGACACTTTGTTGGCATTTTGAGAGGTCATCCAGCTCGTAGTTCGTTTCCTGTCCTGTTCTCTGCCTATCAATGTTCGCTTACAGACAGTGTTCCCGAGAGCAATAGATGACGGATTGACGACAAAAAGAAAAGAAACAAAAGAAAACCTCCACGTTTTGCCATAGCGCGGTCAAACATACAAAAAGCAAAACAAAAATGTCTTCTTTTTTGTGTGTGTCCACTTCTCAATTTTGTTGTATTCGTTATTTTCTTGACACTCAAGTCTGCATTGTTGTCGTAGGTCGCTTGCCAGTCTGCCTCAGAATGGCAATCTTTACTTCCGTAAAACCACCCCTTTTGTTTTGCCGATTTTCGGGGGAAACTCTAGGAAACAAAAGGCGACTTTGGGAAGGGGAAGGAAAACTTTCATTAAACGAACTTCGGGCTGAAATATGAGTCACAATCGGCAAAAAGCGATGTTTTCACGGGCTAAGTCAAAGTCACCGTAGCTAATCGGAGCTAGCAACAGGATTTGGTCGCCCGAAAGAATGTTAACGCTTGCTCGTGCCACGCCCACGCCACTTCATACCAAAAACCTCGGAAACTGGCGGAATGTCCAAAATGTATTTGAGATAATGAGTGCAAGATACTCCTAAATCTAATTAAGATAGAGTATCAAATACTCTCGATCAAAAGTATTTGCAAGATACCAAGATATTTCAAAATTATTTGATATACAGTATCTTGAATAGAGTATTTGAGATAGGCACACGTATGGTTGTGGGTTGCCCATATAACAAGGAAGCGTGAATAAACGTGGCAGTTGTGTATGAGACCTGTGCGTGCGTGTGTGTGTGTTATTACTTTCTTTGTTTCTTAGTGTAGTGTGTTCAAGATGAACAAAGGTTTATTTCCTCCCCCCAAGCATTGTGGACGTGGTCAATGCGAATTCAGCACTGCTCCCTTGAACTGGCTCGTCGAGTGTTTTTATTTATATTGGCGGAGACTGAACGTATAAGCCCGATATAGCAGTTTATTTCGAGACAAAAGGTAGCAGGAAACAGGAAGCACCATGTAAGGAGAAATTCGCAATGCGAAGGTAAAATAAATAAACAAAACTGCAACTTACAATACTGCACGTTCAATTAAATGTCTTACTGTTAAATTCTTCAAGCGGATGTGTAGCACTTTATGTACTTTGCGCGAATACCCCTTAGACTGAATCCCCGACGACTATGACCAGTGAAACACGTGTTCGTTTTTATCCTCCCACAATAAACGTCGCAGAAAAAGAATATAGAAAAACGAGCAGCGTTCAACCTCTCACCTCGCAGCCAGAACAAGCGGCAACGTGATCTGGAGCCGATTTTATTCCGCCAATCTTAATCATAGCCACGCTCTGAGGTTGGCAAAGCGCAGGACACGCGCTGAGTTCCAGACATTGTTAGGGTTCGGTTATTGACAACACTGCCGTGATTGGACACGGGCCACAACCCGAATGCTTATCGCGCTATGGATTATCACGAGACCAAATCGAGTGTTCGTGCAATGCTCGGGTTCAATCTATGAGCCGCGTTCAAATACCGTCATGGGGCACACTGCGACCCCCACGCTACGTCATCAAGTTTTGCGAAGAAAAGATAAAAAAAAAACGCTCGCTTTTATTTTTGAAATTACACCGCAACACACAAGTTCCTTGGTCAGTGGCGTTGCGTGGGAAGTGAGTCCCAGTAGTGCCAGTCTACTCGTATAGAGTGAAAAACATTCCAATTAAATATCATCACAACAGCTCTTTAAGTAGTAGTCACACTGCTCATACATCACATTAAAGGCACGGTGTTGGTTGCAGATATAATAACAGAAGCATCTGCGGACATCCCCTCAACCATGTCTGAAGGCTTCATATATTTGCATGCTTCGAACATGCATGCAGACAGTATTTGTATGACCTGGCTCAGACATCTGCATTTGACTGCGTTGCGACTGCTTGCGTCGAGCTGTTGCTATGTCAACCCTTACGTCGAGCCAATGGGGAAGCGCTGTGCTGCACGACGCAACGCAGCACAACGCAGTCGACACCACTGTGGGAACGAGCCCGCCTCCGTCTGATGGCGGGGCGGGTGGTGTGAAGCGGAGTAACCGTTGTCCTCACCTCCGGTAAAGGTCCTTCCTACGTCGTCGATAAGAAGCGACCGTTCTTTGTGTCGCGCACGTACAACGGTGAAGACTAGATTTACAAACTTACTCGATGATAAGAGTACTTTATTTTATAGTACATCGAGATGAAGTAATCGAGTCATTAACGTGACAAAGGACTAAATGGATTTCCCGGACACCAATCTGTACGATCTTTGTTCCCCTGATGACCCCTTAGCGCCTGGAGTTCCGGAAGAGTGAGCGGGATGAATCGCCGATGTCGCTTCGACATTTTCGCTTTATCGCGCATGAGTAGATTCTGCGGGTCAACGTTCGGCCGAGCCGAACGCGCTAGATTGACTCTGCGTGCTACGTTCATTTGTTCGGAGAGTCGTCCCTGTTTGCATACTTCGCATCCTACGAAAAACAGCGCTTGTGCGCTGCGTTTAATGGAATGTCATCTTACCAACTGGCTCAACCATCCACTTTACTACGCATACTCCGCAGTCTGATTTCTGGATAGAAGCGTCATTGAGAATACGCTGAAATGTGTGATGGAAAACGGCTTTGCATACTGTTCCGTGTCTCCAAATTACTTTTTTCTGCAAAGTCGGAATTGTCTTTTTCTTTATTTCTTGAGAAAGGGGGGGGGGGGGGGGGGGTATTTAGTCCCATACCTTCCGTGTTTTTCGGTATCAACTGTTTGTTTCGGGCACACCATCGGTGTTTATCGGGGTTTATGTTAAAGAGAGAGGACACGGGAATGATATTGCCCAACCTCGATGGGACACGTGCGGGACCCGGATGCTTGGAAAATGTTCCGTACCGATAATAGACCTAAACAAGGTAACGTTTGTGGTTCCGAAGAAAGAAGCAGCCTCAGTTCAGTGTGGAGCGGTGCCACGGGGTGCATATTGGCATCTTCTCACGGGGCCTGATTGGCCCGTTTGAACGTCTCGCTCTTTTTCAAGCAGGACACGACCGTGCCCCGTTTGCCCTCGTCGTTTGAGATAAGACGGCTCGTGGCAGTACAGGCAGGTTCAGACATCTGCAACGAGAGCGTTAGCTACGACTGCGTCCGTTGTGACCAGAGCGACTGGAATGACTGCGCTGTGCCGCGAGTACAAACCCCCTCAACAAGCGTAGCAACTCTGGCAAACATGGCGGTCGGCAGCGCGGCGGCTGCTTCTTGGCCACCGCCAGCTTCTTTCTGAGGTGTCCCCAAAAAGAAGGGACACGTTACCCCTCACAGTCCCAACAAAAAAACCTAACAGGCAGTTGTTTAAAACCTCAAGCTTTATTATTTTTTTTTTTTTTTACGGGATCGAGCTTGCAGGATTGAATAGAAGAAAACAAAAAGCAGACATTGTTTTGGACAATCACGAGTCTAACACACTACTTCACCACTAGTACACGTATCACCAGACGAGTTTTGTACAAAAAACAGAAGACGACGGTAATTATAGAAGCGATATGGCAATGTAGAAATATAAAGGTGTGATCGCACAGACCTTGCAAGCGTTCAAGAATGCTAGCGCTAATCACTGTTCTCGGGCAACGAAAACGTTCGAAACATTCCATCTTACAAACACATCTTTAAGACCACACTACGCACCAGTAAAACCTTGAACTTGTGTATACACTCATGGATTACACAAAGTAACAAATCCGGGTGACGTTCGAGGCCACAAATGCTAAAAGGACTACTGTATACTCTATTTCATCTTAGGATGTACCGCAGGAGAGGCTACAGGCGCGAGCTCCTTGCACTAGGGCTACGAATTCACGCGTCTAGCCTTAGCCGTGGTACAACATAGCGTGAATCGGAGTACAGTCCGGGTAAGCAAACAAGCTGACGTCACCCCGTGAATGGATGAAGCTTCTCTTCTAGGACGGGTAGCTGGCTTACCATCGCGACACTCGATGAGAGTTCAAAATAAATTGGACAGCGCTTCACGTGTAGAACGATGGGCTTTCACCAATGCGACCTAGCTGACGATAAAAACCACCACCATGTTTCTCAGCGGATAGCTGTTACCACGACCGGCATGCAACGCGCGCGGTCGAGCTCTCCTCAAGCCGTGATCGGTCTGTCGTTCCGGTCGCTCCGGTTATTTCCAACGCAACGATAAAGTGCAGCAGTGCTCAACCCCCTGCGTCGTGAAACAAGCGTATTTTTTTTTAAATCATTTATTGATTGTCTTGAATCGGGGTTTATTAGTTTTCCCCCAATTTTGATCAAACCGGCAAACCGGCTCTGGGGTTTGCATTCGGGGTTTATCAGTGATTTCCGAAAATACGAAACCCTTCTAGTATAAATGAATGTTATTGTGAAAGACATGAAAATAATATTTCACGCTCACCCCTGAAAAAGTTCAAGTTTCGGCGTTTTCTCACAAGCCACAACAGAAGCAGCAGTCGGTCATATCACTTTAAGCACAAAACAAATGCAGTTTGTTGGCGGATCTTCGACGTTCGACGATTTCGAGGTAGGGACCAGAAAAAAACACAAAAAAACAGGTTATTGGACGAGCAGTGAAGTTTAACTCTAATCTTGCGCGACAGGTCGTCGACATAGGGTATAACTCTATCGCATTAGGCAACTGACGGACTTTTTAGATTCACTTTGTTAGTCGAGGGTTTGAAGGGACCCGGAACTTCAACAACCCGCTGACCAAGAAAGATTAGCATTGAGGGTACCCCAAAAAGGCAACCATTTGCGTTTGTTGGGAACTCTTTCTCACCTCTTCTTGGCCTGGGCTCTCAGTTAAGTAACTCCATGATTGTAGCTGTTCGCATTTGATTAAGTGATGTGTTTTTCTTTAGATGTGCAAAGAATACGTGAAGTAATAATAATAATGATCATTTTTATTAATGTTATTATTTTATAGCTTTTAAAGTGAATAGCCAGAAAATCATATCCTCCACTACTTCTTTCTTCTCGTCTGGCAACGCCTGACAATAAGGAAAAAAAAACACACACACACAGAAGCAGACACGTAAAATGAAGATCAAACATGCAGAATTAAACAAAAAAATGTATATATTCAGTTCTTTTTTAACTAGAAGGAAGTGTGTTCAGGAATGTTGGGACCCAACGAATTATTTTACCACATCTTGAGGAACACCGAGATGTTCAATGAAGCTCTTTAGTTCTGGTACACACTGCACGATAAATGAGAACTTAGAATGACTATAACATAAATGCTTTGAAGTAGAAGAATTAGAAGAAAATAATATCTTAAACGCAGCAATGTCCTTTTCAAGGACTGAATTAAAGTAAATGTTAGTGAGCAGAGAACCCAAAAAATTGAGTCAATTCTCACTTATTAGCGGCAAGCACAGTGCCCATACATGCTTACATTTTCACGCTGCACATATCGCGACGCAACGCATGTAGAACTGCCCGCTTTAAGGAGCATTTATTACGTATTCAGTCTAATTCAAGATACGAGACACTGCACGAGATTTCTTTCAACTATGACAAAGACGATAATAGTACGCAAGGTTGCCGTGAAAGACCAAGCCAAGATATTTAACTGCATATGCATATTTCATCGCTTCGCAGGCGCACGAAAAACCATCAGCTAAGTAGCACTTTTTATAGCAATAGTGAAGCAAATACTTCGGGCTTTAGATGCATTCACAATAATTAAATCAACTGCGAACCATTTCCTATATAGGTAGTTCCAATCGGCTACGTTGGTAAGAGGACATCGCATCGGAATAATTGGTCATGCTAGATCCAAATCAAAATGATAAAACTATAAGCTGCACACTAAGCCTGTGGTGCCTGGATTAGTGAGAATGTTTATCTCAAAGAGCCCAATAGAGCCGCACTGACGCCTCTACCACCAGCTGCAGGAAAGGGCCAAGGCAACTTGGTTTCAAAATCTCCGCAATCACCACTGCTTATTTGCAAGAAAATGGTGCCTCTTGTGGGCGCAGTGGATCCTCTCAACCCCCTCAACGTCTCGCCCTGCTCAAGGCTGTCTTTATTGTTCACCCTCTTAATCCCAGTAATCTTCACTTTAATACTTTGAGACCGAATGTGGGTATCTGGATGTGGAATGTGGGTATGTGGATGGGGAATGTGGGTATGTGGTATGTGGAACTAGAATTATGCAATACATGGAGCATAACCGATAGAGGATCCACAACAGCAGTCATTTGACACCCATCTTAGTTATAATTTCATTCATCATTTAGAAGGCAGATTTCGATGTCTATTCATTGGAAAATTATACGAAAAATTTCCAAATCACTTAGAAGATTGTTACACTTGTGGTTCGTACACGCCCCTCTTACGAGTAACCGGGGTGAAAAAAAATGATTTAAAAAAATTTTATTAAATGAGATTTATTTTAAATGTTATTTCTTTAATATAAATTAAATTTATTTATTTTAAGTCAAACCTGCATGATTTAAATCGGTACAGCTAGAAAACTGTGACTTTTTTTTATCATTACAGGTGCTTTTTCTTATGGCTGCCTTATGTAAATATTTGCTGCGTGATGATATATTGCTATAAATACAAACTATATGCACTTGGAAAGTAAAAACACATAAAAAATGATAAACATTAAGAAAAAAACATTATTGATGTAGAAAGAAGTGCGGTTCGGAATCATCACGAACACCCCGGTGCGATTTAAATCACCTCTATTTTTCTTCTCCACATTGCAAGCAACTCAACTCTTCAATGGCCCTAGAAAAATCAAAACAAAAATATAGTTCGTTAGGGTGTGAGGCTCAACAGCTTTCTGATATATTTCCACCTTGCAGGACATAATTACAAGTTAGAATCATGTATGTTTAGGAACGCCATTCTTATTGCTATGTAATGAAGGAAGTTCATTTAACTTTCGTTCATTAAGACAAGAAGCAAAACGCTATGGTGGTGCGTTACATTAGTCAATAGGTCTCTACCCGGCCGGTCGTTGGCTAAGGATTCTGCGTCTGCGAGTTGTTTGTTCATAACTTTTTGAGACGTCTATAAGGAATCGAGAACGCAGCCAATAGCCCTCCAATTTTTTTTCTATTCTGACTGCGTCGCTTTATCGCTGTGGTGAAATGAAAATGTATGGCCTCTCAAGACATCACTGTGTCCCTGTCCCTGTGACGGTTTCTGAAAGTTTTCGTCATCCTCAATTTGAGTCACTTCTCGGGAAGACCCGGAAAGGCTCCTTATGTCGGCTCTAGTTAAAGCAGACAGCCATACGAGACGCGGAAAGAGGACAGGCACCAGAACACTGCTCCACATAAAACGTGGGTGCTGACCTGGCTAGATTCACTAGAATGATTATATTGAGAAACTGCGCTGCCTGGCGTAGTCGGTAGAGCACGGGACTTTCAGTTTCGAAGTCGCGCTTGAGCCCCACGTTGGGCGCCAGACGTTGAGCAGAGAGACTAACACGACCGCTTTGAAGTATTCGAAGCTCGTACTGCCGTTTCCTTTTCGTGCCACTGTAGTTTCTGAGAGGGTGAGAACGCCAGAGAGAGGCTTCAGTTATCCCGCTTCCAGCGCGAGCTTCCTGCGACCGACAACGTTTCGCTGTGTAGTGGAGCTCGCGAGCACGCACTGCCGAAGCACGGCGGAAGGTATGAAGGGCGTAGTGGAGACCGTGCGCTCGAAGGACAGTCTCTACCGTTCTCATTCTGTCAGCGACTGACAGTAGTTACATCGGCACTAAAACGCCATATGCAAAGTAAAATAAAAAAAAAAAAAAACCGAACACGTAAAAAAAACAGGAATTACGCCAGTTAATTTATATACTTCCATATTCTGTGCCCCCCAAACCACGACGTCTTGAGGCTCAAGCACGGCAAGCAGTCCTCGAGGCAGAGGAGAACATTCGGCATCACACTTTGAAAAACAGCGCGAAAACCACACGAACAAAGAGAAGAGAACACACAGGATAAGGCGCAGACTATCAACTATTTATTTTGAAAACATACATAAAAATTCACGCGAGGACTGCTTCTTCTTTTTCCTCTTCCACCAGTTATTCGTCATTTAGCGCGCACCATTATAAATCATATTAAATTAAAACACGCCAGCACAGGGTATAAGTCATCGCGTCTTCTTCCTTTTTTCTTCTTTCTTCGATCTTCAATTCTCTGGTCAACCCATGTTTAAAAAAAACTATCTCACTGTCCACCAGGTTAACGAATGGTTGGCTCACGCACCTGCGTTTTCCTTTTGCTATATGGTAAGCTTCTACTAACTCCCTCGATAGCTGATCGTTGTGTTTAAACAGCACATTGGTGTCACTGAATCTTGGCTCACAATCACAATCTCGGCAGTAGACAGCCAAATGGGAGTACGCGCTACCTTTTAATGAACTATGGTGTTCAAGGAGACGAATGTTTAGGCAACGCCCCGTCTAACCTATATATGAGTGACCGCATGAGAATGGTATTTCATACACGGTCCCCTGTGCACAGGACACGAACTTCATGCCATGCTTGACGCGACATCCGAAAAGTTCTGGCTTACTTTTTCTGCCAGCCCGCTATTTAACCACGCTAATAGTCCTGGTCAGTTTGTTTCTCGCTGAAAAAATTACGTTGACCCCATAACTCGAAGCAATTCCTTTTAACCCGAAAAAGACGATGGATGTAAGTTATAACGGCGATGTTCTTTTTGTCTATCTTGGCTTTTTCTTTGTCAGGTGTTCTGGAATCTACCTTGATGTACCTAGGCACCTTGCAACATGCTGAAGTAGTAGGGAGTTTTAGTAGATCGTTTTCAATGGCCCGCTACCGCTACGAGCGCGCGCTTCACAGCATGCATCGAAGTGGCCTCGCGAGCTCCCGCTACGATTAGCGTGGCTTGAAAACACGATCTACTAAAACTCTCTAATAACTGAGTCAGGAAAACTAGAGTTTCTGAGTCTATCGACCTGTGCTGAGAAGCTTTCTTTCATCTTATGGAAACAGGATTTTTTTCAACGCTGACTGTAAGCAAGAATATGCAATATCATTTTTGACGAGTTTTGAGTGTGCCGAACGACAGTCTAGTAAGTTCTTCGTGGATCTGCGGTGGTGCATCCAGCATACATGATCGTCTTTCACGTCAACTATCCACGAAGAACTTACTAGAGTATCGTTCGGCACACACAAAACTCGTCAAAAATGATATTGCATAGTCTTGCTTACAGTCAGCGTTGACAAAATCCTGTTTCCATAAGATGAAAGAAAGCTTCGCAGCACAGGTCGATAGACTTAGAAACTCTAATTTTCCTGACTCAGTTATTACTTCAGCATGCGACAAGGTGACTATACTCCATTTCACCTTATGTTGTACCGCAGCGAAGGCTAGAAGCGCGAGCTCACAGCCTTAACGCACGAGAGCTTCTGCCGCCAAGATGTGCCCTGGAGCTCGCGCTTGTAGCCTTTCCTGCGGTACAGCACAAGGTGAAACAGAGTATAGGTACATCAGGGTAGATTCCAGAACACCTTACAAAGAAAAAGCCAATATAGACAAAAAGAACGTCGCCTTTATACCTTACATCCATCGCCTTTTTCGGGTTAAAAGGAGTTGCTTCGAGGTATGGGGTCAACGTAATTTTTTCAGCGAGAAACAAACTGAGCAGTATTATTAGCGTGGTTAACAAGCGGGCTGGCAGAAAAAGTAAGCCAGAACTTTTTGGACGTCGCGTCAAGCATGGCATGAAGTTCGTGTCCTGTGCACAAGGGACCGTGTATGAAATACCATTCTCATGCGGTCACCCTTATATAGGTCAGACGGGGCGTTGCCTAAACATTCGTCTCCTTGAACACCATAGTTCATTAAAAGGTAGCGCGTACTCCCATTTGGCTGTCTACTGCCGAGATTGTGATTGTGAGCCAAGATTCAGTGACACCAATGTGCTGTTTAAACACAACGATCAGCTATCGAGGGAGTTAGTAGAAGCGTACCATATAGCAAAAGGAAAACGCAGGTGCGTGAGCCAACCATTCGTTAACCTGGTGGACAGTGAGATAGTTTTTTTTAAACATGGGTTGACCAGAGAATTGAAGATCGAGATTGAAGATCGAAGAAAGAAGAAAGGGAAAGAAGAAGCGGTGTGTCTTAATTTGATGTGAGTTATAATGGTGCGCGCTAAATGACCAATAACTGGTGGAAGAGGAAAAAGAAGAAGCAGTCCTCGCGTGAATTTCTATGTATGTTTTCAGAATAGATAGTTGATAGTCTGCGCCTTATCCTGTGTGTTCTCTTCCTTTTGTCCGTGGGGTTTTCGCGCTGTTTTGCAATATACTTTATTACCAACTAGCACAACTCTCCATTCTTGTAGGCATCACACTCTGGGGGAAGATCCCCAACACCGTATAAACGACCTTCTTCCTAGGAATCGGCAGAAGTCCTTTCTTTCTTTTTACCACTTATATCCGTGACATCCAGGTTCTAAACGGGGATAGCGCTCCAGCGGGCACCCGGTGGGAAGAGTGCTCATTCCTTCCGGAAAGGAACTGTCGGACCACCATGCGTCACGGACACGAGTTCTGCGAGCGGGAGCAGGCCGGCCGGCCGTCAGCGTTGTGTTGCTGCAAAGGGCAAGAGCAACTGCACAGCAGCGGCGGCGGACAAGCAGCTCGGGCTTCCTCGTTCTATTTTCAATTCGCATGATGCGAAGGAAGCGGACCTGCTCCCTCGGCCAAGTTCAATAGCGGCGAGAGCCACTTCCTTCTCGAGCGTCCGCGGCTGCTTTTGGGGGCTCTCCGCTGCCGTTTCCCGTCCGAGGACCGGCCGCCCCGCTCTCTTCAATTTCCCCGTTCCGTTATTCTTTTGCTGCCTGCCCGCCGCTGCCCAGTCCGCGCCGAGCGTGCGAGCCGTGCTGGCGCTTGGACGGACGCAGGCAGGCGGCCCCGGAGGCTCCGGAGGACTTTCCGCCGCCGTGCCTTGCGAGATGCATGCGCGGATAGGGGAAGTGCGGGCGTTCGCGCGTGTGGCGCCATCTGTCGCCGTGTTCGTGCACAAGGTAGTGGGAGAAGGTTGTGGACCACCCGCGTGCTTGTGAACGAGAAGAGAGCCCTTTCTTGATTAACGCAGAATCTGTTTTACGAGCCGAATTAGACGAGAAGACCGCCATGAAGTACCGTCAGGAAGAAGCGTCAAGACAAACCGCCCTGAAGCACCTTCACAAAAACCATGTTGAAGAACCGTCACAAAAAACCGCCATAGATAACCGTCACAAAGAACCGTCATGAATACCAGTTACGAAGACTCTTCCACGAAGAACTGTCACCAAGAGCCGTCGTGTCCATTTAGCGGAGAAACTAGTGTAACGTGTCATTTTCTCCTGTAAATTTACCGGAGAAATTTTTAAGTCACATCACCACGTCACGTCACCTCAGGTCACGTGACGTCTATTTCTATGGGATAACTCTGCGAGGTAATGGTTTTCACTCAACACATTTCGTGACTTCCCAGCCTTTGTTGTCAGCATGATCAACCGAGTGTACTTCTTTTTCAGTGCAGAGCAGCCACCTTTTTGCTTCCGCGAAGTTGACAGCTGATGAGGGGTCCATGTTTGAAGCTGCCCTGATGCTGGTTGGTCCGCCTAATGCTCGACTACTCCAACGATAATACCAGCCCCTGCCTGCTGTTTGAAAAGTAACACGATGGGAGGGGGTTTCATACCACATGTTTCAAAATGCCAATTGTCAAAAGCAGCTCGACAAAGATGTGATGATGCCATCTCTGACAACGTCGTTGTTGATTCGAAACTTGTTCGGATATTCCTTTAATTTCATTCCTTTAATTTATTATACCGTAAGCGCCCCAGTGGGGCATTGCATAAAAGGGGTAATATATAAAACACATTTAACACATATAAGATTAATACAAATGTAGAAAACCCCTTACCGAACGTTGTTCGCCTTCAGTGATTACTTGCAACTTTTTAGCGAGAAAACGCGTGTCGAGTGAGCTCCGTTGAAAACAATTGACGACAAATTATCGCTATGAGAGACATTCTTCCCACACAATACGAGTCCTCAAGAAGCAATCACAAATGCATAAATACATATATAAATGAAGACATCGATAAATATTAAAGGCAAGCTGATCGAAACAATCTTGCGGGACTAAGTTGCAAAAATCTAGGAGGCAGTAAAATCTACTCGTTTTCGATCCCGAAAGAAACTAATGAACTTCAAAACAAAAAAACATTCGACCTTTTTTTGCGCATGGACGCATAGGAACGCTAGACTCGGACTTATGACCAGGATAATTAGGATGCAGATTAAGTTGCTTTACACATAAACTTTTTTTTTTCTCCTATCCACTTGGTAACGCACTCGCGTAAAAGGAAGAGAGTCACAAGATGCCAGGCCAACGTCCCACTCCAACTTGTACCCTCGCCGATTCCAAAAGCCGCCATCGCGTTGCTAATGCATCATACAAGAGACGTTCTCCAGACACCGCCTGAGGGGTGTTTCTTGCTCGCATGACGGTCCACGTCACGTGTTCGAGACATCTTCGAAGCCTACGTTAGTAGGAAACAAACATACTTGGCTACACGCCTGGGGTGGACTGTCCTCGGAGAATTCTATTATACATAGCTGCAGTGTCACCGTGTTCTTTTGTATAATGTATGACCAGTGCGAATGCGGCTTTAAGGGTACACGCCTGGATTTCCTTTTGTAACGGAAGAACCTCGGGGTTGGGGAGCTACTAGTGTCATGTTTATAACGTTCGAATCTGTTAAATCCTACGCCGTTTGTTATTTGCTTTTTCTTCTCTTTAAATCGTTTCTTTTTAGCTTCCCCATATCTCTCCCCCTGCACTGTGTTGCCAACCAAAACAATGACAGAGGTTTTCTTTCTTTCTTTTTTTTCTTTTTTCTTATCCCATTTTCGGAGTAAATTCGAATTTTTTTAGGTCGCGTTTCTGTTGTGCGCATCCTGTCGAACTCTGTTGAAGGCACTGTTTTACTCCAACGTTGAGCGTAGATAATTCGCCGTGCCGCAGCGCACAGAGATACTGATTGGTTGCAGACATCGGGCTCCTGCTCGAGGTTTAATGAAAGGCGCACGTTCTGCGCCACGCTGCGTTCGCTGCGCTCAGCATCAAGCATGTAGCCAGGAGGGGGGAGGGAGGGGGGGCATGGGCCCCGGGCGCCCCCCCCCCCCCCACCCCCCTCGAAATCTCTAAACATAATCCTGGCTACGTGCCTGCTTAGCGTCCAAGTATATCAGCGCCTTTAGTGCCCGTTTGTATAAAGGGGTATTCGCACGAGGGAACTCACTGCTTTGAGATTGTGACCCAAGTGTTTAACCATAGCCTCCTCTGTACTGACAAAGCCTGGCAAATCGCCACGAGAAGGGACGCCGAAATGGAAAAGGTGGAGCAGCAGACAACGGATGAGACGACAGCCACGTGACTGGCGCCCCGCTGCGGCGAGACGCCGAAACACACTTCTCCCGAGCGGACAAGGGTGTTTCGGCTCCTCGCCGCTGCAAAAGCTGTGCGCTGACGTCCAGGTTCCCCGAAAAATGCTCTGCGCTACCAGATCCTCGCGCTCGAAATCTGCGACCGAGCACTCTATGGCTCCGTGGTCGAACCGCCAGGCTTTGTGAGTATAGGGGATGCTATGGTTTATCCGACTGAGCTAGTGAGGGGTGGCGGTTGCTCTCGAGGTGAAGACCCTTTCGCGCGGCGTTCTATACCGTGCCCAGGCGCGGTCGCGTGCCTCGCGGACGGTGCGTGTCAGATATCAGAGCGAATCTTCGACACACTTGCTCTGTAGCGAGGCAGTGCCGTTCAGACCCCCCTCTTTTTCTCCACCGTGGCCACTGTGAAAGAAGAAAGAGCCGAGCCAAATGAGAACGTAAGAAACGGCAGAGCAGCAGGAAGAGCCTTCCCCAGGGACCCCGCAGACGGACGCCGATAAGTGTGAGGTCTATCGCACGGTCTGTGCTGTCAATGTTTTGGCAGCGTGACCAAGCTTGTATAAGTTATTTTTTTTTCTCAACATTGAATGACTGTCATCAAAACTAACGGGTTGAATCGGGAACATGAAACTGGGATGTTTGAACTGCATAAACAAACTACACATCACAGAAATCTCAAAATCCGGGAGAATGTGATGCTATAGTCGGTTACAGGTTAAGAAGGTAGCGGCAAATGCCTCTCAAAGGGAATCATATATCCCTCCGCCACCGTTTCCGTGACGTCGCGGCCAACGCGCGAGGAGGGTCTTGCCTTTCTGTACATATTTGCTTTATCTCTCGATTTTGACTTAGCATTGTGGAAGCCACGAGAGGGAGATTAGCGTTTACCCCCTCCGATGGAAACAAATACAACTTTCGAATATTAGCTTCCCCTCCGATGGATACAAAGGCTGCTTTCAGGGGCTCGGTCCCTTCTTCAATGAATACAAAGGTCGCTTTGTTAAAAAGTGGGATCGGAGACAAGTTGGAATCCATTGAAGCGGAACAAGGAGCGTTTCCAGTGAACTCTTCTTTCGACTGCGGAGGGATTTGAAACGGGCGCATGACGCTTGTGGGAGGAGCTTCTACTACCTTCTTGACTTGTAACCGACTATAGTGGTGGTGATAAAAGGTTAATAATTGGGCACATGACGCTACCCGAATCAATATATACCGAATGAAAAAAAGTGTCTATGAGCCGACATCCGGCGAAGCCTAATATTTATCAAACCAAAATTTGAGATTGTGGGTGTCTGTAGCATTTATTTCAGTGAAAAAGAAAAAACTTGCCAGCAAGAAAAAAAAACTATATCGTCTGCCGTACTGGCAAGGATTTTCATAAAAAAAAAATGCTACAGACGCCCATAACCATAAAGATCGACCTTAGGTCCACGTTGACTCATAAAAAAAAAAGAAGAAAAAAAAAAAACGTTTAGCCTTTCCACTCCGGTGAGGAAGGAACACCAGCGAAGCTGTACTATGGTAGGAATGAAGTCATGACTAACGTAGAAGTTTGGGCTATTTGGTATTTCCATGGTTAAAAATTAAAACAGCGCAACGACACGGACAAGGAAAAGAGGGTAGACGAACAAGGCGCTGACTTACAACTAAAGTTTTTTCGTGCTAACATCAAGTATAAATACAGTAACGTCATAACAATTTCTGCTTGTTATCTGGTTTTTATCTGTTTGTTTGTTAGGACGTTACAGTATTTCTACTTGATGTTAGCACGAATAAACTTTAGTTGTAAGTCAGCGCCCTGTTCGCCTACCCTCTTGTTCTTCTCCGTGTCCTTGCGCTGCTTTAATTTTTAATAATGAAGTAATGGCCGGTCGCAAGTCGGCAAGTCAGAGTGGAAAGGCTGAAAAAATTGCCGCCGTCACTTATAGATGACGGTAGATGTCCAGAGTTTTGTGTCATCATTTGTTTGCTAACGGACACGATCTTGGGCAAACTAGCCCTTAACAGCTACGCTGTAATATTTCGTGTATTTTAATTGAGGAAACGTCATGTGCTCAAATCTTTAGCATTTTATCACCACCCCTAGCGTCCCATTCTCACGGAGTTCCAGATTTCCGCAACGCCTATGTTTATGCGGACCAAGAAACCGGGTTTTCTTTTCTGCATGGAACCACATACTATAGTAGGGGTAATTGGTTAATCAGGGTACTCAGCGAAGTGGTATGCCTTGACGCCTACCAGTACTTTTCCGAATTAAAATGCGAAAAAGCGCCGAGGTACGGTCTGCCCTAACAGTGTGGCGCAGTGTACCACGTTCCACTGTGCAACATTACCGCGAAGCAGCACTCAATGCACAGCCTTTGCCCCAATAATGTGAGTAGTGCGATTTTTTTTTTTGATTTTTTACGAGGCATTTATGAATGTGAGGCAATAGATCCTTCTTAAAAGTCCGCGCCATCGCCTGTCCGCCCTTGCTTGATCACGCACTCTGAGCAGCTATTGGACACGAGGGCTACGTCATTGTTCGCTGTGAACTCTGCTCAGCTCGCCTTGCAAACGAGCTCTGCGTCTGCGTTCGGAGAGGACTCGGGTCCATTCACGCGCTTCGTGTCCAATAGAAGGATGTTAATGACTATACCCATTGTAACGGGCGGCAGCTTGCGCCACCTAGCGTTAGTCTAAAAAGACAACCATTATGCTTCCTCTTGCCCTTCTAAGCCAATGTTCTCCCCCTTCAGAAAGGGAGAGCACCAATGTTGTTCGACGGACATTTAAAAAGGGTCTATTCACAATGAATGAGAGTTTTTCCACGTAAAGCTTCTTCGGTTCGAGGGTTTCCCGAGTGCGAAGTCAAGTCAGTCGTAAGAGCCGGGTATCGGAACTTCATTACGAGGCAAACACACGCGCAGCAAGGGACGCCCTAGGGTCCCAAGACGCAAAACAGGTGCGTATAAAAACGAAGAAATAATGATTCCTTCTTTACGGCGAAAGTCGAAAGAGCAGTCGCAAAACGAGAGCGTCCTTCTCCTCGCAACCCGAGAAACTCGAAAAACACGTCGAGACCACTTCGAAAATTTCGGGGGCATCGGTTCATCTCTCCTCGTTTTATATTTCTCCTTTCATCGGATCGCTCGCATGGAGAGTGAGGCAACCTGGCTAGCGCGTCTGTGTTCAGGGTAAGCCTGCTCGTCCGCGCTGACTCAAGACCCCGAAACGCGTGTTTATTATTATTGTTATTTTTTTAAAGATTCTTGTGCAAGAGAGAAAAAGAGAGAAAGGTAAAGAAGCGTTGTTTTCTCATTTTTGTTTTAATGGTGGGTTCACGTCCGTAACGCCCCTGATGGCAACGCCCCTGATGGCTTATGGGAGGATCGCACGTTAAGTTTTATCCGAGGCTGCCGCATTTTTTTTTTGTTCGTAATTCAATGTTATCAGTCGTACAGTTTCTCCATCCGCATAATTCGATTGCTATGGAAAGTAATGAATCGCAGTCAGCGGTAGAGCAATATGTAAATTAAAAAAAAAGAAATGAATCATTCGAGCATGAATTATTTTGATCTCTGTCTATTCACAAGCAGCATACAATTCTAAAGATCTTATTAGAGTTCTGCAGCCAATCATACTGCGCGAATTAGCCCACGAAAAACGAAAATAAAAATAAATCACATCACAGCAACACATAAAGATAATAATTAACTACGACCTGCGTCTCATATATTGTCATTCGTTATAATAAATTTTATTTATTATTAACCGTGGCTAAACATTCGTTTGCCTGTGATGATTCCGTTCACTAGATCTTGGACCTCGTACTGTTCGGCGCGATGCCATATGTGAGCTGGTGAATTTGATGATGATCTGTCCTATATTAACGTTTTCTATATTGAACGATAAGTGACCTTTATAACAGAGACAGTACACTGATATATCGACGCAATTTACCTTGTTACGAAATATCTAAAGGCTCGTTTGTGGGAAAAGACAACGCCGATCAAAGTTGCCATCCTTACCGGCAGATGATTTATCGAACTAAGAGGCGGAGGTAAACAAGAGGAAAAGATCACTTTAAAGAACCCGGCCGGGATTGCGAAACGTTCTGTTTTAACTTTAATACGTGGCCCACCGTGGTGTCTAAACATTGATTGCGCTACAAAATACCTCGTACCATTGATCCGAAGGCAACGAACGTTTCTAAAAAGTTGTTTTGCCTCAATGCGTACGCTGTTCACGGACATGGTGTTTTTGCAGGGGCAAGTAGTACCTTTTTCACGAATATAAAAGTTTCCAGAGGAATAAAAATAATTCACGTAAGTGTCGCTATTTTAGCTTTTACGTGATCTATTAATCTCATAATACGGCAGTCCTCGGTAATGTTCAAATGTTCGGATATAATGGGCAGAAATTCAAGTTTCCAGTACTGACCCTTGAGACATAATAGAACGAGTGCCTCGAGAGAATACATTAGACAATGGTTCCTATTGGGCCTATAATAACCCAATCCGAATATTATTTGCATTATTGCGGCCATGATTCTCCCGTACAATATTTCGATCTGCGGAGCTGTTCGGCCGCAATCAATTACCGAGAAAGTTTAGCCGATAATGTCAAAGAGAGGGCGCAGGTGGCGAATGTGCCCAAAGAGCCTAGGTTATAGAGAGGGTTCATCTCAAACCACGGGGATCGTTTGCAATTTAATGTTGGACGTCTCGTTATTTCAAACGCGGCCCATAAACCACGTGACCCATATCTAGCAGTTGGAAACAGTCTGAAATCTAGGCACATAAATCCTCGAATGCTTGGGATGGTGTGCAGCAACTGGAATCAAAAGGTTAAAGAGAATTAACGCCGGAATCCTTATCGAAATTGACATTAATACTATTGTTAGTAGGTTCTTAATGTGCTTCTATATAGTGGATCAGTTGAGTTGAAGCTATTTTGAGCAAAGTTTTCACTCTTCCGCTGCTCCCTAAAAAGCGCCCGTGTAAAAACTAAAAAAAAAAGAAGGAAGTCGCCTAAACTTTATAAAACACGAAACTCGTTCCAATTTCTTTCTTTTTTTAAACCATGCTACATTTTTTTCGCTGAACCGCAAATACTATTTAGATGAAAGCGCACCTGTACTAAAATACTCAGGGGTTGTTTGTCCCCTGACCGAAGTGGCATGGAACAATTTAGCATGTTTCACTATTGTGCGATTTTTGTTAATGTTTTGCTTATGTTTTATCTTTTTTAGGTTAAAAGACTTGCGTGAAAAACCAGCCGAAAATCTAACGAAAATGGGAGCATACAAAATTAAATACACTATATTTTCAAGAACACGAGCGTATTTATTACACTCAAATTGCGAATAGCTTCTTGTCAAAGTCATAAATGTATGTGCAGTAAATATTCCCACCTCCGTTTTTTTTTTAAACTATTTTATTTTAGATTTTGATTTCGGTGTGTTTACGGTTAATTTTCGGCAAACGTGCAAGTGTACACCAAACGTCAAACACACTAAGCGCCTTTAGGCGTGCACTCTTCTGCATCAGATGTTCACGTAACGTTAGATGTGCTCAGTTCACCTAGAGTTAAATACGCCCCTAGCGCGAAATATCCGTTAGGTGTGTACTTGCGCATAAAACGCCAACCTCCATATCTTTTTGGTGACTAGAGGAGCGTAGCCGTATATGTGCACGTGTGCTGCCGCTAGTTTCATAGCAAGTGAAATTGAGCCTCTATTGTTCGTGGGATTCAAGCAACCGCATGCACCCTGGCAGAAGGGAAAGTCGAGTCCATTGCCACAACTAATTACCGTTTCATAACCACTCCCAAACTCGTAGTTTCGGTTTCGCCGTAAATTCCAGAAACCAAAATTAGAGACTAGGCGTCTCAAGCATTATACACAACGCAGGAAATAAACATGCCCCGTAATTTAGGACGCGGACTATTCTAAAAACAGCGGTAATCCAAGCGTCGAGGAAATTGAGCGGAGTTCCACTTTACCCGTAACCGGGGGTCTGTAACCGGAAGTAAGCTGCGAAGGCTTTCACGTGAACTGAGGCGCATCGCCTCGGTAGCTTGACCACGGCCTCTTAGCGACTCATACATAATACGTGGGACTGACGCTTGCCTGCTTCGAGTCGTATTTTGCTTTGGTTCAATGCAGGAAAGCAGCGCGGAGAAGCTATGGTAGAACGCTAAGGTAGAGTCTACCGCAGTGTAGCTGCGCAGTGCAACGAAGCCAGCTGCTACCAAAGCTAAGCTAAGGTACTGTCTACCTGCTCCGAGACGTATTTTGCTTTGGTTCAATGCAGGAAAGCAGCGCGGAGAAGCTATGGTAGAACGCTAAGGTAGAGTCTATCGCAGTGTAGCTGCGCAGTGCAACGAAGCCAGCTTCTACCAAAGCGAACCTAAGGTACTGTCTACCTGCTCCGAGACGTATTTTGCTTTGGTTCAATGCAGGAAAGCAGAGCGGCGAAGCTATGGTAGAACGCTAAGGTAGAGTCTACCGCAGTGTAGCTGCGCAGTGCAAGGAAGCTAGCTGCTACCAAAGCAAATTTAGCCAAGTGAGCTTATAAGGTGTCCTAGGTGCGCACAATCACTTCGTACTTTGGAAAATTAGGTCAAACAACTTCCGAGAATGTCCCGCACCACTGCCTTTTCTCAGAAGGTGGAACCAATGAACCGACGCGAATGAGCTATGATCGGGCATTTGAAGTGATACGCTAGTGTTCTTGTTTTGGTTTATTATAACATAACTTAGAGCATGATAGTAAACATGTTGTTTTTGAATGCAAAATCTATCATTAAAAATACATAGAGTCTTTGTGGCTAGGTATGAAGCATTGTGATAGGGAAGTTCACAAGAAAATCGACAAGGCGCCGAAAAAGAAAAAAAAGAAAACACTGCTAAAACAACTGGTCATGACCTACATTAGGGAGGTAGCCTCTAGACCAATTCTCTCAACCATAACTTATGATTAGTGCCTTGATACTGCCAGAATAAAGTCGCCGAGCCGCCATACTGTTTTCACTAGACTTCTGTTTTGGGGACTTCATGCATTAACTGGTTATCACAGCGGGGGCAAGCGAGTCAAGAGATCCAATATTGGATATCTTGACTCATTGAACACCAGCCAGTAGATGCAATGCAGCTCAAAAGGTCTATCATGCGAATATATTTATAGCGGGCCAAAAGGTTCCATGAGTCAAGATATCTGTGGTTAACATATCCAAAGATTTCACTCTACACGCTTATTATTCATTATTTACAAAGAAGGAATTATAGGCCGGTTAGACTGTAATCCACCGTGTTGTATCTGCCTGCTGCAGCGTGGCCTTTTCTTTCTTGTCCCCTCGCTGGTGTCTTCTTCCTATTCGCGCGTGGTTCTTGTATCGCTCGCAATGAGTTGCACGCGCGGTTTCACGACATCGGTGCAGGCGATACTACTGAACCAAGATCCAGCAACCAAGAAAGAGGTCCACTATTTTATCTTCGAACAAGTTGGATTTCCTGACTCGTCAGATCCCTTGACTCGGAATCGCTCCGAAAAAACCTTTAGAACCACTCGTACCCTTCTCTAGGAAACCATATGATAACCGAATGATTAAAGAACGCGGAGCAAAAACGATTATTGTCTGCTTTTTGTCATTATGATTCGTCCCTCTTTATTCTTATCGGCTAAGAACGTAATCTAATGCGGAGTGCAAGTTCGCCTGCTTCTTGCACGGGGGTTGCAGTGACGTCAGAACGACGCCGAGCTCTTATTGGCTGATTGAAAAAGGAAAATAGGGGGTAAAGCTCAAGGCATCTAGCACTGAGGTCTGCCCACTATCCTTTCCATCAAAGCCAATCAGAGATCGGCGTCGTTCTGACGTCAATGCAATTCATGCGCCACAAGCAGACGACTTGCTCTGCGCATTGACTGTGGATCGATAATTAAATGTACTGACTCGTTCGCCCCCCACCGTTCTGCGCATGCGCAGTGCCGACAGCAGCACCACCGCAGTGACGAGACGTCAATAGTTGAGTTTGTCTATTGCTGATCCTTTCACCCGAGGTGCAGCAGATTGAAGAGGGAACGGTGCCACGGGTGGCTGTGAAAACAAAAAACAAAAAACAACACGAATGCGTCCAGCGTGTGCCGGTCAAGTTTGAATGACGGAGATCGTAGCGCCCATCAAAAGCTTTATCGCGAGTGAACTGAAACGCGACCCCACCAAAGAACAGCACACAGGTCAGTTGTGTCACTGGGAGCTTCGTGTAGATGTCCAAGCTCCCAGACTTTTTTTTTTTTTCGGCAAGAAAACTGAAACCACAGCGGTACCCGTTTGCGAAGTTTCCCCCAGGTGAGTCGTTCTATTTTATGTCAGCGACGGGACAGCTGAGCACGTGAGCAGCAAAAACTGCGTTCGTAAGAGCATGTAAGAAGCGGGTGGCTAAAAGTGATCTGCACCAAATCTACTAGGTGACCAACATGGCCACGAATGCCTTCGTTTTTACTAAGTCTTAGCTCAAGTCACTAGGAACTTGTCTTTTCGGGGCAAATAGTAAAATTATCCAAGGCGTCGCCACACAGCGACCAGTTCATTCGCAAATTCAAGCCGCACTTCCCCAGGTGATCTGTTTCATTGTTACGTTTTGAGCATAAACAACATTGTTCATATGCTGAAAAACATGACTGCTCTAATCATGGCTGTTCAGATCCCAAATTCAGCAGTCGAACCTTGCTGCCCAAAGTGTCTTCCTAATAGAGACATAACTCGTATTCTAGGTTGAGACTGGCGATCTTTCGTTTATTTTTTTTCCAGGAAAGTCTAAAGCTCAGAAATAACCTTCTGATTGATGACATGCTGCGTTTACTCCGGCATCGGCACTGGCTTTCCACGCTAAAACGGGCGATTATTCTGTCGTTTTACCTGTACTCAATTGTGATGCATGTCTGTTCAATTGAATACAACGCGTCGAATGCAGTGCTGAGTGCTGCAAGTGTCGGCTATTATAGGTGGGAAATGTGTTGCACACGCCCAGAAACGATAAAAATAAAAACTTTCCGCTCGCCATTTTTCTTTTCCGCCCACTATTGCCGGAAAGTTAGGCTTTCCAGCAGCTTCGAAACGCTGTCACGGCTTTATTTTCTTCTCCTTTCCACTGAGGCGTTGATAGGAAGTTACAATAAAATAGCAATAAAAGGTCCCCGACTTTCGGCGTTTGTCCCTAGCAACGAACATAGCCGCAGCGGCCATTCTCAAGAGAACGCTAGTCTTTTTCTTGCGTTGTTGGCTCTATACATTTTTGGTTGTTGTCGTTCATCGAGTCGTGCTCCACTCCCAGAGGAAATCCAGCAAGAAAAAGGAACTCGAAAAAGCGATTCTTGTGTTGTCGAACTGAAAGTGTTATTTAATAGCCGGACCGTTACACCCTAATGATCAACCGAGCGTGACACCCTTTTCCTTTACCTTCTTTCATTTTCCTCTAAAAAATAAAATAATAAAAATACTAGAGCGCTGTCTTTTGTTGCGCTGTTATACGAAGCTTTCAATTTCGAAGTCGGTTCTTTCAATTTTTTTTAAACGTTTTTGCTTTTTGACAGTCACTCACTCACGTTGAAATTTTTGCTATACAAATATTTATTGAGCGGTTGTCACAAATTCAGTGCCACCTTATGAAGGACACTTCAACTTTACTTTTGTTCACGCAAGAAGAGCTTATGACAACACCTCCTAGCCGGGCACACAAATAAGTTTTTTTTTTTTTTTTTTGAAAAAATAAAGTGCTTTAGATTTATTTGGCTAAATCAGACGTATTTCATTTAAATCTTATTAATTTGATTTAAATCACTGTAGCTATAAAATGGTGCATATTAATCACAGATGTATTTTCAAACATGGCAAATAAATTAATCAGTTCGTCCGATTACTGAAAACATTGCTAAGGAAAGAATTACTGTAAATTTAAGGTCCAGTATAATTTAAAAAAAAAAAATGGTTGGTTAACTTCCGTCGTAATAAAATAAAATAAGCTTCAAAAGTATTTAGTTCGTGAAAAATCTATATTTGCTTCTCCTTTCGCGTTCTTATTTCCTCGCAATAAGACATTCCTTTCGTTTCTTTCTTTCTTTCGCATTCTTATTTACTCGGAATTTAGCGATAGGTAACTGACGAACAATATGCATGGTAGAAAGATAGCTCGACGTTCCGATTTCCTCAGAAGACCACTCCTTCGTGCTCGCGTTCAGCCCGATATCAAACTTTTTTGCGCGATGATTCCTCAATTTAAATACAAAACAAATCCACATAGAAAACATCACATGAGAGGTAAACGGCAAATAAAACAAACGAAGTGAGCTGGAATCGGAAATCACTTCACTATATCCGCTATTTCGTTATAACTGACTTCGTTATAACCGGTCTTGACAGCATATATTTTTTAATTTTTTTTTTTTTTTTGCGGATAGGGTTTGATTTATATCCCCATCGCACAAAACCGATCCGATAAAAAAAAACTATTTACATCTAGCGCAGACACGTAGCCAGGATTTTGTATCTGGGGGGGGGGGCGCCCCCCCCCCCTGACAAAATGCTGTATGAGGGGGAGGGGGAGAGGAGGTCCCAGCAAAATGGAAGATGTCGGGGGGGGGGGGGGGGGGGGGGCCGAGCCCCATGGGCCCCCTCCCCCCCCCCCCCCCCCCCCCGCCCCTGGCTACGTGCCTGATCTAGCGTTTAATTCCTATATAGATCAACTTGATTTTGATTCAGCACCCTGCCTCCCAGACAAAATGGCCGCCATGCTGAAGTTTCGGTGCCATCTAAAGAACATACACTCGGGGCACAGATTGGAAACGAGTGCTGTGAGAGTGTTTGGCTGGGACTCGTGTTCTCACCGACTGAACACGTATCCCCGTGTTGGCCCTCTTTAGGTTACGTCGAAAATTCGGTATTAGGGATTTGTTACCTGGATGCTGTTGCACTGGATGAATTCGCTCGCAACGTACCACCAAAATTTGCCACATGTGCAAATCAAATCTTCTGGTGTATTCTGCCTCGAGGTTCAAACCCTGGGAATGAAACAATGGGTGGCACTTTCCTTAGTGAGAATTCGAGGCGTCACTCATAGCCACGGTTGAATTTCCACGTAAAACTGCAACATATACATTATTTTAACCTTAAAGTCCACGGTGGGAACCTACCAATATCATGATTTTTTTATCCTTTCTTAATCGCATAAAGTAGAATAAAAAAAAATTCTAACTACTAATAGAAACCTTCCCTTTGCGCAGGGTCAACACGAATCTGTAATCGACGCTTCATCGTTCTCGACTCCTCCCACGCTCTACGCATACTATTAATTAATTATTTCATTCAATCATTAATTAATTTATTTACTACGATGGTCGATTTCCAACTCCCGCAGGTGGGTGACATCACGTCGCAGATCACATATCGTTCTCAGAGCATCGGTCATCAAAAACTCTTCAGTAAAAAAAAAAAAAAAATGTGGCTGTGCGATTGCTTTTCTGCGGCTGTATCGATGCTGCTTTGCCAACGTATCAAAAAAAAAAAAAAGACCGTGCGTGCATCATTTTGAGGTGAGGACTCAAGTTATGGTGAATTCTACAGGAAGATCCGAAGCGCTTTGCAAAATCCGCGAGGGAGGCAAAATTCCGCTCTGTAGGAATCGCTCCGAACCGACGAGCGGAAGATGGACTCGCATTCCTGGAGCGACCCACCGACCCGCCCGAGACGGTTGGCCGTCCAAAATGGCCGCTGCTCAAACTTGACAAGCCGACCAACGCCTCAGCGAACTGATCTTTCCGAGGACCAGTGACAACTGTCACTGCTTAGCTGCAGAAATAGCACGCGACACAGGCAAGGCGAAAATATCCGTACTACAGAGCCCATGTCACAAATAACCAGGAAGACGTCCGCGTTCGCCACCGTCACATACCTTTCGACCGCCTTGAAGCGGCAGGGCACGCACAGCGATTGCTGTCGGTGGAGCTCGGATTGCTGGTACGACTTTAATAAAGACTAAGAGGTAACGAACCATCACTTGCACGGTCGTTGCCTAATCTGTTCTTGCTTTATTTCACGAGAGAACGCCGGCGGCATGCAGTGTAGAAAGGTAAACAATCAGCGGCGGCCAAATGAACAGGCGTAGCCTTGCGTCTGCCTCCTTAATATTTTCTGTCGTTCTTTTTCTCGTTCTTCATCTCACGATCACTGATATCAACGCTTGTGATTTGCCACGTTCCAGTCCCGGCTTTACATCCCTTCTACGCGAGGTAGAAGCGTTCGAGCCGTCACAATCCCGGATAAACAACCTACGCATCCGAACAGATCCAGCTTGACGGTGTGGCCGGTGCGGCGACCTTGTCGCGCATGCGCACGGCCGAGTTAAAAAAAAATGACGTAGCGCGCTTCTGTCAACTTCCGCCAAGATCTCCGAAATCCCGCGAATCAAGTTTGGCGGTGTTGGAGGCGCTCCCCAAGGCGGGCGCTGCCAGTGATCAACGAGCGGAAGACGACCAACTGAACGGAATATGCGCGCTCCAAATGGAGAGCTCTTGCATCGTTCGAGATCTGCGACCGGAATTCACCATTAGATGCCATGCCCCGTATCAACAGATTAAGAGTCGTGGTACACTCGCTAAATTTCTCACCTACAGTGTGGACCAGTGTCGCCATACCAAGAGAGAAGGCCAATGTCTCCCTCCCTAAACAATCGACAAATAGCTTGCTTCGCTTTGTGCCATTCTGACACCAATATTAACCTTCCGCCACGTAGCAGGAGTCCGTTTGACCGAAAAAGATTGATTCGTCTGGGAATATACGGTGACCACGGTGACGTCTATTTGCCAAGAGACAGAAAGGTGCAGTGATTCTTAAGCCGCGTTCGCACTGCTAACACTTCGTACGAAATGCAAAAAACCGCCTGCAAGGTTGGTTGAAGCAGGCATATCTACGAAACAAATAAGTTTCGAAAATCAGTGAGCCATAGTCGTAGGTAATTTGGTCATTATGCGTGAAGTGAACACCGTGTCTTTTGTATCACGTATGGGCAATGCATGTGCAATAGAAACTCGGGCCCTGCCATACCTTGGCGAGAACTCGGTGACACAAAAAGGGCGTCGCAGTCGAATGCGCAAAGTTGTAAAAATAAACAATTGTTTACTTCGGCCCCATGATACAAAATTGCAGTTAGTCTGTACGGTGGTCAGCCCCTTATATACTTGACTGTCAGTACTTTCAAAGCGGCGCACCAAACATGCAGGGGAGACCCCGAACACGCCGTGCTTGGCCAACGCTACCTGGAACAACCGAGGCCAGTGGACATCCTCGCCTCCCTCCACAAAGCGCCACCACAGTCGGATGGTGCCAACTCAACAATTGGGATCGAGCCCGATGCCGAACGTCCTTCGGCGCTTTGATTGGACACGAGGTCCAACCAAGCACTGACGCAGCACTCGCATTCAATCCGTGTCTTCGCTAGACTGCACCTTGATGACGTCGAAACCTTAGTGTATATAGGCTTTGATTCCTAGATATCGTGGACATGGTGCCCTCGTAGTACGAAGGTGGATACTGGGCAGAGGTCTAGCGCTTTCAGCAGCAAAGCGATTGTGTTTATAGACTTCGCCATACCCCTGTACACAAAGTACAAAGTCACTTTTCCACCCAGCTCACGGAGTGACCTATCATTTATGAAGATTCTCTTATAACCAAAAGCTGTCCACGGCTTCGCTTGGAAGGAGCACCATGAAAAGAAGTCTTCCGCCACCTTGGAACCAGGGACAAGGGCACCAGGAGCCGTGCACAAACGAATGAGGACAGTCCCCCTTTGGTCACTGAGAGCAACAGAAACGCAGAAACGCATGCTCCTTGCTTCGTGCTCAGTTTTTCGGCATATTTCTCGTCTGATACAACCTCATCGATCATTGAACGATAACAATCTGATCAGGACTCGTCATGTTCTGCGTTTCTAAGGCTGTCAGGAACAAGAGCTAAGTCTAGCTTTTACGATTAATTATGTACAAAAAATGGCTTTTCGGTTTCAACACTGCGATTACCGACTCCGCTTCGGAGAAGGGCACATCCTCCCTATTTGAGACTGCCCTCGCTCTGTTCCCTCTTCGGTTTTACAGCCGTCTTAGCCCGCGTGGACACAGCGCAAGATGGCGGAAAGGTTCGGCCTAGCGGGCTTCCGATTCCGGCAGAGATGGATTCGCTCGACCTGCGGCCGGGGCTGGTTGTGCGCCCCGCGCTCCGTCGTTGCCAAAGCGGCTTGCAATGGCGGCGATTCGGTCCCCTGGCTCTGGGGAACACTGCCGTTTGCCGCGATAGTCTCGAAGCACTGGTCAACTGGGTCACGTCGGCCGCGCGGCGAAGGCCGTCCACAGCACCCGCCGGGAAGTTTGTCGTATACCGTTGCGTTCACGCGATACACTCCTGATTGTCCTCGGAAGAAGAAAAAGAAAAAAAGAAGGAGTGCGACCGGCGTTAGAACGAGGGGAGATAGACAATGGATGATTTTCTAAAATGCACTGTCCGGCCTCCTCCCGTTTTCACGCTGCGCCACGACAGTTGCGTCACTTCTTGGTGTCGCGCGGTGCATTGTTTCGTCCGGGGCTGCAGCGGCATCAATTCGCAGTGTCCTGCTTGTCACCAACCGGTCTGATGTAGGCTTCCCTTACAAAAAAAAAATTATATCTGGCCAGATCTGAAGTTTTCATACATTGGCCACATATAACCTGACATGTTATATCTACCAGATATCGCCTCATAATGCCAGATATAGTCTGATATCCCCGGCCAGGCATGAAAATCCCAGATCTTGCTAAGTATCGGAACTCCGCATCTGGCCAGGTATATCAAAAGAAGCCCTCAAGCGCGAAATCAGCACTTTATAACTTTTTATTCTCCACAATTCTCGAAAGATAAGTCTCCCTCGAGTGCCCCGACCCGCAATCGAAAATCTGGGGAACGGTGTTCCTTCAGCTCCCTAGTGATCGGCAATTTCGACCAATCCCGTGGTTACACAGATTTGAGTGCAATTCAGAGTCACCCTCAGCAAGCGCCGTATAGAAGCCAAAGAACTGTCATATTACTTTTAAAATTTCTCGTTAATGTAAGCGTTTATGATACTGTGCATGCAATCCACCTTTCAGCCTGGCCTGAGCTGCAGAAATCTCTTACAATATTTATCATTCCCGTGAGTGTTGTTTTAGGAGAAATTGCTTAAAAAGCCGAGAAATCACAACAACCAAAAACAGGATTCAGCTCGGAGTCAGGGAGACGTTCATAGCATCTTCAGCGTTTCGAACTTAATATCAGCGTCTTTGAAGATGTACGAGATTGATAATGATGTAGAAGGTGTCTGCAGCTCATCCAGGTTGAAGGGTAGACAGCATGTACAGTATTGAAAACGCTGACATTAAGGAATTTCAAAACTGATGTGACAGGTCTTTGGGTTGTATATGACGCTGGTTCAGGGTGACTCCGAATTACACTCAGAATTGTGTAACCATGGAATTGGTCGAAATTACCGATAACTAGGGAGCTGAAGGTACACCGTTCCCATGATTCTTTGAGTACGTGCCGGGACGCTTGGGAGATCTAGCTCTAGCAAATGGTCCATTCGGACGTAATGTTAAGAATTCGAAACAATTCAGCTACATTGAAATCCTCGGGAAAATTAGCAGAAATAATCCCAAACTTAAGCTTGCCAAAGCTGAAGTTTGGGATTATTTGTCTTAATATTTAGCTCGCAAACAATGAGTCATTTATAGCTTGGTAACAAAGCACTTTTCTAACTTTTTTTTTAGCTTTTTCAGATATTAAAATCGGCCGCCTGATAAAGCTGCATATACGCCAAATAACGCAGTATATATCTCAGATAAGGCTTTATATATGCTCGATAAGGTTGTATATACGCCAGATAAGGCTGTATATATTCCAGATAAGACTTTATATTCGCCAGATAAGGCTCATATACGCCATATAAGTCTGTATATAAGCTGGGTTCATACAAGGAACATGTCTGCTCAGGCAACACACAGTATTGCGCCAATATTGGCCTCGGATCGGAGAAATCGGGCCAATATCATTCCGATACTGCCGATATTGGCGTCGGATCGTAAAGATCGGGCCAGTATTACTGTGATGTGGCCGATGTCGGCAGAACATCACTTGGGTCGGCCAACGCCAATCTGATGGACAGTATCCAGAGCCGTTTTCCGGTAATTTGTCGGGGCTGAACTGGCTATATCGGCCGGTAATAGGGATACTTTACCGTTTCTAAAATGATATTAGAGAGTTTTAGTAGATCGTTCCTATGACTCCGATAACGATATCCCGATACTTCGCCACCGCCTCCCTTGTGCATGCATAGTATCGTTATCGGGGCTTTCGGAGGTATCGGAACGATCTACTAAAACTCTCTACTGAATCGATCAATCGCGCCGGCCAATCGTGGCGGCCGCCGCTGTTGCCACGGGCCGCGCCGAGGGCGCGCCGGGCAATCATCGGCTCGAGCTGGATTTTCTGTACAAACAAACGGAAAAAATCTCCTTTTGTAGTAACTTTTATTGGAGATTAGTACAAAACGGGGGGCGCGTGATGTTTTCTAAAATATTTACTTTACGAGGTTTTCGGCACAATTAATATTGTTTTATATAACCATGACTCAGCGGTGATTTCAGGTAGCGCGTCCCGACCTAGGTGCATCGTAAATTCGGCAGTAATTCGCGGCGCATCCGCTCGGGAGTTAGGGGTGGCACCCTTGCAGTCCCTTCCACTAAAGTGTTCTAGAAAGTTGGAGTGGCTGGAGCGGCGGCTGCCGCGTGAGGATTTCGCGCGTAGGCGAAACCGTACCGGGGCTGTTCTGAGCCCTAGGCCCTAGGCACGTGCCCCCGCCAGCCTCGTCGTCGGCGCTGCTCGGCATGTACTGCTGTAGTTCGACTGGAGCTTTTCGCGACGAAAAAGTATTGCTAACGCGAAAAATTGTAGGTTTTCCTTTGCACTAATGCCTCTAGAGTGTGTGCTATCCTCTACTTTTATTATTCGCGTGTTTTTGCTGGCGATCATTTGATTCATATCGCCCCCCCCCCCCCCCCCCCCCCGGGTCGTTCAGCAAGGTTATCACTTGGGCTGCACGCTTAATAGCTACGAAAGAAACCACGCGATGCTGATATAACAAGAAAAAAATAGACAACGAAATCTCAATAAATCTCTCACTATTCTAATGGTGAGAGGAACAATAAACTGCATGGTGTATTGTTTTTTGTCATCGTGCTGCTGATGCGGGGACCAGCGTTGTGTAAGGTGCAAGGCGGAGCGCGTTCGGGAACGGCGCGAAGCAGTGTCTGTGTCCGTGTTTCTCTTTGCATTTTTGACCGAGACGGCAACGGAACGGGGAAGACTCCCCACCACTAGACCACAAAAAGAAGTGCTACCGTGCTACGTTCGGGAGAAGCGTACCGCCTCAGCTTCGTCGTCTTCTTCGCTCATCGCACATCTGCCATCTGCCACAAACTGTCCTAGGGCTCGGAACTCCAGCGCCACTCGCGGCATCTACGTTGACCGTCTTCACGCGGCCCATTGTAACCGGGCGCCGCTCTTGCCACTATATCCTCTAGAACACTGCGCTTCCACCGTATCTGTTTGGGGCCAAAATGGCAGATCAAAGCCAAAATAGCAGTCAGTGCAGTTCCTCGAACGACGAGTGCGGGAGAAATGGCGGCGTTGCGATCGCTATTAGCTCGGTTCTCGAGTACGGATCAGTGCCACTTTTTCACAGCAGGCTCTATGGCAGTTTCCCAACTGATCGGTTCTAGTAACGTTGGCTTGGCACAAGTCCGCGGACACCGCAGCGGCCGCGGCCATGCTAACCGATATTGGACCAATATTGGGCAGTGGCACAAACATTAAACTGGGCCGATATTGTGAGCAACATTCCCCCGACGCTGGCCCAGTGTCGGCGTGCTGCCTGTGTGCAGACGGTTTCTATACGACCAATGTGACCGGGCCGTAAGACAAGAAAGAAGCAAGCGTAAACGCAGAATTTCTTTTTTAGGATGAATTAGCAGGGCGACCGTGGTTTTAGACTCACGTTGTTACGAAGTGAACTTATTTTAAATCCCCTATGCCAATGAGCTACATATCATTTATAGTATATTATCACTGACAATCGACCCTTCACGAAATTTCGAAATATTGCATAGATTATGCACGGACGCCATCAGTTGGTTACGCACTGCGAGCACGGATTGGACACAAGCGCTTCGTCATCATTCGGATTGCACTCGGATCAGAAACGCATCACAGGCGAGTGCTGCGCCAGTGCTCGGCGCGAATTCAGAACCAATCACGTGCTTCACACCGGAAGCCATGAGACCAACTAATGGCGGCTGCGCATAATCTATGCGTGATTTCACAATGGCGGAAAGGACCCATTTAAGAAACGCGGAGTGTGGCGTAAGCTTCTAGCATCTCATTATCGCTCCGTAACCAACAAGACTACAGCATCAGCCGATAAGAACACCGAAGAACCGATCACGAAGCAAAATGCGTGAACATTATATTCCATACCCTGCGTCGCTGTCAGTGTCTACGCCGAACAAAACACATGGGGGGTACAAGCTGCCATGAGGGTGCAAATGAAAAAGTGGTCACCTGTGAGACCTAAAGCCAGACTCACATGGTGCGATTTTACTTGCGATTTCGCAGTTGCGACGTCGCTCGTACGGCTATAAAAGAGTGGTGGAAGCTGCGGTGCTCACCGACGCACTTACGAAATAGCAAGTAAAATGGTACCATGTGAATCGGACTTAATGGGATACTTCAACGAAATTTGAAATATACCCGTCGTGTTCACAAATATACTGAATCAGATCCACAAACTTCCGCAAATGACAATCGCACATTAGTCTTTTGAGCCTGATGGCTGTATTTTTCGTTATAAACGGCCTACTCTGGCAAATGCTCGGAGAGCAGCCAGCGGAGAGAACGTCACATCCGCCGCAATCGTGACGTAATTTGTCTCGGGACCTTACGTCCGGACGCAGCGGACGCCTGCGAGCTATCCCAGCCAATCCCGCTCCATGGACGTAGCCCGTGATAGGCTTTCCGCGCAACGTTGTGCCCCGTCTCCAAGATCACGTGACATTCACACGGCCTTGCTTATAGGCACCGATGTTTCGTAGCATCCGCTGAAAGCAGCCGAAGCACACCTGCGATCGGGCCATCACAAGTAACCCCAAAGCTGTCTTTGTACGAATTTTGAGTGACGGGTTAATCTTCTATGCAGTAGGGTGGAAAATTGGGCTAGTTGGTAGTTATTCATCTTGGTTTTAAAAGCGCACAAAACACGAGGACAGAGCGCTTGTCTGTCGTTTGTGTTTCTTACTCTGTCCTCGTCTCTTGTGCGCTTTTAAAACCAAGATAATCTTCTATGATATTGTAGAGGGACAATAGCGACTTCTGGGATACACACAAAATAGAGTCTCGGGGAGAGGGGAGTTCCTCCTTCAGCTCTGTTCTCGTCGTGGCCGGAGGCGAGACAGTAACCGTCACTACCCGTCAAGGTTCCTAGACGGGCATTACAAACGAAGTAATAGCGATATCCACCAGGTGCTCTTTGATAGTCGTTAAATTTGTTTTAAAATTCCTTTTCGTGTCTTTTTCAACAAAAGATCGGTGTGCCTGATGTGATAATGCTGCATTGAACACCAATAGACAAAGAAATAAGCGCCGACAATTCGTTGTAGTATCCCTTTAAAGGGATACTACAACGGAATTTTGACGCTCATTTTTTGTCTATATGTGTTTAAAAGAGCAGTATCACATCGAACACACCAATACATTGTTAAAAAAAAGTCGGAAAAGGAATTTTAAAACGAATTAAACGATTAGCAAAGAGCCCCTGGTGGATGTCGCTAACGCCTCGTTTGTAATGCCCGTCTAGGAACCTTGACAGCTAATGACGGAGGTTGTCTCGCCTCCGGCCACGACGAGAGAAGAGGGGAAGGAGGAACTCCCCTTTTCCCGAGAATCCCTTTTGTGTGACCCAGAATTCGCTCTTTCCCTCTACAAGATTATAGAAGATTAACCCGTCACCAAAAATTCGTACAAAAGCAGCCGCTTCGGTACCATCCTCTCGACGTCAGCCTCCCCGTAGCTTTGCTCGTCCCGAGACTAACTACGTCATGATTGCGTTGGATGTCATGTGGTCTCCGCTGGCTGTTCTCCGGGCGCTTGCCAGAATAGGCTGTTTATAACTAAAAATACAGCCATGAGGCTCAAAATACAAACGTGCGATTGTCATTTACATATATTGTGGATTTTTGAACACAACGGGTATATTTCAAATTTCGTTGAAGTAACCCTTTATGAGTGGCGGCCGAAGCTCCGCTAAGAAAAACTAAATCTTAGCGAAACATAGGCCGCCATTATGAGGTCTCCTGGGCCAGTTTGCTGGTGAATGCGAGTGTCTCTCGCGGCGGTTGAAAAAAGCGCGAGATTTTGACGTTATGTGGCCGGCTCTGCGGCGGTATTGTATGGAACGGCTTTCCGAGGAAGGACGCTCCCGAAACGCGTTCCTTTCAGGAGGAATGGAGGAAAGCCGCCGATCCACCTTCCATATATGGAACTGGAACAGGGTCTTGCCACTTCTTCGAGGGAACGGCGTTGCTTCATTTCTTCTTACCTAACCACCTCCAATTCGACAGGTATTGCTTACGCTCTTGGGCTCTTTATTATCGACTACTTCAACCCTCGACTTCGAGAGAGGGGGTGGTGTTTGCGAGAAAATCGAAAGCAAAGAACTTGACCGAATGTGACCGTGACGTCTCGGCACGAATTGTTCCATGGGATAATTGTCATTCCCTCGTTTTATTTTATCTAGGTAAAATCCCGAACAATATTTAAAGTATGAAAATGTACCATTAATGTAACCACACCTTACCATCTTAGAAAGGTAACGGGAACGCGTTCCTTTCGAACCATTAGAACTTGTAACTGGAACTGGGCCCTAGATTGAGAAGAAACGAGGATCGAGCTTTCGTTCCTGTTTTGGAGGAACCTGTACAACGCTGTTCTCTGGGGACAGGAAACTAAAAATAACTGGGGTTCCGGGCAAATCGCTGCCGTCAAGGTCCTTTCACAAACTCGCGTTTGCTTACAACCGAGTTCTTGTGATCATTTAAGGCCATAAGACACAGATAATCTAGATTTTAGAGAGGGTCCAACTCACACCGCGGGGAGCGTTTGCAGTTTAACGGCGGGCGGCTGCTGTGGAGATTGATCGCAATTGTGCATATGCGCTACGTTGTTGCGTGGAGAGAAGAGAAGCCGGCGGAAAGGCGGAAGCGTCTGCAGACGGTCAACGCGTTTGCCACCTCCTCGCAGCTCATATTTAAAACACGGCCCATAGACCACGTGACCCTGATCGAGAAGTTGGACACTATCTGTAGCACGGGCTCTTTAGAGAACACACTGCCACGCTTGCGCCATCTTTGAGGTCACCCTAGAACGGGATTTCTCTAGAGCGAAAGTTTTGCGGTACTCGGGAGATTGGAGGTACGTGGTATCTATGAGAAATTATCGTTTATAATGTGGCCAGAAGTTTTTCAAAACAAGAAAGAAAGAATGACGCGCGAAAAAGAGCAAATAATGCCAAATGTTCCACGGCTGCCTGATATGTGGCGCCAGTGTGTTTTCTCGTCATAAAGTATTGTAAGAGGTTTTAAGGCACGCCGTAGTAAGCAGTGGCAAGTGTCTGAACCAGCCTTAAGTTCATGTTTGCTTCGATTGTTCGAGACGTAATTTAGCGTGCGTAGAAAGACGCCAAGAAAGAGCGGAATTGAAATCAATCGAATTCGTGCACTTTAGGAGCGGCGTGTAAAGTTATTTTTCGGGAGCCGTTAAGCAATAATTTAAAGAAAAAATGACAGGGAAAGCTTGCGTCTGCTGGACGTAACCGACTGAAAAGTTAGGCACTCTCTCCCTCGGAGCGGGTCGCGTGACCTCGAACTTCTACTTGCGACTATTTTAACCACCGGGAGAGATGCCCGCATTAACTAGCAAACCGTCGGAAGAGACTTCGTTGTCATCTATAGTATACCCTTCATTTAAAGGCTAAAGAAAAGCCGAGCGAATTCCGTAAAGCAGCAAACAATTAATGAATTGCAGCTTGAGCGAGCGCGGTTCATCTGCTGGTGTCAAACCAATAAGCGGCCTGCGCGTGGTATTGTTGCCAATTCAACCTCCACAAAATATGGGCTAATTATTCGAAGTGAAATATATAAGTCACAACCCTTATGTAACAAAAGTGTGGTGCGTGGCGCGAAAGGAACGTCACTAAGACAATTTTGAATGGCTTCCACCCAGGCACCCTTTCCGGTGCTTCGTTGCTCGACATTTCCGTTCGTACAAAAAACAGGCAAGCACAATACCGCAGTAAGAAATGTGAACTTTTCGCAAAACATGATTGCATTAAAAGTGTGCCAGCTGTGATCTTTTATAAAGCAAAAGTACATTTTATAATGTGAAATTAAGGTAGATTTGGAGGTTACTAGCATACTAAAATAAGTAAGGTGATCGTACGCCAGACCAGCCGGAAGAGTTGGTGGCAGCAACGGGGATAATAAACAAAAACAGCACAATAATAAAAAAAAAACAAGAAAAAGGATACATATGAACTAAAATTATAGACGCTTTCAGGGAGTCAGTTACTCGAGCTGCCACCAGTCGACGCGCCCTCCGCGCGCTCGCTACCGCCCTCCGGGCGGTAGCGAGTCGTTTTTTAGGCAACCGAAACAGAAGATATCAAAACAGCGGCCGCACAGATGGGCCCCAAGGTACAGTACAGATGGTAAGGGGCGAGGAAAAACCAAGCGGACCACAAAAAGACACGTACACTTCGTGTTGTTCAAGCACACAGTGTCCCCCTACCCCCCCCCCCCCCCCCCCCCCCCCAAACAAGATCTATACTATGCTGCAGAAGAAATAGACCCGCATCGACAGACTCACTACCTGAGCGACCCAGTGTTTCCCAACAACTATCGGAGAATCCAAGCCCCAACTGTCCACCTCACTCACGAGCTTTATGGGTCCCCCATCGCCGTGGAACCAATCGGCAACACACAGATACACACGGTGGAGCGCCAAGAATATGGCCCGGGTATGGCAGTGTCATCTACAATGCCCCTTCCACAGGGAATGCCTGTGAGACTTGTGGCTCCATTGCTCCCACCACTCCTGCCGCGCCCACGTTATTTTCACAATACGACGCCACAAAGAGACAGAGAGCATCATATGGAGCTCGAGCGGGGATGGGTGCACTAAAGGTGCTCCAGGCAGACAGCGCCGCAGCACGTTCCTTCAACAATAACCGGCGCAAGTGTGGAGGTAGAAGAAGAAAACGAATGTGCCGACGGCAGGCAACGGTCGCAGCGGGGTTCTTAAATCTACAAGGAGCGCGTAGAGAGCAGGAGTGGCAAGAACTCTTCCAAGAAATGGAGGCTGCAAATATGTTACTGTTCGGAGTGGCGGAAACTCATATGAGAGATTTTGAGGAGCCCCCTGCACACCCCGATTGGCTACGTTTCCATGGATGCGACCATGGCGCATCGAATCGAGATGTGACCAGTCACGCGCCCGCGATCCTCCTTTCCCTTCCTCGTCTACCCAATCATAGGCGGTTAATCTCGATTCGATTCGCTACGATCGCATCCATGTAAACTCAGCCATAGGCGCTGGGCAGGATGCAATCGTGTAGGACAGCGACGTGGAGGCGGAGTGGGGGCCTTTTGGCGCAGTGGGTCAGACTGGAAAAGAGAGCTCCAGGGGTGCAAGGAACATTTGTGGTTAACTGGGGAACTTTTAGGTTTTCCTGTGGCAGTGCGTATTCTGTACCTCTCGGTGGGAAGCGCGCGTCGTGAGGAGAACCGTCTATATGGAGTGTATAGCTAACGACGCACGAACAATGGCAACCGGAAAAAATCTGCTAATCATGGGAGACTTTAATGGACATATACACGAGTTGGATGGACGGGAGGACGACAAGGGGCGCATGCTACGGAAAATAGCGGAAGAGCTAGACTTAGAAGTAATCAACCTACGCTCCAATTGTGAAGGTCAATATACATGGAATGCACGCGACAGCAAATCTTGCGTTGACTATGCCCTGATCTCACATCATTTGGGGCGATACCTGTTACGCGTCCAAATTGACGAAGCGGGGGAGAATAGTGTAGGCAGTGATCACAATAGAATTACTCTTCAGCTGTCTAAATGAGTGTGGAATAAAGAGAGAAACAAGCGGCATGACACAAGTCGGCCGTGTCTTTCCCACGCAGCTGCGGCTAATGTAGTTGAAATGTTTGAGAATAGCGACCAGAGGAAGAACGTATCAGGGTACGTGGAATACGCAGATACACTAAAACAACTGATAAGACAGCTTTGAACAAGGAGTCATGGTGGCCAAAGGCGACGGAAGCGATGGTGGGATGGAGAGGTCCAAGCTGCAATCCAATTGCGAAAAGAGGTGAATCGGCAGCACCGTTTCGCACTCCACACGAGGTCCAGCCACGAGATCGCAGAAAAGTGGAAAATGTACCAGGAACAAAAGAACGCCACCAAACAACTGGTACAACAGAAGCTGGCTGCTGCAGACCTAGATAAAATTAGGGAAATACGGTCAAGTGGGAAAGATGCGCCCAAAAAGTTTTGGAAATACCTGGGTACCCTGGACGGCATGGATCAAACTCCAGTAATCATAGACGAGCGCACGGGATTGGAGGTGGACGCGCTTGACCAGTGTCTCACAGAGCATTTGATAGAAGTGTTCGCACCACAGGAAACGGCGCTGGTCCAAGCAATCACCACAGAGAACAGCACGGAATGTACTCTCGCGAGTTCCGACGAGAAGATTGGCCTGGTTTCAAATGTACGTGCTCTGGCCCACGTCAAAAGCAGCACGGCTCCAGGCTTAGACGAGATACAAGCATGCGTCCTCAAAACACTACAAAAGGATTCGAGAGAACACCTGGCTGAGATCTTCACGGACATTCTCATCGGAAGACAGCCTGTACCTAGAGACTGGAGGCGAGGTAGGGTTGTGCTTGTGCCGAAGAAAGGAGGAGATCGGCGCTACCTTCGGAACTACAGGCCCCTTACAGTCACCAGCATTGTGTACAGGGTTTTCGCAAGCATCCTGAAAGAGCGCATTACAACATGGGTGGAGAAAAAGGGTATTCTCACCGAGCTCCAAGGAGGGTTTCGTCGTGGCCGGCGACTCAATTACTCAACTTCTAAGTGAGAGATAAAAAAAAGGAAATAAACTGTTCCTCTCGACCTGCACCACCTGACGGTATAACAGGTTTGATCCAATATAATATAAAAAATGAGGGCCGTAATTGACCGAACGTTTCTTTAGTCCTTAAAGCCAATTAAAAAGAAAAACAGGGAGACAGCTGAACATTGGCATTGGAACGAACTTGGAGAATCTTGCGAGCAATTGTGAGTATTTGTGTTTCGTTTTTTTTCCTTTGGTATTAAGTTATTAACTGTTGTTCCGCTTGGTCCTGCCTCTTGTCTTCTGTGTTCTTGACGACGAGGAAGTTGTCTTCTTTAAAATTTTCGTACTGGAATATATAAGAAAATGGATTGGAAACAATGTTAAAATTTTATTCTCTTTTAATGATTTTATTTTAAAATTAGTTATGTATTTCTACGTATCTTGGCGTTCTCATGTATGTTTTCATTTTATTTCTTATTTGTCTGTCGCCTTAATTATTTTTTGAGGGGGGGGGGGGGAGGAGGGAGCAGAGAGCATTGTAATTTTTCGTTGTTTTTGATTTTCTTAATGATTATATTTTACAGCAAGAGATTATTATTATAGCTATACATACCCTAGTATTTACCTATTTACATATTTACATTTTCCCCCGAAGGAGAAGGATCACATTTATAAAACTTCATGTTTGCATCCTGTATTCTTATCATGTATTGCTATTAATCTTTTTTTTTTGAGATTGGAAGGGATGAGGTTATGCCTTGAAACAGACACTAAATATTTAGTCGTTTTCGTCAGTATTACTTTTCTTTTCGTACGTTGTTTGTTGTTGGTGGTCGGTCTTGAGGGGTGCAATAAGAGATCAACCTCTTTTCTTTTCCACTGTCTGTCTTGGTTGTCCGTTCCTGAACACTGTTCCTCTGAGAGTAGATGACTTTTCGTTCAAGTTTTATTGTAGATACTCTCGTTACTCTTGCTGAGAAGCCCAGAACCTGGAACTAGTCTTAGGTCCTCGTAACCTGTTGTTTGGGGTCTTCTCTGTGGATGGCTGTTTGTCGCGGGTGGTTAGTGGAATCCTAGGGAAGGAAACTGGCTCACTCCCCCTGATCATGTTGTGGGCCTTCCAATTGCCATTGATTGTGGTGTTGGTTCAGGATGGAAAGCTAAGGAGAAGCTCCGAACCAGGAACTAGTCCACGGCTCTCCTAACCAAAGATGGAGCCTTCTCATGGAGATGGCGTTTTTTTTTTTTTTTCTAAGAAGCTAAGGAAGCCCGGAGAATGGAACTGGTCCAAACCCCCCTATCCACCACTTTTGGGTCTTCCAAGGCCATCGACAGTGTGCATATTAGCAGTTCAGGGTTTAAAGATGACTTTTGGTTGTCTTTTTCTTGGATTCCGTTCTTGTTTGGGTTAAAAGTTAGTCTGTAAGAAATGTTTTTTACAGTAGTTTTTGTTTTTCACTTGAGATTGATATCTTCCATTCTCAAGTTTGTTACAAATACATATAATCATAAATACATATACATACACACATACATACCTACATATACATACACTCACGCGCACATATAAACACACATACTTATACATTCACATATGTATACATATACACACATATATATATATATATATATATATATATATATATATATATATATTTATTTATTTATATACTATGGAATGTTGTCTGAAATATGTTTAACTAACGCCTCCAGAGTATTTATATGAGTTTTAGAGTTCAGTAGCTTTTGACGAACATTCAAGTTTATGTGCGATATTGAAAGTTTTTGAATAAATGGTTTTGTTAGATGGCATGCAGTAAAGTAATGATCCATACTAGTACAAGTTTGTCCACAGGGACAAGTAGTGTGGCTGTGTATATTAAATCTATAGAAATAAAAAGGAAATCTGCCGTGTGCAGTAATAATTTGTGTGATGTTACTAGAAGGAGGGAAGCTAATGGGTATATGATTGGTTGATGGTATCCATTTAAATAATTCTGTGTTTTTGCCATCGTTTTGCCAAGAGTGATCCCATCTCCTACGTGCTAATTCCATTATTGTATGTTTTATATTTTGTTTTGATTTTGGTAGGTGTATGTATTGGCCATGATAACGTGCCGAGTTTGCAAATTGGTCGGCTAGATCGTTCCCTAAAATATTAGTATGGCTTTTGACGTGAAAAAAAGCCGTTGTATTAAATCTGTTGACTGATTGGATTATATGTTTTATTTCGTTAATTAAAGGAATTGCATTGTTTGGATTTGCCAATGCTTGTAGGACTGATAGGCTGTCGGTGTATATGTTACAATGTAGTCCATCTCTTGTTGTAAGAATATAATCAAGGGCTTTTAATATGGCAATAGCCTCTGCATCGAATATTGTACTGTGTTTTGGTAAGCGATATTTTCCTATTTTTATAATTCTTCCATTGTTTTTCAGAATAACGAATGCTGCTCCCACCTGATCTAAGTACACTGAACCATCTGTATAGAGTGATATGACGTTGGTTATTTGAGATACAGTAATAGAATTGATTCTTTGGAATGATATATTGAATCTCTTTGTTGGATGAGTTTTCCAAAGATCTATAGGATACGATACCTCTGTGGGGGAGATACTAAAGCTATCGAATTGGGCGGGTATCTTAAGTTGGAAGACATTAAACATAAATGATTCTACGTCAAGAGTAATGTTGATTGGGATGATATTACATAGTATAGGCAGGCTTAGGTTAGAAACTGTGCGGAACGCTCTTGCTATTTTAAGTAATGGTAACCTTTGTATGGATTGCAGTTGTCTTAACATATGTGAATTTCCTGATGGTCTCCACCACGCGGGTGATCCATACACTATATATCTTTCTATGCTTCGTAAGTATATTTCCCGTAGTTGGCTTGATGTGATACCCCAATTTGTCGAGTATATTTTTGAGATGTTGGCTGTATGGATTTGAACTTTCTGTTTTATATATTGAAGGTGTGGTAAGAAGGTTAAATGTGAGTCATAAATGACTCCTAAAATTTTAAGTTGTTTCACTATTTCTAACTTATGATCGTGAAATTTTATTATTGGGGGTCTTTTTTTATATAGTTCTCCTCTAGTTATTATTAGACATTTACATTTCGAGTAGTTCAAATATAGTTTACGTTCGGATGTCCACTGTCCTATTTCTTGCAGTATTTCGATAGTTCTTTCTTCTAATTCTCTTCTTGAGTTCCCTTCTATGACAACTACGATGTCATCTGCAAACGCTTGTAGATATATGTGATTCGGAAAGGTTCTTTCTAGTAATCCTGATAGTAACATATTCCATAGTAAGGGGCTTAGTGGAGAGCCCTGGGGGCATCCCATATTAATTGATTTGTTTATTTCTTGTTTTTCTGGAGTGATATATGTGACGGTTCTATCGTGGAAGAATGAATATAGCAGATTGTATAGATTACTTGGGCAAGAATGGTGTTTTAAATAGGCCAAAACTACCGGATAACATAGTGTGTTAAATGCTCCTGTAAAGTCTAGGGATACCATAGCTACCGCTGTTGATTTATTTTTTAGTTTTTGTAGATGTGTAGTAAGTGTGAACAGAGCTTGTGTAGATGATTTAAGATGTGTGAACCCGAATTGTCGTGGGTGTAATAGTTTTTTTGAGTTAAGGAAGAAATATAATCTGCTATAGAGTGCACGTTCTAAAACTTTTCCGAGTATGGAATTTAGGCAAATTGGGCGATAGGCGTTGGGTTTTGCTTTGTCGTCATCTTTTTTATTTAGCAGTAGTATTTTCCCTTTCTTCCACTCCTTTGGAAAATATCCAGATGTTAGACAGGAGTTGAATAGAGCGAGGAAAAATTCGGGATGGTTATGCCAAAAATATTTAAGAAAAGTAACATTGATTTTGTCTAATCCGGGGGCGGTTTTAAGTCGTAGTTTAGTTATTATGTTTGATATTTCTTGAAATGTTAGTTCAACATCTGGTGGAGAGAATGAGGGAGTGCATAAGTATTGTCGTAAGCTAGTTATATATGGTGAGTCTTTTGTAATGTCGTCCGTTGGGAACACCGTATCTAAAATATATTGAACTGATTCATTAAATGAAGAAGTTAAAGTATTATCTGCTCTCAATATCGGTGGAAGAATTAGGGGTGACCTCCTCTTATTAAATGCAAGTTTATATGGGATTCCGAAGAGAGACTTTTTTGTGGTAGCGGAACATGATTCCTGCCAAGCTGAAATTTTAGCATGAAGGATGGCTTCCTTGTATGTAGCTCTGTAGTCGTAATAAATTCGTTTTTGCAGTGATCTAATATCTGTGTTATATGATCTTTGGTACCTTCTTCTTAGTGCATTAGATTTAGATCTCATGATCTGTAGATCAACTGACCACCAAGGGACCGTGCGATTTCCGGATCGAACGTTTCGTTCACACTTTTTTATCCAAATTAAGAATTTTTTGTATAGTATATCTAATATGTGATCTATCCATTCTGGTGAGTAGTGTTTAGGTACCCAGGTCTTAAACCAATCATCGTGTTTTATAAGTAATTCTATTTTTGAGTAGCTTTTTAATGTTAATCTTTTTTGCATGGTTTGCTTTTGATTGAAGAATCGAAAGGCAATAAAGTTATGATCACTTAAACTATCAGTTTCTAATACTTCCCAATGTGTTACGTTATGAGCTAGAGAAGGGGTTATGATTGAAAGGTCTATCCAACTTTCTCCGTTTACGGTAGAGAATGTAGGAATAGAGTGTTGGTCGTTTAATATGATAAGATCATGTGTTAGTACAAAATTATTTAATTGTTCCCCTCGGTCATCATCTATTTTGTCCCCCCAATTAGTGTGTCTTGCATTAAAATCTCCGGCTATGATTATGTCGTTTTTGTCTATTGTTATGATTGACTCAAGACGTGTTAGGAATGTATTAAATGAAGCTGTAGGAGATATGTAGACATTTATTATTGTTACTGCTTTGTTTGAGTATGTACATTGCAAGACTATTAGATCGTTTTCAAGTATTTTTGGAAAGATTGAACAAGATCGGTCTCTAACTATAATGGCGCATTTGGGATCTAAGGGGCAGTGAAAAAATGGTTCTGAGTTTGGAATACTTGTAATGTGGTTATTGAAAACATATGGTTCCTGAATTAAAATAAATTCAGCGTTATTTTCAGTGTATATATTAACCAGATTAACAGTTGCGGCCCTTGATCTCCCTAAGTTGATTTGTAAGATCTCTAATTTATTAATCATCGGTCAACTTATGTTTTGTTTTGTTTGTATGATGCGTTTTCTCTTTATAGGCTTTACTCGGGTTGTTCCTTCTTAACTCCTTTTTTTTCCGATTGTAATGTTGTTTGTTAATATTAGTTTTGTGTTTGCTTATTTTGGGTAATCTGTCCGAGACCGGAGTTGTGAAACGTGGAAGGCGTGTGTACCGCATTCGCTCGCTCCAAAAGGGTGGTTGGCATTGACCCTTCGGTTGATACATGCGCGGCATTTACCCTCCTCATAGTTTGTTATTCTGCACTCCTGTGCTGGGTGGTTGCCCGCACAGATGGAGCAGAAGATCATCTGTGATGCACATTTTGCTTTTGTATGTCCGTAGGTGCAGCATTTGTCGCACCTGGGGACATAGAAGTTCTCTGTTACGGAGCAGGAAGTCCAGCCTAGGCGCAGTTTGTTTGTTTCTTTTAGTTTCTTGTAGACCTTGGCGCTCACTTCAAAGATGTGAGTGTTGTTCCCCGATTTTTCTTTGAATGAAATCCGGTGACTGAAGTCCGAAGGTTCAATTTCAATCTCTGGGTTTTGACTTTGAAGTTTTGTGAAGAATTCCGCAGATAGAATGTCAGGGTCGACGCCCGAGACACGGAATTGTGGTCGACGTTTTGTCTGTTTTTTAAGCACGAACAGATCTTTGGTGCTTGGGTGAATTTCGATCGCGTCCTGGAGATTCTGCAGTCCTTCAGCTGATGATGATAGTACTGCCACTCCTTCTCTGATGTCTCGCACTGAAACTTCACCCAGTCCCAGGCTGTGCGGCTCAAAGTATTTTTTCAAGATTACTTTGATGTTGTTCGACGCGTTCAGTGCTGGAGATCTCAGATAGATTAGCATTGCATGATCCATCTGCGCGGGTGATCTCCCCGGGCCGGGAGGTTGTGGTGTCGTTTGTAACGCATCCACAGATGGTCTCCCTCCCAACCCGTTGGGGTCGTTCCTGTTCCCTCGCAGCACGTCCGCGTACGTGGTGTTTTTCTCTCGTTCTACGAGCACTGCTCGAAGAGCTGCGTTTTCGGCTTCTTGACGCGAGCTAATGCTCATTAGTCTCGCAAGCAGTTGTAACAGTTGTGAACCAGTTTCTTTGTTAATCCTAGCTTTATCGTCTTCGATTAATCTTATGAAGCTTAGGTGGATGTCGCATATTTCTTTGTTGTTGGTGTGGTCAAGTGTGATTTGGGGTGTCTCCGGGTCGTCGTTGCTTCCGCCTGTTTTAGGATTCATAATTCTGTTCTTTTTTCGGAATAGTCAATATTTCTGCGTAAAAGACTCGATCTTGCCGGTGTTAACCACACGTGAACTTTAGAAGAAGAAGAAATTTCGTTTGACTGTGTTCTATTTTCGAAGAAATTCAAGAAGAACGGTTTAGTTGGTGCTTCTTCTAGATATATTGAGTGTCGTTATTTTCTTGAAATTTAAGTTTTTTCGAGTTAGTTTCAATGACTGTTTGATATTTTTAGGATCGCTAAGCCCTCCTGGTTCCAACCTTAAGCATGAAAATGAAGAAATACATCTACTTAGTTGTTTATGAAGTCTAGAACGGTCTTGCTATTGAAGCCCACCGATTCAAAAAGATGGTCGTTCGATACGCACATAACTGTATGTTGATTTTCTAATGTTTTCTATTGAAATTACATGATAGTGAGGTATCGTTTGAATCACTACACTTTACTGAATTCGATCACTAGATTGAATTTAGTGTAAGAATATTCGAGGTTGAAAAATAATTGAAACGATACAGCTCACTGCTTTGGTGCTCTCGTTCTCTTCTTCCTCGTCGACTCTCCCTGGCCGGCGACTGGAGGACAATGTGTACACCCTTACACAGTACATTGAAGTGGCTCGAAAAGAGGAGAGAAGGCTAATATGCACCTTCTTAGACGTCGCCAAGGCTTATGACAGCGTTCCACACGACAAGCTTCTATCAAGGCTAGAGCAGCTCGAAATGCCGACTCAGTGGACCGAGCTTATTAATCGCTTATACACAGGCAACACAGTGACAACCCAAGTGGGAGAGGTCAGGTCAGAAGAAATCGTCGTAACACGTGGATTACGCCAAGGATGCCCACTCTCGCCGCTTCTCTACATGTTGTATGTCGCGCGACTAGAGGAGCGGTTGATAAAATCAGGACTGGGCTTCTCGCTACTGCACGTTGAAAATGGAGAGGCCGTGAACTTAATGCTACCGGGTCTGACCTTCGAGGACGACATTTTGCTGACGGCGGGCTGTGCAACGGCGATGCAGAAACTTCTCGACATATGCGCTGATGAGGCTGCCGTGCTTGGTCTCAAGTACAACACATCCAAGTCCGCCGTGATACAATTCGCGGGCACTGAGAAAGAAAAGCTCGATAGCCTCAGATTGGGTCTTGACGTATTACCGGTACTGAATAAGTATAAGTACCTAGGCGTTGAGTTGTCCAACGAGGCAGACTATCTGAAAGAGCATTACGTCCACCTCCGTCAATCCGCCACACGGGGAGCTAACATCCTCCGTAAGCGCAGCCTATGGAGCTGTAATACGTTCATAGTGAGCCGCGAAATGTGGAAGGCGGTGGTGGTGCCAGGTTTGACGTTCGCCAACGCAGTGGTGTGTGTACCAGGTGACACAAGAACCGCCTTGGAGCGCAGACAACGAGAAGTGGGACGCCAAGCGCTGGGCTGCCATGGCATGGTGGCGAATGAGGCAGTGCAGGGGGACCTGGGCTGGTCGTCTTTCGAAGCGAGGGAGGCGACAAGCGAGGTTTCCTATGACGCGCGGCTTCGGCTCATGGACCGGTGCCGCTGGGCCAAGAGGCTGTTCATATACGCACATATGACTTCTCTGCAGAGCCGTTGGCGAAAGCGCTTCTACCAGCTTGAGAAAAAGTTCGGCTTCTTCACAGAACCGGTGTAGGCGACCACAGAGAAAGAATGGGAGTCTGTGGTGCGGAAGAGGGTCCGCGAGCAGGAGAATGTGCAATGGCTGGAGGCTGCCCGGACAAAGTCAACCCTTACCATGTATGCGGAGTTAAACAATCAAATCACGGCAGAGACGCGACTGTACGACAACAGCTTGGGCAGCCGCCTATTGTTCGAAGCTCGTGCTGGAGCCCTGCGCACACTGGTGTACAAACAGCGCTTCGACAATAGTGTGCAGTCGACTGTATGCCGAGTATGCGAGGATGAGAGCGAAACCGCAGAGCACATCATACTCCGTTGTGGCGGAATCCGACCTTCTGCCACCGAAGAGGCGAACCGACTACACGAAGGTGACCCGCCTCTAGCGGCAGCGTTGGGATTCTCGTCAACAAGCGAGACAGCCAATACTACTGAAGCGTTTTGGAAGACCATCAAGCAGACGAAAAGACGACTGGAGGATTGGTGGCATCATACACAACACAGGGGGCGCCGAATTCACCCCAGGCTTGGGCACGATTATTCGAGCCCGCCCGTTATAAAGGGAGTAGCCGCAGTATCATCATCATCAGCATTCCGGCTGGATGGGGAGCAATGGGCACGAAAGGTTTTCAGGCATTTATACATGAGGAGTGTAGACACAAAGTGGAGACAGCGCTCTAGGAAATTAAGACGAAAGTTTTTGGGCTATAGCGAAGATACGGAAAAGCAAGCCTCAGTTTTAGAAGAAAGTTAAGGCCACAGAAAGAGATCGGTGCCTAGAGGGAATGCAGACAAAGACGGCTCTGGAAAGCTATAGATTAAACAAAACAGTTATTGCCAAAGAAAGCATTTATGACAATTCTAGGGAAGCTCATTGCCGTTTGAGGCGAGGACGGGTGTTCTGCGAACCACAACATACAGAGTGAAGTACCAGGAAATGGATAGAGTGTGCACTGCTTGTGGAAAGGAGGACGAGACGGCTGAGCACTTGATACTCTACTGTAAAGGGCTTCACCCTATGCCTACCGAAGACAACATAGATTCAGTAAAGTCATTGGGTTTTAGAGACAGCGAAGGGAGAGTGGATTTTAAAACTGTAGAGATTACCAAGCAAAGATTAAGTGAATGGTGGGAGAAATCGAAAGAAAACTAGGTATTTTCTTATTTACTGATGGCAAGGGGGTTTCATAGCCTCACTTTCTTTGAACTCCGGAGTGAATATAGATTTCACATTTAAATATTCTAAGCTTAAATGGTAAAACAAAATGGCTAGGTGGCGTAAGCTACCGCCCGATCCAAAGAGCTCAGCCGTATTCATCCATCCATCCATCCATTCCGGGCCGCCATAGCCGACCTCCAGTTTCTCGCCGTTGCTCCTCGTTGTGTGCTGCACCGGCCACCACCGGAGCTTCGTTTTCGGGTTCTTTTACGTTCCGCGTTGAAATCGTGTGTTTTATTTGGATCTTTTCGATATTTCGGGCTTTCATTCAATCATTTGTTATCTACATTTCAACATAGCTTTTGCATTTTCTTACTTATGGAATGGAATCGGACAGCGAATGGATCGACGATACAAGATGATAGCCTAGACTTCAGAGACCACGCAAATTCATCACATTCTTTCGTTTTTGTCGCTAATAATGGGCAGTCGACACCATTGCAACATACGCAAATTTCAACTGACGCACTAGGCTATCGCAGTCGTGCTTCTCGCAGCATGTGCGCGCTTTAGACATCATTTCCGTAAGTAAAAGCCGAACCGCATGTAAGTGATTTAGCGAGCGACGAGACGAGCGACAGCGACAACGACGAGAGCCAGCGACGAAGATTTCTCACTGTCGCCCGTCACGTCGCTCGGCTTTTGGATTTCCAGAGAACGTCGCTCACCGTCTTGGTCGCTTGCTCCCGTCGCTTCCATACGGCTTGCCTCGTCGTGCGACTGACTGAGCGACAGCGAAGCAAGCCGCCGTCGCTTGTTTCATCGCTCGCCAAATCGCTTACATGCGGTTTATATACTTAACTTATTTCAATGGACAGAGCACTGAACCATTGGCGCCTCAATATTAAGTATAAACCGCAGCGCAAGCGATTTGGCGAGCAACGAGACAAGCGACGGCGACCCGCTTCGCTGTCGCTCGGTCAGTCGCGCGGCGAGGCGAACCGCATGAAAGCGACGGGAAACAAGCGACCAAGACGGTGAGTGACATTTTCTAGAAATCCAAAAATTGAGCGACGCGACGGGCGACAGTGAGAAATCTCCGTCGCTCGTCACTGACTCTCGTCGTTAATGTATTCGTGTTAATAGAACACGAATACAAACCAGATAAATCGCAGCACAATCTGTCTGGTCTCTTGAATATTTGTTTTGTTGGATCAAAGGCTGGTTTGCACATTTGTGTCGGTTGCGTTAAAAGCAACCAAAGCGACAGCAACAAAAAAGTAATCGGGCACAACTGTTCACAGTAGAGAACGTGACAAGCGATGCAAGAGGTAACTTTGCGAAGCAATCATAAGTCACGGTTGTTCCAGTGTTTTGGTCGTCTTTGTCGTTTCACAAATGTATGAACCAGATGTTAGTCAGAAAGTTCCGTCTTTAACCTTCGGATGAACCCGTCTACAATAATGTTGGTTGTTCGTAAGCGTGTAGGAACGTTAAATTTACGAGTAGCGTTTTTCTTTTTCTTTTTTTGTGATAAATAGTTACAAGGACGTGACTATCGTAGAGCACAACGTAGAATATGCCGAGGCGCTGTAAATAACGTACCCATAATTTATACTACAATTATTTCCCTTTATATATAGTTCCAATATTTATACTCGTTATCTCGAGTTGAAGTCACAGAGCATGGAGGGCAACCGCAACTGTAGCAGAGCCAACGTTACCGACGTCCTAGTTGCACTTCTCGTTTTTTGACGTCATCCCCGAGATTCCGGTTAAAAGTAATCGTGACTAAAACCATTTGGCAGAAATACCACTATAATAAATCACTTACAGGATCATGGCATTTTCCATGTTTCACTCCGCGATCAGTTCCGTTATTGAGAGCAAAAACAACGCAACCAAAAAGTTTGATGAAGACGTCAAGGATATGTTTAATGCTCATTGTGAACGTATTGATTTCGCCCTCTTTCTGTAAAGTCGATATTCAACACACGGTCTAGTCACGACTGCCTAATATGTCTTGTGAGCAGCAGGTATGCTATAGTCGCCGACAGTTTCAGAAACGCAGGGCTAATCATCTTCACACTTTTTTAATGTGATTCGTTGCTCGGCGTTCGTGTAATACCTCACTAGAGAGTTTTAGGGAACCGTTTTTGCACATCCGATACGGCATACTGAGCCCTTCGGTACGAACTGCGCATGCGCTAACGCAGAAGGCTCGCACATGCCCTGTTCGTACCGCACGGCCCATGGTACCGTAACGGATGGACAAAGACGGTTGCCTAAAACTCTTTACTCTCATTGGCTGCGGAGCCGTAATAAGACGATCGAGGTTCGCCACGCCGTCAGTGACTGCATTATTAGGGTACAATGCCTCCATCTTACAAAAGATTGAAGCGTCGCAAATTTCATGCCGTGGAACTGTGGCGCCATCTTCGGGTCACCGGCTGAATTAGATTCCGTTTTTAAAGGAATTGCTCGGTAGTGGCAACATAGTGGCTAGGTGACTTTATCCCAATCGCATCGAACTACTCAGTGTTCAGAAGACCAGCGACAGCTACAGAACGCACCCTTTCTTCAGCGCGAGTTGCCGATACACGTTCAAAGGGTCGTCTACCGCGCGATGGCTTTGCAGCGCGGCCTCTGTGTATTGAGGTTAAGACGTCAGCACGCTGGGCGCGCCAAATAGAAGTTCCAAAAACAATTTCGATTTTTTTTTACCGCGAAAACAAATTAAAGATTGTGAAACACTTAGTCGCCGGGGAATCGATTGGCATCCTTCGAGCCCGATTGATCACCATTGTTTGTGTTTCCTTTAGTTTTGATCATCAGTCCAAGGTCGCCGTCCCAAATCCGATGACGACAACGCTTCTCTCATCTTTCGTGCCCCGCAGATCACAGGAGTGCTAGGAATCACCTTTCCGGGACAGTTAACACCATCACGAACTCGTAACCTTTTGGAAGTACCATTAATAATATTAGTCTCGTTGATTGGGCATAACCTGTAGTTTGCATTTCGTTATTGTAATTTATTTCGCCTGCTCTCCCCTCCCTAACGCCTTCGGCCCCTTAAGGAACAATAAATTCAGTGTAATAAAAGGAAAGTGTAGCCCTAGAGCTCCAAACCAGATTCCAAAGGTACAAAAAAAAAAAAAAAATACGGTTATTGTATTCAAAACTTATAAGTGGTTTTCCGAATCTTGCAATGAGAAAACCGGACGCAATCCCGGTAATTGACGCCATTCATTTTTCTGTATTCGTAGGATCTTTCGGCCTCCATTCTCCCATTGATAATTTAAAAAAATATATATATATTTTAACGTTTCAATAAAATAACGTTTACTTCTGAAGCAGTTGGTTCGGACCACCAGCGCTACAATTGAGCGGAAACTGAGCGTTCGTAGGTTTATTTGTTCGTTTATTTTTACGGTGAAAATACACTGCAACTATTTCTTCGAGCACACCATGTACTTCGCAAAAAAAAGCAGCTAAGTATTAGCACGACACCAATATTGGCATTACGGTCCCTAGTGCATAATGCGCATAAAATGCGCAAAGGAGAGACGAAGACACAGAAGGCGGCACTATCGATGTTTATGTCTGTGTTCGTTCAGCAAATATCACACCTTATATTTTAACGCATAAATATATTTGTTTTTATATTTTTATTTTCTTTCTTTTTAATACAGCAGCCCCGCTTTGGTTATTGTCCCTGTGAGGAAATACGGAGAACACGATAAAACAATATACGAGAACGATACAAGATAAGCATTACTGTAAAGTAATATTCACGATCTCTTAGTTAATAACTAAAATATGTATCGCACGCATATAGCGACAAGCACCATAGTAATTTTACAATTTTAATAATCTGTACATCCTAGTGACAACGCGCTTTATCGCTCTCGTGTGATATCGCTGCCAGCATTTCATTTAATTACGCGGTAGAAAATTACAAACACTCATACCTCGGTGGCAAGGATGAACAACACCTAATGTATTAACTTACTAGACTGAAAAAAAAAAAAAAAAACGAATGACCAACGGGCAGCTTGTGAACGCATCGTAATTGAGATTGAAAGGCAGCGCAAGCGTTGAAAATCTTCCTCGCGCGAAGCAAGGGGAAGATAAAACAGAAAACAAACGAATTATTAACGGGCAGCTCGTGAACGCATCGAAATTAAGATTGAAAGGCAGAGCAAGCGTTGAAAATCTTCCTCGCGCGAAGTATGCGGATCTTCTTTTCCGCAGAGCAAGCACGCCTCACGGCAAAGCCGCTTTGCCGACGCCACGCGAAATATTTTACAGCCGTAGGTATTAGTGCCCCTTCCCGGCCAAAAAAAACAAAACAAAATGTTCATGAACGAATGCAAAACCACACTTTAGAGCAGAGGCACTGCTATCCTTCTCCCCGTCGTTCCTCGCACACTGCAAGCCTCTCTCCCTCTCGCTCTCTCCTCCCTTCCCCCGTGTAGGCCGCCGCTGTTCTACCTACTACCCCTCCGGCAGCCGCCTTTGCGAAATACCCACATGATCGCTCTGTGCGGACACGATCCCTCACCTCCTTACTGACGCCGCCCAAAGTTTGTACGCGAGCTGTTGTGTAGAGGCGCGGAGCACCTCTACAGAACAGCTCGCGTAGGTACTTTCACTCCTTTCACCGCAGGCGCAGTCACGGCTATCCCCCGTTCCAGCAAAACAACAACAAAAAAAAGAAAACACGTGTATTTGCGTTTTGTTTCAGCACATGCAACATCTCGCGCATTCGTTACCCCAAAGAACACAATTCCCCGCACACCTCTCCTCCATCAATTCTACTGAAAGCAAAGAACGCATTGTAAACATTGTATAGCATTTTTCTGAAGGCGTATCTCCTTCAACGTGCCTTCCCAGAATGCAGCAGGTATATCGCTGCGAATCGCAGCGCACATTGTGTGGTCGTTTGCCTTTTGTTCGGCATGGTGTCCAATGTTAACATATTAGTGAACCCGTTTTTCCTGCCCAAAGCAGGGAAGATTTATTGGTCCTTTCGAAATTGTCCAGTAGCTCAATTAAAGTTTGATTACGAGGTGCGACCAAAAAGTTCAGAGTCTGAGTTTGTAGCAGGCACGTAGCCAGGGCGGGGTGGCATGTCGCCCGCCCCTCCCCCTCCCCCCCCCCCCCCCCCCCCGCGATATCTTTCATTTTGCTGGTTCCTCCTCTCCCCGCTTTCCCTCATACATAATTTTGTCATAGGCGCCCTCCCCCCCCCCCCCCCCCCCCCCCCCCCCCCCGAAACAAAATCATGGCTACGTGCCTGGTTTAAGCGTAAAAAGAAAACGCACCCCGTTGATGAGTCCGCCGCAGTCAAAGGCAAGGAAGAAGAAACTGTAGAACCTTCCTGCGTCACTATGCCAAAGAGCGCCGTTTTGTGAACATTTGGTGCTACGCTACAAGAGTTTTTGTGACCATCTGCACGAGCGCAATGCCGATTTTACCAAAGACTGCATAACAGAGCCAGAGCGAAGATTAATTCTGTGTTAAACTTGGCAAACCGAAAAT